>NC_089195.1:13511361-13876799 GCF_963930695.1 Labrus bergylta | reverse complement strand
AGACATTACCCTATTTGGGCCGACTAGGACTTCTAGTCATGTTGACGCGGTATCGTGATGGGAATCCTTTAATTTTAAGAGTATCATAACGAGGTTTAGAAATTCTGGTATGGTTGGTGACAACAGGAGAAGTTTGTATCCACGAGTGTTTTAGCAGGAAAACGGTCCTTGTGGAGAGCAAACGATGCAGAATGTGTCGCTGTAAAAACAATAACAACAAAAAGCCAACTCCTCTCTTTAAATCAGCGACTCACATTTCTGATGTTGTTCAATCAGTCAGATTTATTTAATGCACAATTGTGCAGTTTTTGTAGTTTGCAGCTTCAGTCAAATGTTTTGTACACCAGACGATGCACGGCTGAAGCAATAAACTGAACACTACAAACATACTTACAAACTGTGTGACTCCAGGTTTTCCAGGCACATGCGACCCACTGAATACAGCTCCATGACCCACCTTTGTGTCCCGACCCACCAGTTGAGAATCACTGGTCTATTACATGAATGTGTTTTCTTTGTGCGGAACGTACCTGTGCACACGGCCATGCAATAACACAATTTGAAGAACCGCAGCTCGCTTTATACTACGACAGGCTCATTAAAGAAATGATAGGAATGTTTTGGTCTCATTCTTAAGTAAACACTAAGGAGAGTGGCCTGCCAAGAAAGACACTGCATCTGTTACTCTTTAGCACAGATAAAGCTGTATCCGAAGAAGGCCATTGTTTGCTGACAGTCCTAACAGTCAGTCTGAAGCCTCTTCACAGTTTTTCTGTTTGTGCTTGTCATGGCGGCACACACGGAGCAGAATGTCATCATCACTTAGTTAGCAGAAGAACGGACTGAGAGAAGGAAGGGTGGGATAGAGATGGTCTGCAGCGATGTGCCACTTTGTGCAGGCTGCAGAGGAGTTCAGAGGAAGGAAGAGGGGAGGAGACGAGGAGGATAAGGGAAGTTCTGGGAGTTTTTTTTTTTGACAACTGTTACTCCTCCGGCCATGCACTAATTTTGTGTGTGTGTGTGTAGATGTGTAGTCATGGGGACATGCCAGGTCAAGTCTCTCAGTGTATTGTCTGTGAGTCGAGATTACTGGCTGCTGTTGCGTCATCACACTCTTACTCCTGCAGATGTGGGTCGGGCACTCTGCACGGTGTTTAAACAAGTTAAATGGAATCAGCACATACTAAAGAAATCATTGAGGAATACCAGAATGTATGAGCTGTCCTCTGAGCCTCCTGTCTCTGTCCTCTTCAACACCCTCAGCACTTCTGAGTGTGTGCCATGCCTGCTGGTTACTCCTTTCTTCTCCCTCCCTTTTGTCCTAGGTCTTCATTCAAATTGTCGGTAAAGAATCGGACGTATGGTGGAGCCTTTCGGTGAAGCCTGAGAAGTAATAGCCAATAGTTTCTTCATGTGCATGGGGTTAAACACGCAGTTCAAAATGCACTATTACATTAAAATAGAAATTGTTAAACAGGAAATTGTGGTCTTAAAAGATTACCAGTTGGATTGGCCTTCATCATGAACCCTGACTGTGTGTGTTGAAGAAAAAACTTGTCAAATGTTTTCATTGTTTCGGTCTGAAAGGAGGTGTTCACACATCCAACTGTGTCATGAAGAAGGTGCAGAGGACATATATTTCTTTGAAAAGTAAAATCTTGCAAGGCACCCCTCATTTATTAGAAAATTCACACAACGTTGCGGTCCTTCTGACCCATTTTACATTCTCTTGTTTTTTTTTCTTCTGATTGAGTAGTGTGTGTGTATGTTTTCTTGTCAAAGTGATTGTTTTGGTCCTAAAAAGCTGTTAAAAATTAGATTTTAAAACTGCAGCATACCCGAGTTATGAAAAATAAACCCTGACAGAAACATTGGCTTTCACTGAGTCAAATATCAGTTATGTAAACAGAAGATGAGTCAGAGTAACCAAATCAAGACATTCAGGTCTGGCAATTCCCTCTTTACGCTGTAAGAGTCGAGTCCAGATGTATCTTCTAGGTTTGAGTGTACGTCTAAAGTTCCTTCTCTGACAAGATTTAGATGTAACTCTAACCACAACCACTTAGCCAAGAAATAATCATTTTCCCTTTTCTCTCCCTCGGGGCTAACTCTGCTGTTTCTCCTCCTGTGAGCGGGGGCCATTCATCAGCCACTGCACCACTTCTTTTTATTTTTTTTTTCCTGGAAAGGATGGAGAGGTGATGCATCACAGGAGACACGGATAGATGTGTTGCTTCTCTTGCTGTCTATCTGCCATTACATCTCTCTCTCGCTCTGCTGCAGTAGCTCTCACTTACACCTCCCCGTCTTTGGCTGACAGGCTGTTTTTCAAGCTCACAGGGGGAAAGGAAAAAAAAAAACCAAGAAAGCGCTGACATCGCCCAACCTTTGGCTGCCCTGAGTCATAGTGTGACTCCAGCAGCACGCCTTCTTTCACAAACTGTATTCACCTTTATGAAGCTTTGCTTGATAAATATGAAGTCCTCATCACATCTGAGAATTCCTGCCCTGAGAGGTTCATTTATATGATGAAAAGAGCAACAAGAACCGCTTAGAATTTCACTCAGATTTACTAAGAAAGACTGTAATGTTGATACTTATTGAAGGTCATGCCGTCCCTCTTTTTTTCTCCCCCCTTTAACCGTAGTGACTGAGAGCGTATTGATAGTCAGCGAAGGCCGGTGAAAGAGAAAACCCATTCAGAGCTGAATGAAGTGAGCACACCTGTGTTTCCAGTGGATTTGATGGAGTTGTTTGACTTCGATTTGATGCGATGTTAGCTCTGGTGATAACTGAAGGCTTATGACAACGTGTGATTGTTTAAGACTGTAATCTGCTGTGGGAACTTCTCTTCTGGACATACGCTGTCATACAGTCAACACAAAGGTGCAAACATTTGTGAGCACCTTGCTTACGTTTCAAATCAGTGCAGACAGCCTGCCCTGACCCAGAATGAAAGTCCTCTGTCTTCACTTTGCATATTCATGAGTTTGTGTTTATTGATTCAATCCATTCACTTTAAAGGCCACAAATCATTCCTTGCCTTTATCCTGCCGTTTTTTTCCCCTTTCTCTCCTTTCTTTGAAAATGCCAGAGCACCAAAATCCGTGTACGGTACATATTCGCTATGAGTCCGTGGTGCCGTGTGGTTTGAGCATCATGTCGCACAATCAGACTTAAAGCTATTATAGCTCTGCTGTACGCGCTCGTCTTCATTGAGATATGAGAAACATATATACTTACTATATCCCCCTCTTATTGGGAAGGTGACTTCCTGAGGAGTGTGGTTTTTCTACCTCTTGAAACTGAAAGGCCTGCCTCTAACGCTGTTGCCATGGCGATGCACAGTTCACCACAAAACAGGAAGTTGCTTTTTGAGGATCTTAAATACTTAAATAAGAGCCATGAGACTTGGTACACATGAACCCAGTGGGACAGTGAGATGATTTATACGTCCCCTGTGAGTAGACGGGGCGAATAGGCTACATTTCAAAGATTCGCCCGCAGAAGCACATTCGACAAAAAAAAAAGACCTGTTGGACCCATATCGTAAACCCAACTCCCAATAATGAAAGTCCACCATGTAAGGGTCAAAAACTGCATATTTTGGACCATTAACTTTAACTAACTGGTGTCAACCAACAAGGGTGAAGACATTTTGCTGTTTAGTCTAAGCTAGTTTGAGTTGGGGTCGGGGATAGACGGATGGATGGGTGGGGGTGTAAATGGGAGGATGTGGGGCTGGCTGCTGAGATGAATGGCCCCCATGGACAGCTGGAAGGACACCTGGGTTGTTGGCTCATGCTGCCATTTTTCAAAGCATAAGCATTTCTGCAAGTACTAGTCTCAGCCAATTCATTAAAGATGATGAATATTTTATAATGCAATGTGTCCAGCATTTGCCAAAACTGCATACAGTTCAATTAAGATTCATACTTTCATCTACACAGCTGAACACACACGTCAGAAAAACATTTCTGACGTTGTATTGCGCTTTCACACACAGGGATTTCATATAGGTTTGTTTTGGGGCTTTTTGTGCCTTTTATTAGAGAGACAGGACAGTGGATGAGAGAGAGAGAGTGAGGAAAGGAGCAACAGGCTGGATCCGTACCTTGGACCACTGGCCTCTACAACCACAGGTTCTGAACATGGTGCGTGCACACTAACCACTGTCTGCCTAGGCCTCCAGTGCCCCCACCCACAGGGATTATCTGCAGGTTTCTTTTCTGCATTCAAAATTTGGAGGCTGAATGTGAAATTTGACATCCAGGCAGGAAGTTCCAGATATTTATTATTTACATGACATGGTTTTCCTTTGACAAAAATAAAGAAAAAATAATTAAATACATTTTTTTTTTTGTGCCAAATTAGGCCACAAGCAGAACACAAGAATGAGTCAGGAGACTAGAAAAGAACTAAACAAGCTGAAGTCCATTTATCATATGGGGTACACTTCAATTCTACAATTCTTCAACTCATTTGTCAGACGCTTTTATCCAAAGTGTCGAACATCAGAGAGTAGGAACAACACAAGCAAAGATCTAGAGAGGAGGAAACAACGTCGGTAAAGGTTTATTTTTGGGCAGGACAGTGGATAGAATCAGAAACCAAGGAGAGAGAGAGAGAGAGAGTGTGGAATAAGATGCGGGAAAGGAGCCACAGGTTGGATTTGAACCTGGGCCATCTGATTTGAGGACTACAGCCTCCGCACATGGGGTGCTCGCACTAACCACTAGGGTAATGGCGCCTCAAACAAACAGCTTTACGTCCGATGTGAAGTGACCAGAGCCAGATCACTTTTTTATTATTATTTATAAGTAATAAAAGCTAGAATATCCTCAACAACAACAAGGACAGCTGTTCTTAAGAGTTTGAATCAGCATTAAAACCATCCTAAACATTGTCGTAATCATCATCAATATCATTTAAGTTGTAGCTGGGTCTTTAGCTTTTTCTTAAAGGTGCAAAGGGACTCTGCAGATCACACATGAACCAGGTAGGATAGATACTGCCACCGCCTCATTATGAGCCAGGAGAACCTCTGATTAGCCATACACAGAAATGTTCATGTTGTATTGACATTGAATCATCCGCCAAGCATTGACATTCATGTGTTGAACCATTTCACTCAACACCGCATTAAAGGCTCAAAGCATTAATTAATGAGAACATTTCATTAGTGTCTCTTTCTCCTGATTACTGACTTCATGTTGAAGAGAGAAAAAAAATCTGGTCTTAAGCTGAGACCCTCTTTTAATAAGGCCCCTTTAACGAGACTTGTTGCCATGGTTAAATCTCTGAGTATGTTTCCATGACGCCACAGAGTTTATTGCTCTTATCCACAGGCTGCCAGAGGCTGAAGAAGCGTGCTGCGTTCTCCGGGAGGACAGCGAGACTGATTTTCAAAATCATTTTCAGGCGAGGTAATAATTAAAGAAGAAGAAGGGGGTCCTTTGGGGGCTGGGGGATCTTGCATAAAAGATGCGTAACATCTGAAGAAAAGGTTTAAAGTTCATGAGTGGGGATCCCTTTTTTCTGGTCACAGATTGAGGTCATGGTCAATTAGGTGGATGCTTTTTGGCGGAGGCTTCACATTTTGGATTTCAATTTAAACCCGTTGCTCCCTTCTTCTTATACCTAAAACTGAACGATACCTCACGATACAATATAAAACGGATACAAATGTGGAGAATTTCAAAACGATAAAAATAACAGATATTGTGATACTCTTTTAGTAGCTGAGGGAGCGATCAGATCTTAGCTTCTCTTATTTGACTTAAGAAGCTGAAGAAGACATGGAGGACGGGAGCTGAGATTTAGTGTACGCAAAAGGAGCGTCTTGTTGTAGAAGAAAGGTGAGCGGAGACCATTCAAGACTAAAACTGTGTGCAAATATTGCTGGACACAAATAGCACAACTGACGTCATGCAGCACGCAAAGTGGAAGATTGAGTCACCAAAAAAATATTTAATTATAACACACTGGGCAGCAGATTTGAAACCCTGCTCGCCCAATCAAATGCAAGAGACACAGAGATTACTACGTGCTTTTTTGTTTTAGGGATTTGGACTGATAACTTACACGTTGGAGCCAGACTTTATTATTATTTTTGTACATTCTTGTGGGGCTCTTATACAGGATGATGTATAGAGTTGGAAATGACGTGCCCAGTCCGGCCCGCTTTGAGGACTATAACCTCTGTACATTGTGCACACTAACCATCCACTAGGCCAGTGCTTCGCAACTCCTCTAGCCTCAGGACCCACCACCGACTCCTCCATGAGAAATCGTGATCCACAATTTTGACATTTTACAACCAATCAGATTTGTTTAATGGAAAATTGTGCAGTAGACGTTACAAAACATGTAATGGAGGCAAGAAACTGAACAAATCTAACAAGTTTAAAAAGCACTTTCTAGACTTTTTGACACCATTTTTTTTTTATCCCAGGCACACATTCGAGACCCACTGAAAACGGCTTTGTGACCCACTTTTGGGTCCCGACCCACCAGTTGAGAACCACTGCACTAGGCCACCGGCGTCCAGTTAGAGCCAGTTACTGACCCAACTTTTCCTTAACATGAAAGACAACTTATATAAGATGACAGAAAGTCAGTTTCTGTTTACAGCTTTCTTTGCTTTAATGCCAGAAGCACAATCAGTCCTGATGAAATGGTGTCATGAGCCCAGTATTGTGATATGTTCTTTAGTGAGATGTATTGTATCGTTGCATCCCTTTATTATACCATCCTGCAGCCTTTCAGAATACATCTAACAAAGCCCAAAGAGGACACTAAAGCTGTAAGATAAATGATGTGCAGACAAAGCGCCACTCTCCATTAATTCAGAATGATGTGTTTTCTATTCCTGGTCCGACCCCTTCCATCCACTCCAGGGTTTGTTTAGACTAATGGGGCCCGTTGACGCTGTTTGTTTCTTTGGTGTCATGGTAAGGTGCAAAGCCTTTTTGCCATCTGGTATACATGACAATGCTGTGATTCAATCAACATCCCATTTACTGCCATTTACTCTTCTAGAGGAAACCATCATGTCTTGTGATGGACCATTATCCACGGATGAGGCCCATTCTCATTTCCTAGATGGCTGTGTGTGTGTGTGTGCGTGTGTGTGTGCGTGTGTGTGTGTTGCCTGTTTCATAACCAGAGAGCCTCATGAGATCGTCACGCTTTGTGACAGTCACACGCTGGAGAGAGACTGTTTCACGTATCTGTGAGACAAATTCTGTTTGCCTCCCTCTTGTTCACAGCCCCACTTTGAGTATACGAGTGTGATCGTCTCTATCGTTGCACAGACACATCACGGCGGCACATCATCGTTGTCTCCCTCGTGAGCTGTTCAGCGACCTGTTCTCCCTCGGCAGCATCCAGCACTGGAGTCCTGAGCTGCTCAAATAAGGCCGATAATGTGGGCAGTGTGATGGTGAAGTCAGAGAGTAAAACAGCCTAAAAATGAAAAGACAGAAATAGTATAGTCAGGTCGCAGCATGGGGCTGTCAAAGAAAGATTTCAGCCTGGTAAAAGTAAGCTTTGCCCTGTCACTGCTGCCAAGTGCGTGTTCGTTGGTGGATTAAATTTGGTTAAAAAAAACAACTTGGACAAAATGAGTTAAAGAGAGAAATGCGTCGTCATCCACGTCTCTCTTATCAGACTATCTCTGCAGCCACAGGAGGCGGCTGTTAAAATCCCAGGGTAACTCACAATGTGATGCAAAGAGATACGATACATTGTGATGCAGAAAGATACGTTGCAAAGTCATGCAATATGATATATGATGCAGTTTGATGAAATACGTTGGAATTCGATTCAGTAAGATACAATATATTTCAAGCCATACGATACAATGCAATTTGATGTCAATCAATTATTATTTGTAGAGCGCCAATTCATAGCAAGTGTTATCTCGAGACACTTTACAAAAGAGCATATGGGACAATATGCAGGAAGGATTCCTCCTTTGTATCCCTCACGTTCCCGTGCATGAATGAGGACGAAAGTGGTTGTGGGGACGACGGTGGTAGCTGGGCGTCAGGTACGTCGGTTGGTTCAATAAAATGCAATATGCTACGATACTTTAAGATATGATACAATATGGTATATGGGTGGGTAATGTGAGCCACATGATAAGATTTGGTAAGATACGACATTACATGATACGGTATGACGCCAAACATTACATTACAATGTGATGTGATGCAACATGATACGATGTGATTAGATACAAAACGATTTGCTACACCTGACCAACCATAACGATGATATAGTTGATATGTTGCAGTCACATAATGATGCTTAAATAAATGACTTCATGATTAACTGAGGTACACAACATGCTCCTAAAAGGTCAAAGTGCAGGATCAATGATTTGCTGTCTTCTTCTTCTTCTTCTATCCCGCTGTAAATTTATTCCCCAGCCAATTAACTTCCGTTCATGTTACACTCATCCATGCCATCAGCGCACCTCTAAGTCAGATTGGCAGGTAAATCTGTCCCATCTGTGTTATCTTCATGACCATGTTACCTGGGTTTGTCCATTGTGTGAAAAAGGCAGTGTTTTCTAAAGCTGATTATTGGAGTTATGATAGTCTGAATTTCATTTTCTTCAGCTGTACTTTCAACGTGGTGCAGCCCGTGCTTGATCAAATATGAAACCATACCTCGTGTCCCGATGGAGAACAAAAGATGTCTCCCTTCATCTCGGCACCGGCACATCACAGGAGCGATAAGAGCCGTTTCCTACCAGCAGTCGCAGTGTGAAGGCGGCTGCTAAATCTGTAACGTGTGGCTGAAAATAGAGACAAAGCAGCCGATTCTTAAGACCAAAGTCGCTTCTCTCACATGTGGACATCTTTACTGAAACCTCTCACTGCTGCTGCTGCTCTATTTGCTTACACTGAATCTCATGATGGTACACTTTACCATGTGAGGTTCATTAACATGAGAGAGGAATCTAAACGACTGGTCTTTAATTTACTCCTTAAGATCGTGAATGAACTTTTGTTTAACCGTAATGTCTGAGTATTATGCACACTATAGTAAAGGCTGAGAGACTGGATGGGAGATGAGGGGGAGTTAATGGAGTTATGTGAGTGAAGAAGCTTTAAATGCCACTTTACATTACTTGACATTTCAGACGTTCATTTACTGCACTCAGCAAAGTGCCTACGAGTGGACGGACCTGAGCACAGGAGATTTCACAGCATGATTTTGAGGTCCTCTAACAGGAAATATGTCGGGCATTATATGGAGAAGTTTATTCTCTACTTGGATGATACCAGAATTTTAACACTTGATATGATATTACTGAAAATCAAACACTATCTGCAACAAAAAGTAGGGCCTGACTGATTTGGGATTTTTGAGTGTTTCAATCAGAAGAGATCTCCGAAAGTTTTATTTACTGAACAATATGCCACCGTTTGCTTGAGGGAGGGAGAAAGATGTTAAAAAGTTGCGCCGCCAGCCTAGTCTATGTCTCGATGTGTCCCAGCACAGCTTGCAATCAGATTGAAATAGTCAATGAATTGTGGCGTTCCACCCCTCGGTAATGACGGCACATTTTTTTCTGGTATATGAGTTACACCGCTGTATAAGACGCAGCCAACTTTTTCGATAATAGGAAAATAGAAAAATAGGTATTAAAAGTGCCTCTTGTACTTTTACAATAAATATCCAAAATGTTGACAAGCTCGTCTTGTTTTGGTGATGTGGTATAATAAAATCCAATGGCAGCAAGGTTGCATTTAGCAGCATTTAACACAACAATCTGTAAGTTAAATTTGAGGATGGTGATTCTCATATTTCTCATTGATAGTGGAGACTTGTAGCCACCGTTCTGGTCATATGGTGTTTTCTGTGTAGACTCTTTATTATGAGGTTTTAACTCAGAGGAGGGGAGCTGTCTCTTTGAGAACCACCCAGCTGTGTACACACAGTGAGAGTGCAGTTTCACACATTAGAGAGGATTACTTATTTTAACCTTTGGCCTTTTTCTTTCATTGTAAAGGCAATCCCCACTAGAACAAAGTGTAATTATTTGTTTTTAATGGCTACCATTATTTTACTGATGATTCTCTTTTAGCTGAGTTCATACAGTGATGTTGTTTTGTCTTAGGGCGGTTTCACACTATAGGGACCTGGGCCCAGATCTGAGTATGCTTGACCCCAAAGTCTGGTTCATTTGATCAGTGTGAACCCACATACTGTACTCAAGTACCGTGCCCGAGTCCACTTGAAGAGGTGGTCTGGAGCTCGATTTATGTGTACCCGAGTACGGACCGCAGGAGACGTGAACACAACCGTACTCAAACAAGGAAGTTGAGCGCTATATGATGTAATTCTAAGCGGCTCCGGACGCTTCAAAAACCATTGAATCTGTGCAGCACGGGCCTGTTTCAACCTCTGAGCTGCAGATGTGGGAAGAGGGTCGTTGTTGGCGTCTCAGAAGTAACTAAAACATCCACAGTTAGCAGGATGGACTCAGCCCGCGAGTGGTCGTCATGGTTGCTTCTTCTTCTTTCTGCTTCATGGCAGATTTGCTAACCAACTATGTGCATACCGCCCCCCTGCTGGATCGGAGTGTGTACATACACAAGTGTACTCGGGTACGGAATGATGCTACCAATGTGAATGAAGACCAGGGGGGAGAGTGGAGGCAAACATGCTCAAGCAAGGTACAAAACAATCGTGTCCAATGTGAAAACTGCCTTAGGAAAGGTCCAAAGTTAGCAAAAGTTCATATTTAATACGTATCAAACAGCAACGTCTGTAAGTGTTGGCTGGTAAAATAATAATGTATAATTTCCCAGCCACGGCTGAAACTTACTTCTGTGCACCCTGCAGGTCCTCCTATTAGTATTTGTTCTGCTATAACCACATTACCACAGCCCCGCTGTGTTTTATGAATAATTAAATGGATTCCTTTTATGAGCTGGGGGGGGGGGGGTTAAACAGGATAAACAGAAGAAAACACAGAGCTGGATGGAGGATAAAGCACTAAGTGAATGTGTACAGCTGCTCCACAGAAATAGTTTAATAAGAAGGATTAGGAGCAAAGTAATGATTTGTAAGGTTTGATTGTTTTCTTTGTTGTTAGGCCTTCAAATGTATTTTTAGCACCGCCTGGCACAAACAGCCCCGATCTAGCCGAACGCTGAGACTACGCTGTAAAGCGTCTCGTGATAACACTTGTTATGAATTGGCGCTATACAAGCAATGATCGATTGATTGATGGGTGCAGATGTGTGAATGCAGCTGGTAAGATTCAGGAGAATCCACCGCGGGCGAGCGAGCAGTGCAATGCAATGTTTTGTGCATGTTGTGCAGCTGCCTCATACTCGTTACTGGATGTATGTTCTTTATCAACAAGTGAGATGCATATTCAGAGTATCTCATTGTTTGATGCTTTGAATACGTTCAGTAACACATATGGTTTAGCTAAAGCCCAAAACTTTCCTCATAGTTTTGGACGGCGTTTCTGCATCGTCCTACTTGCATCACGTCCCGCCTCCTGAGACGCTCGCCTCCCGTCCGACAGTGAAAGTCTCCCGCTTTGAGGTGCATGTGTGAACAAGCAACTGAGGAGTATTTCAGGAGCAGCATGTCCTGAAATCACAACAGACTCCGGCATTTCACAGCAAATACAGAAGGTAAAGCAAAAGACACACTGAGGTGACGAGTCTACTTCGACGTCAAACCCGATTCCTCGGGTCAGCCCAGAATGTGACCTCCTTTGAAAAGGCTGAGGAGAAACCTTATCACACGCTCTACATAAACACGTTGTATTGCTTAAAGATTTATAGGCTCATAGTATCTCTGTTAACGTCTGCAAATCTTTGCTTATTGTGTTTATTGTTGATATTATACTTGTACATAAGAGAGCACAGTTCACCAAAGTTAAATTCCTTGATTCTGATTCTGATTCTGCAAGCACTGCATCGGTAACGCTTTCATTGAAGCGTGACGTTGGCTGTACAGTAGGCCTGTGTTCATGTGGCCACTCTATCAACAGCCTGCCATGTAGTATGTGCTCCGACACAGATCAAGGCTGAGGCTGCATTGCAGACTGCTCTTTTTTATTTCTGACTAGTTTTAGCACTGCAGGCTATGAAGCGTTAGTTGTCATCTGATCAAATGTAATTTCATTTTCTGCTGGTCCTTTCTCACTCACTGTTGTTTCACTTGTATGTGTACGTGTACACAGGCTCATTTTTTTTTTAAGTTGTTGTTTTATTTCCTAAAAAAAAAAGGAACTTGCACAAGAGCTGAAGTGCAGCTTCTTCAGTTGTTGCATACTTTATTATTATTACTCTGTAGAGATATGAGAGAGAAAGATTTACCCCCACAGGATGAGAGGCAGACAAACCAAGCTACTGAGAGGAGGTTTCAGGTGATCCTCTCCTGCAAAGCACTTGCTTTAAAATGCAGGCAAATGGAAAAATGGAAAGAAAGACGAGAGGTAGACGGAGGTGAAAAGAAGCTTGAGCAACTGCATGAAATGTGAGGAGATGTTGAAAGGGAAATCGTCTCTGGTTTAATGCAATCTGTTTTTTTCTTAGCAGCTCTGTAGTATTGTGTCAAGTAAACTGTTGCTTGGCTGCAGGCACTTTAAAATGATGTCATCACCATTATTCCGCTAACAGCTTTCAAAGATTGCGTTGCTTTTTTTTGTTTTGTTTTGTTTACCAATCTCTTTAATGTCTCTCTAACTCTAAAGCAGAATATTCTGAAGCCATGATGTGCGTAAACATGAGCACATTATGCGGATAAAAAAAAAAGTTGCTGGTTGTGATTCACAGGCGCCTCTCTTTTGCACGCTGTTAGAAAGTTTGGAAATGTTCACTTCCACTGTGAGTTGAGAGCATTCTCACACACTCAGGATAAGAATACACCAGCGCACACTGGTCATCATGCTGTTCTGCGATGCCTCCAGCCCACACACAGGTGCAACGCGTCTTTGAAAGAACTATCAGCTCAGCCCACACAGGCAAAAAAACACACTCGCTGAAACACACACACACACACACACACACACACGAATACACATAGACACAAATTAGACTGGCTATAGATAGCTATATGCTGGCACACTTCATTATCATCGCTCGTTTCTATGGTTACCAGTGCCATCGGTCCCTACCATTACCCCCATAGCGCAGAGTGGATTATAGTGATTATGGAGTAAGACCATCCCTGTTAAAACTGTCAAATAATGAGGCAGATGATGGAGTCTTACCTTCCCCTGAAGCTGAGGTTTTAGCATCAAGCATTTTTTTTTAAATCATAATAATTTGACGCTGAATAAACTGCACTGATATCCAACTAAACAAAATTATTAATCTGTTGCTTTCAGACGATGGAAAAGTGCTGGGAGCATTTTTTTTCTGTGTGAAGAGTTTGACTTCAGGGGGCACCACTTAATGGGCTGGAAATAATAGTGCCCCAGGGCATCATGGGGATTACTGTTCCCTCCATGTTTTAGCAGTTAAAAGGTTTAAGCACCACCAACACTTAGACGTGTTTCTGTGAGACTTTGCTGCAGAGCTTTCAGAGAAATACTTCAAACATCAGACATGCTCTCAATAACTAATCCAAGAAGCTGATGCCTCCCTGAATCTTTGTCTTTGAGTGTATCACCAGTTTGATATTTGGTGTGGGGCGTCATCCGGGCGTCATCCATGCATCATGTGTCGGCTAAAGCTCAGTTTCAATCTTTTATTCTAGTGGAATAGGTCTGCACAGAGCTCAAATAACTCCCACGATAGCCACTTAAGTGCAATTGTAGAAAAATCAGGACTGTGCTGGTTTCACCTACAACATCATTTAGTCTCGATTCCCTGTAGGATGAGTTCTTAGCAGGTATGTTGTTTTCTAGAAGAGCAGGTCGACTGTGAGGTCAGTATTTCCCCTGTCACCTCCACACGAGGGAACTGTGATAAAGAAACACAGAGATCATCTTCTCCACTGAACGCCTGCTGAAACGAAGCTAATAAACTCGGTCTTATCTCAATGGCTTCACAGCCGATGTTGGTATCTAGTCAGTCTTGGCCGTTGGCAGCAGATGGTGTGTGTGTGTGTGTGTGTGTGTGTGTGTGTGTGTGTGTGTGTGTGTGTGTGTGTGTGTGTGTGTGTGTGTGTGTGTGTGTGTGTGTGTGTGTGTGTGTGTGTGTGTGTGTGTGTGTGTGTGTGTGTGTGTGTGTGTGTGTGTGTGTGTGTGTGTGTGTGTGTGTGTGTGAAAGGGGGAGGGAGGTTGTCAGGGCAGAAATGACTGCCTTTCACATGTTAGTTAAGTAAAGGTAGGACACATCTCCAACCCTTCTTTGAAAAATAAGAGTGAGGAGTATGTGTGTGTGTGTGTGTGTGTGCGCGCACATGGGTGTGTGCACATGGGTGTGTTCATGTGTGAGTATCCCCCTCCTCATTCTAGCATCCTCTTGACCTGAGTCAGCCTGGACCACAGCTGATTTATTGCGTGATTTAGAGGATTAGGGAGTGAAAATACCCGCTAAGATGCATTGACTTGTGAAAGTGTGTGTGTGTGTGTGTGTGTGTGTGTGTGTGTGTGTGTGTGTGTGTGTGTGTGTGTGTGTGTGTGTGTGTGTGTGTGTGTGTGTGTGTGTGTGTGTGTGTGTGTGTGTGTGTGTGTGTGTGTGTGTGTGTGTGTGTGTGTGTGTGTGTGTGTGTGTGTGTGTGTGTGTGTGTGTGTGTGTGTGAGTGAGAGAAAGTGTGCGGTGAAGAGGTGAAGTGAGGAATTATTTTTGCGATTCAAGAAGAAGCAGATATTATCTTTTCATTGAGATAACAGGAGGGTTAATCACATTGAGTCAGGGCAGTGAGTTGAAGCGAAGGTATTAAACAGAATTCTTCCTTCATTTTAATATCAGACAAGCCTTCTTCTGCTCCGTGCACTTGTATAAAAAGATTGTTGTAGTGGATGTACACAACAGGAACTTTGTTGTATTTGTGTGTTTTGCAAGCTCGCATGTTTTAAATTAATGTTCTGTTGCATTTACAGCCTGAGGGGATTAAATACGGCTCGTTAAGGCTGCGCTCTTAATCACAGTTTCATTGTTATTGCAATAAGAGCATTGACTATAAACACATCGTAAAAGTGTGAATTCATCCCACTACTTCAGAAAATCTATTCATTCAAAGAAAGAGCCTGCAAAGAAGTAAAGAGCTCAAAGACAGACTTGTGACATGTTGTACTGCTGGGATCACCTGACTAAGTAACAAGAAAGCACATGACATGTAGACCAAGAGGGACCAACCCCAGCCCCGTCTGCTGCATCCCACTGAGGTCAGCTGGAAGCATTACTCATCACTTTTCAAGGGTATTATTTCTCATTTAATTGGGAGAGAAAGATTTGCAGCCAGCTGCACCAGTGACCCATTTTCACTTTAGCATACTTCATTATATTTCAGGGTACATTTGACATTTGAAATTTGAAATCCTGTTGAATGGCTTGCATTGGACCGTCTGTCTGAGCTCCACAACAGGCGGGGGATAGAGTTGAACCCTCGACTTGACACTCATTGACCTCCGGAGGCCCGAGACAAGCTGACTAGAAAACTCCTGCAAAGCATTTAAGCTGTGATTTACTTTAATGTGAAAGTCTTAAAGGATAAAAATAAGAAATGCTTGATATGAGGAAACAAGAGTTTTATTAAAGATGGACAAAGCAGCACCAGCTCATCCACTTCCAATAAAGTAAAGTCAAACCACCTCTGTGCTGGTAGCTGACATTTTGAATATGTGGAGACAGACTGCAGAATCGGTTGGTAGCGCCAGGCCCCTTCTGCTAACCAGAACACATGATTAACCTATCGTCTAAGGGCGCACTCACATGAGGCAAAGTTGACCGAACCAGGTGTGACTGGAACACAAAATACACACTGAGCTGGTTCCAGTTTGGCTGAAGGCCCCTGTTATCTCTTTGAAAAGCAGATTCTTCCCGTTACTTTTAAAGACATGTTGAATTCTTTATTTATGTGAACTTGGTTGTAATCAGGAATTTGTCGACATGATTTCAAAGTCTCCAATTTTCAGACGGATGCTTTTCAGGGCCAACATTTAAAGATTGCATAACGCAGCTTTATGTGTGTGCTTCGGTTTCATAGAGTTTCCATAACAACAGTGTAATGTTTCTTGACAGCCTTCTTAAGTGTCCTATAGCTAGTGGAAAAAAAAAAGAAGAGCACTTGAGCAAGGTGTCCCGTTCTGTTCCTTTAGGAGTCTGTGGTGCAAACAGTCAAAGTGAGCATCTCATAAAGACTTATCTCCACTCTCTCTCTCTCTCTCTCTCTCTCTCTCTCTCGTCACGCTTCACCGTCCTTTCACTTTCCAGGTTTTACAGCCCTGGAAAGGCAAACAGCGGGCAGATGTGCACGCTCTTTAAATAGACCTAAAGAGGTCTTAACAAGCACCCTGCTCGGCTCTGCTGTCCCTCACGGCCCCTCAGACATTCCAGTAATCACCGACAATTACGGACATTTATTCTCAGATTGTCCCCTCTTTGTAAAGAAGCTCTGCTGCACCTTGTTACCTTGTCTGCTACTTGAGGGGGTTGGTTTCTGAAACACGTTGAGCTTAAACCTTTAAATTTAAAACTCGCACATAAACAACTTCAGTAAGTGGATGTTTTTTTACTGCCCTTTTTTTATTATTTTGGGGCTTTTTCTGCCTTTACTGGAGAGAAAGGACAGTGGATAGAGTCTGAAATCAGGGACAGAGAGAGTGGGGAATGACATGCGGGAAAAGAAGCCACATGTTGGATTTGAACCCGGGCCACCCTCCTAGAAGACTACAGCCTCTGTACATGGGACACCGGCACCCCTAGCTGCCGTTTCTAAACATAACTGTAATGGTCCGATATAAGCCTGATTGTATGTTCCTGGAAACACTGGGATGGTTATATATTCTGGTCTCGACTTTTAAACGCCAACATGTTCAGGCAGCGCCACTCTTCTGTAACGAGGGGGTACTGCTCATGACCGAGGCCAGCCGTACAGAACCAGTGGGAGACGTCACCCAGAAAGCCCAACGCCGTTTTTATGTCTCTCTTTTGCCTTCAGCAGCTGCTCTTGATGATGGAAGTCTTGAACTCTGAGTCTTTTTCTTTGAATCTACAGATAACACAGAGTCGCTAACGTGAATCGTCTCCTGTTGGGCAACCTGTGCCCGTGTTTTTACTCCAGTTTGTTGCCCTGTATGCTTCGTTTAGCGCTTGTACACTGCCGATGACTTCCCACACAAGTTTCTTTTCTCGGTGTGCATGCTTCTAAATGAATCACTTTCATCCCACATCTTTTTTTTTTTCCTCCTGAGGACAGCCCTTTCCAAAGCTCTCTACCACAATCCCAGATCTTCCTGGGTGAGGCGTTGAATCTTCTCTTTGTTTGCTCTTTTGTATTGCATGTTGTTATAACCAGATGCATGAATGTGCATCTGTACAGCATCCATTTACAGAAACAAAACAGAGGAAATCATTCTGTAAAGTAGACGTGCTCCCCCTCCCTGTACTGTGATTTATGTAGGAAAGTCGGACTTTGTCAGATAAAGACGGGACTATAAATTATCGATGTGAGGTGAGTCAGGAATGGTTGAGTGGCTTAGCGGGTTGTGCTGCTGTGTTTCTGAAGGTTTGACTCATTAACAAAAGAGACACAGAGATCGTCGTGTGGGACGATGGACACGCTGCGGCGCTAGCTAAATATAATTGTGGAGGGAGATACTAACCAACGGCATCAGGCTTTCATTCAGATTTCTAAGACGCACGATCAGCTATGTTGATATCTTTTAGATTTGAAGTTTGTCACCTTGACTCAGCCAAATGTACGACAATTCCTGGCAGTGACAGGCGGTTATCGGTGTTGACTGGAAATTCCTGTGAAGAGCCATTCATTTGAACTTCCAGCAACTTCCAGTGCCAATGACTGTGACGAACATCCTGCTCTTCATACAGTGGCATGTTGCAGCTGTGCTTTCTGTAGTAAATAGTTAAACGTTTGGAAAAGCCTCACGCTCATCCAGTTCACTCCTCCCACACCAATCAATCAAAATCCAGAAGGGCGGGGCTTCTGATATCAGCTTTATTAACAACAGTGGCCGAGGAGAAACTAATCTGACATTAATGACATTTTCTTTAATTAAAAGCAAACACAGGGTATACGGAGCAATTTAAAAGGGACATAATAATCCCCGCTGAGGGAGGTGGATGTGTCATGAGCCAACGTTTGAAACCTAGCAACAGTAAGCGCCGGAGAGAAGCTTTCTGAAACTCAGGTAACGAGCGCTGCTGCTGTACCGGCTTTATTTATCCTCACTTTCCAATCGTAGTCACTTTTGTTGTTTTTGCACGTTTCACTTCTTTTAAAATAAATATCCACTGACTGCACCTTCATCTTAGTCTCTTGAGTCCTCCTCCGACATAAACCTCCAGGCTGCACTGAAGGCCAGTGACGATAAACAGTATCTCAAAGCTGTGAATCATTCAAAGATACTCTGTGAACCACAGAATAAAAACAGAGAGAGGTCCTCTATAGGTTCAAATGAAAACTTCTCGAGGCTTCTGGTAAACTGTTTTTTTTTTTTTGTTTTGTTTTTTTTACTTTAGTTATGTGACCAAATTAGTGGGTTTAAAAAGTTAAACTTATTAACTACATACCCTGAAAAAATCTGCTCTTGGTGTCCGTCTTTAGTCTAACTGGACCCTTATTGTTGTCAAAAACAGCGATGGTTCACACCCTTCCTCTGAAACCCCGCTGTCTACTTCTTTTCCTGTAAATGATGAGCTTAGTGTGAGTACATTTTCACATGTGAGTTGTCTTCAGCAGCTGCCTTTTCCTGTGTGACTGCTGTGATGGACGTGCGTTTGCTTTCCTGCACAGTCTGATCTTGACAGTCTAAACTGAATCAAACTCCATCGTCCGAGTCAAAGTGATGGCCTTTGTTGTTTATAGTAAGAACACGTATGTTGTGATATTGTTGTGGTTAGTTACCTTGAGGATAAAATGTACAAGTGTCTGTGGAAGAGACATGTATGAAAATTGAGCCAAGCCAGCGTTTAACCTTCATTTGAGGCATGAATGTTATGCCCGGTAATGAATAAGATGTGGCTCTGCTTTGTCTCCGTCTAAGTTACATTCTCTCCTTCCAACTTCCTTCCCCTCTGCACCCCGAGTGATGTCATCGCACACAGCGGCTCAGCGCAGACATCCTGATCCGAACGCTCACACATGCTGGCCAGGATTCAACAGTGCAGATATTTTGGAAAGAGCTGAGTGATTTCCTTGAAAATAACAAGGGGAGAGAGGCTTTGCTGCCCGGCTGATTGGCCTTATTAGGGCTTTGACGTCAGCAGGAGGCTAAACTGGACCGAGGTGCATATTTCTGAAAGCCACTCATGGGGCCTCATAAGAGGATCTTTTGCTTTCCCTCATTTTGCGGTTACTGGGAAGTTGTGCTCGACAAACAGTGTTTTCAGTGTTCAACGCTGAGTGCCAAAAGAGCTCCAATATTATGAAACAAAGGTTGCTGTTCCATCTTTCTCATGAAGACTCGGTGTCTAAACACTGCTGTGGTAACCTGGGATCCTCTGTTTTGTACATCTGTTAGAATAAATAAAAAAACAGTCTTTTCCCATACTACATAGTTACATAACAAGCTAGATGAACGAGTGTTGACACAGAAGCTATCGATGCGCGTAAATATATATAATTTCTCTTCCTGGATTGACCTTAGTCGAGGGTGCCGCCTTGTTTCAGATGGCCGACGCAGGCAGCTGAAACCCGTCCAAAAGGGCTGAACCGAAAACGTCAAGACTCCCTCCTCTGTTTGTTTACCTTCCCCCTTTCCTTCAGAGTGAAGAAGTGGGGAAGGAGAGGAGGAGGAGGAGGAGGAGGGAGGAGGGAGGAGGGAGGAGGAGAGGACGAAGAGAGGCATTCAGGAGGAGGAAGAAAGATAGAAGGAGGGAGGGAGGTGAAAAGAGAGAAATGAGTTGCAGCCGCTCTGACGACGCTGACAGCTGGGAGGAAGTAATTTGTAGAAAGCAGAGGTGCTGCCAAAAACAGAGCTGGCTTTCACATACTCTGAATAACCGTACATGAGGAGCATGTCTCCATCCCGTAAATGCTGCAGGGGAAGAAAGTGTACAAAACAAGATGGATAGAAAATCCAGTCGATTGTTTGAATGTGTCATTTACCACAAAGAAGCCTGAACCTGTGGGCCCTTTAAAAACACATTGTTATATAATGCTGCCTTCCTGTTAAGATCATTCACTTCAACCTTTGATAACCTTAGTTTCTATCAGCCTTAAATGGAAATACTAAATATCGTAGTATGCGTTCCTTTTCTTTTTATTAACCTCATACGAACATGGATCTGAAGTAGTCTGCTGCTAAACTTTTCTGCATGCACTAAAATTGAAACTCCCACCGTCAGACATTTTTGTTTACACACTGGAGTCTTGGTGCGTGTTTGGTTGTTTACTAACCAGGAGTGTTTAGTCGAGATGACTGCACTCTGTGTTTGTGGCAAAGGTTTCTTTCCATTAACAGCCCTTCCTGTGATGTTTTAAGGCCAAACAGACTCTGCATGCCATGCCCTTATTTTGCTGAGTGTTTGTAGATAAACCGGGGTTAACGTGTAAGTGGTCTGCAAAGGTCAGAGTCCACACATGCAAACTGTGAGGGTCTATATTCGACATGCTCGGTGTGTTTCATCTCCTTTTTAATGCTTTGAATACTCAGCAGTTTGTGATCTGAGATTCTGTCTTCAAACTGTATAAAACATGGACGTAGTCTGACCCCCGGTGCTGACGGACCGCGGCGCGCACGGAGTATGTGTGAATTGGGGGTGAGAGACGTCACCCATTGGTTTCTGAAGCAGAATGATGGCGGTCGACATATTGGAAACGCTGAGTCTACCTAACTTTCAATCAATCTAGAAACGGTAAAAGAGAGCGTCGCCTTAAAGGAGCGGTATCTAACTCTGACGCCTAGTGTTCAAAATGGATACTGCAGTCCAAATTCAAAACATTGCTGATAGCTGTCTTCCCCCACTCCCTCCTCTCTAGAGTTGATGCTCACGCAGGTTGCCATGTGGTGGACACTGAAGCTTCAGTGTTTATCCAGCTCTGCATCGGTCTGTAAACCTTTCTGTGTTCTAACCTCTCTCCATTTTTCAAAAGCATCTCCAATATTGATCCTAGTTAGAAGGAGGACATACAATGCTGCTGCATTGTTGTCAGAGAAACCAGCACTTCAACATAGCATGTTTCCTTAATGTCTGATCATATAGTAAGCTCACTTTATCATTTAATCCACTATATTTTACTGATTTGACATTTAAGCCTCATCAGTCAATTCAGCTGTGACCCGTAATTGTGCAAATGTATCTATAACTAAGCCTCAATATAATCAAAATGGATGAATAAAAGAAAACCATCATCCAGCTGTGCAGTCCTGAAGATAAGAGCTATTGATACGAAATGTGTATTTAACCAGGCTGTAAAGTTGTTTATATGGGACCTGAAGAGGATCCCTCTGCTTTTGCATGCAACAAAAGACACTCGAGGAACTGGCTTCATTTTTCAACACTGCTTGGTTCGGCCTTGGATCGCTACTCCCTGTTAGCAACATTGTTATGGAAACACGGCTCGTTTTCCTTTAGTCACCAAAAAAACAGAGTAACAAAGAAGGTCAAGGACGTTTGGACGGCAGCCTTTTACTGTACCAGCTGCTGTTTGTTTGACATTTTGGCTGCTTGACGAGTCAGCTACTTTACTCTTGTTGACCAAACAAAAGAGAGAAGATACTGGCTGATGCGGTTATGCTCCTGGAGGTTCCTGGCTAATTGAATTTATACAGGATATTGAATAGCTTCACATCTCCAGTGGTGTCGTTTTCTTCAACGTTATAAGCATTTTATTTACACCTGCTTGGCTGGGCTAACATTTCCTTTTGTAGAAGTGATCCCAGGCTACCACTGGCTTCAGAAGCAGAGCCAGCCATTAAGTACGAAATGTCCGTCAGGTGATTTACAGGGACTGAAATGTCTTGTCTTGGCTGCCTTTCTGGCAACGTCACCTCATTCCTCCGTCTCTCTCTCTCTCTTCTTTTCTGACTCTCAGACAAATGGATCACAGGCAGCGCCCCAACCAACACTCCTGCAGTAAGAAAAAAAAAACCAGACTGCTGCAAACCTTTAATGCTGTTCTGTTTAACTGCGCAAGTCCACTGCAGTCTGTTTTAATGATGTTACTTTGGTGGCTCTTTCTCTCTGTCTGTCTCTAAGCCTCGATTAGAGCTTCATCACAGCAGCACTGTGACTTCTGTTTTCCTTTACCAAAGTATATAAATGATTAAAAACGGACTAAACCTATGTTGAATATGGTGCATCCCCTCCAATATTTCAAACATTTATCAAGGCCAAAGAATCATTGATTGGCATCAATCATCATTTTAGAGTTGTATCGGGACGTGTCTTGTTGTGCCGGTCGTTACCGTGGTAACACCGGATGTTAGGTCAAAGAACGCTACATAACGAAGCGTGAGCTGATGCTGAAAGCTGCCATACTGTTGCTGTATGTCAGGGCTATTCAATTACAAATTCAAAAGGGCCAGATTTTCCAACCAGGAATTTGAAGAGGGCCATCCTGGTCAGTCCAGCAAACTCTTGACAAAGATAGGAATGAAGTAAGATGCCTCACAACCCTAGTGTGGCATGAGCTTAATTTTACCACGAGCCGTGAACTTAAACAGAAGTTTAGTTGAGGTAATAAGAAGGGTCCTGAGTATGCAGGCGTTATGGAATATCATGTTTTGCTGCCGATCCTGATCAGTTAATAACAGTAATACTTTTATTTGTAGAGCGCTTTTCAAAACAAGTTACAAAGCATTTTAAGTATGTAATGACCTACTGGAGGCTCATAGGGGGTCAGGAGGTCAGCGATGTAACCTGGTGCTGACCGTCCATAATCAATTCTAACTCAGACTGGGAGCCAGTGAAGTGATTCTAAAATCTGATGTGTTCTCTCCTGTTGGACTTAGTTATGAATCTGGCTGCAGTGTTTTGAATCAGCTGGAGTTTGTTTAGGTTGTGTCCGGTGAGACCAGAGTTCAGTGAACTGCAGAAATCTAACCGGGGTGGAATAAGCGCATGATTATTTTATCGGGTTTTTGTGAGTTTTCTTAATTGAAAAACCTGATTGAACAACTGAATGAATGTGTTGATAAGTCCGCTCCGTTTTCTTCTATGAACTCCACTCGGCTGTTGGAGAATGTCACTGTCCCATGGTTGTGATGTGGTTTCAGCAGCTTTCCCACTATGAATGACGGAGGAAACGCTGCTCATCAGGGAATACAAGCAGCCTGGTGTTTTTTTTTTTTTTTCTGTGTTACTCAGCAGTTTGTCTGAGCTGCTCTGAGCGCCTGGCTGTGCCTTGACGAAAATGTTTGACATTCTTGTTGCATCAGTTTTCACTCCAGGACAGCTGAGAGAAATGTGTGCTGAACATCTGTAGGACACACACACACACACACACACACGCACACGCCTCTGTCTTATTCTAGCTCACGGTCAGTCACCTCTCTTCAGGGAGCCAAAGCAATGGACCCTGAGTAAGGAGAGCTGTATTGATCTTCCTGCAGGTGGAGAGTGAACACAAAGCAAATAACTGCTTAAATAACACACTTTCCTCTGTGTCGTGGGGCTTTCACACTTGAACAAAACTCCTGCAAATGTCTTGAAATTTTCTGCATGAGCTGCATGTGTGAAAATAACACACATTTTTCACTCTGACCTTCCCTGGATTTTTCCCTGCCAGCCCCTGATCTCTATCCACATAATGAAATTGCTTTATTATGTTCTTCTCCGCTCTTTTGTTAAAACTGAAAGCACTGGTATACAGAAAAAAAGTTATTATAGGGTTGGACTCTGTTGCTCTGTTGCATAAATGAGCCGCTCTGTTTGCCTAAAAAGCCTCTGCATGTTTCTAATAAGCTCCACGAGCAGAAACATGCTCAAACTAGGATCAATATTGGAGATGCTTTTGAAACATGGAGAGAGGTTAGAACACAGAAAAGTTTACAGACCGATGCAGAGCTGGCTAAACACTGAAGCTTCAGTGTTCACCACATGGCAACCTGCGTAAGCATGGACTCTAGAGAGGAGGGGACGCTCTCTTTAATGTTTTGAATTTGGACTGCAGTACCCATTTTGAACACTAGGTGTCAGAGTTACATATCACTCCTTTAATAATGCAGTGTAGAGGAAAGACTGGGTTGTTTTGTTATTATTTTCAGTGTTTAAATCTGTCATAGCATGATGCTCTTTCTGTGTGTTGCTCTTTGTGTTCCTGTCTGTCCAAACAGTATCTCCGTTTGACCCCCCACCTCCCTCAGACCCCATCTGTCCCGTATTTTCATAGACTCTTTTCTCCCCTCTCCTGATGCTGTGACTGCTGACATTTCCCTCTGAAATTCCACGGTGAACATCTAAGCCTAACAGCTTGTCGCTATAGAAATACGGCCTGTGTTATCATACATGCAGACCTATTTTTAAACAACCCGATGCTCTTTAGACTCTGAGCCCGCATGAATGCACAGAGATACAAGGGATTGAAGCTTATTTATACGATAGTGCATGCTGGGATCACACAGGTTAAGTCAAGTATTCTTTTGCTTCCCTGCAGGTGTACTCTTAGAGAACATAAGACCTCTTCCTCCAGTCATTATATGAATATAAATATGTTTTCAGGCAAGTGCAGAGTGTATTGTCTGATGTGTCTCACTTCCTCTGCTCTCAATATGAGCTTCTACCGCGTGGCAGACGACACAGAGTCGCCCGATGCAAGCTGAACCTTTTTTATAAACTTGTTTGTGCCTCTCATCGATGTTGGGTTTTCTGTGCACATCTTGTGCAATATGGGCAATGTGTAAAAAATGTTGTTTGTCGTTTTAATTGGTATGCTCTTCTCTGCTTTCATGTAGATTGGTGTTTGTTTATGTCATTTTTATTGATTAATGTCTGCAGCATTGGTGTCCAAGATGAAGTTCCTCAAGCGGACAATAATGTGAATCGTATCGTAGCATAGCTTATTGTGTCATATCATATCGTAGTGCAGCGCATCGTCATGTATGTGTATTTTTTATTCATAGATTTATTTCCAGGCAAATTGATCCTCTAGAGGTTGCAGAACTGACTTTGGATGAATATCTCTTATCCTGCATAACATTGATTATTCTCTCTCTACATTTTTCGACCACCCTTTTGTTCTCCTTTGTGTGAACTTGTTGCATTCTGCGCATTCTGGTCTCTTGAGAAGGCTGTAAATGTTTGCATTTAATGGGGAGTACAACGTATCCATTCATGCATGCTCATATAGTAGTTTACAGCCCCTTCACTCGTTTAATCCCTTCTTCAAATTGCAGAAGTGCGCTTACTCAGCACATATGCAGGTGTCCTGCAGCTGGAGGATTCACATGTCTGTTTTTTTGCCCCCTCAAGCAGCTGTTTAGAGGCTGTCAGGCTTCAGTCCAATATAAAAAGGATTAAATTCCAGTGGCACACTCAGTAATTCTAATAATTATCAGTCCATCCACAGTTATAATCCACTATACATCTGCCATTTCAAATATACAACAAATGACCTGCTGCTTTTCAGTGAACTCTGAGCTCATCAGATAATCGCAGAGCAATCAAACTGAATTATCTGCAATGCTGGAACGTGTTGTATCGATGCAGCACAACAGCATATTGTGTTTGTAGCATGTATACACGCCTGGGGTGTAGGCTATAGATGTCATATTTCTGAACATGTGCCTCTCATCAGTAATTGTTGGTAATCTGAAGAATTCGTTGTCACCGCTGTTAACCTGGCAGAGCACACATAACATGGAGAGATACAAAACAGAGTGGAGGATGTAATTTAAGGTTATACTGCACCCACTGTCCCTGCAGGAAGAAACTGTAGCTGTCCAAGGTACTGAATGTCACCACACACACGCACGCACGCACGCACGCACGCACACACGCGCGTGCGCGCACGAACACGCCTTAATACCTCTGGCTGCAGTAAAAGAATGTGAAGGGGAAAAAAAAGCTTCACTTTGTTAGATTTCAGCATTCCTACAGAGGTGTGTGTGTGTGTGTGTGTGTGTGTGTGTGTGTGTGTGTGTGTGTGTGTGTGTGTGTGTGTGTGTGTGTGTGTGTGTGTGTGTGTGTGTGTGTGTGTGTGTGTGTGTGTGTGTGTGTGTGTGTGTGTGTGTGTGTGTGTGTGTGTGTGTGTGTGTGTGTGTGTGTGTGTGTGGACATTTCTGAAAAGTGAAATCTTTTTGTTCTATCCTCACTTCAGACAGACCTTCATCAGGCTGTGTTTGTTGTTCTTGTGTGTGGGTGTGTTATGGTTGTCAACATGTCTGATACCACGTCCCTGCAATCCTTATTATCATAATGATCCATAGTATCATCTTTGCCGAGTAAAACAGTGACATCCTTGGTGTTATGTTTATGTCTTTTGCAAACAGAGAGCAGAGGAGGTGTTTCCGTACCAAAATGCTGCCAATGTATTTGTGCAATTTAGAGAGTCTGCAGGACAAATTACTGAACATAGGGTGCCAAGTGCTTATAGCTTTTTGTAGCTGTGGTATCAACAGTAATCCAGGAACATGTTGTGTTGATGCTGGTATAGATATCATTTGATTTTTACCAGTATCATTATCATATTAAAATCCTGGAATCATGACATCCCTGGTCTGTGTGCATGTTCGATGTGACGGACACTTTCATTCCTCACACATATAATCTCTATTTGTTAAAAAAAGCATCTCCTATTTCATTATGATAAAACCTGTGTGCATACAACTATGTTCAGATGAATTGAAGAGAGCAGTGCACAGTGTTGGTGTGTGTGTCCGTGAGGTCCAAGTATTTTTAGGGATTTTTTGATGGTTTTAGAATGAATGTTGGACCTTAGTGTAGACTGAACGTCAGGAAGAGTGACGCAAGATGGGATGCAAACCTGACCGCCTTGGTCAATAGATAACAAACCATAGACTGTTTTAAAACATGGACGTAGTGTCAGTGATGTCAGCCATTGTTTTTTTTTTTAAGCAGAATAAACCTCAACGTCGGCGGTCGCCATATTGGAAATACTGAAACTAACTTTCAATCAATCAAGCAATGGGCAAAGATGTGGAGCTGAGGCCGGCCTTAAGCCTCCTGACAAACAGTTACAGCGTGCCCACCTGTCAGTCAACTCCACCACGCCCTTAATAATGTAAATTCATGAACAACTCTTCAGCTTAATAATATCAAAATGGAAGAGTTAGAAGTAAATTTGACCTGAAACACTGTGAAGTGATAAAAACAAGTTGTTCAGACCAAAATCTTTTTGAACCAGGCTGTAATCATGTTTATTTATGATGTAAAAATGGGCATTTCATGTTGGGGACTCCTTGGCTTTTGCAGCCAGCCTCAAGAGGACACTCTAGGAACTGCATTTTTTTTTTTAAACAAATATATTGGCTTCATTTTTTTTTTTTATCCTTGGAGAAAGCCGCTTGGTGCCAACGTTTTGCCCCAAGGAAAAAAGTCAGGTGGTGTTTTCTTTGTCAGGTGGAAATATACTTTCTTATTGTGAGTTACTGCTCAGGGTTTCAAGGTTAGAAAAAAATTGAAGAATTCCTTTAGATGAATGGATGATTTAAGCAGAAGGTCAATATGTGCATTAATGTTGAAAAAAAAGACAAGATGATGAAAGACAGAGAGAGAGCAAGGAAGTTGCTAAAAATAACCAAAAGTTTATTTATAGAAACATTTTTGAAAAGGCTAAATATTTTATGCAGAATACAGGAATGTTTCAGTTCCTTAAAAAAAAAAAAAAAAAAAAAAAAGCAAGATTGTTTTTTTTTTTTTTCTATTCCCTCCTCTCTTCTCTCTTTGGCCGTTGTCAGACCTCAAACCACAGAGCTGCATGATTTTAATTCAGCACCCGGGGGAGCACTAATATGAATTTAGCAGCGTGCCTGATTTTTTAAATTGATTATTGGCTGTTGTAAAATTAGAGTGCTGTTTGTTCTGTTAGTGAGGCTGTACATAAGTGTTGTTTACCCTCCAGCACATTGAAACATCAGCTTCCTCACACACTCACTTCTGCAGAAAGGCTCCACTCAGGAAGAAAAAATTTGTTTGTCCTTGTTAGAAGTCAGTGCAGGTTGTTTGTCTCAGAAATTGGGTGAGGCATTCTTTCCGTCCTTTATTCATCTTTTAATTGTCCCCAAACTAATGCACACACACACACACACACACACACACACACACACACACACACAGTCTGCATAGCATCAGATTGAGCGAGCAGGTGTGTTAATTTTTACCTAAGCATGATGTCTGTTGAGACCAGACCCTGTGAGGACCTACACTTATTGCCGGCTCACTGAAAATAAATTGCCCGGGTGCTCGGTGTGTTTGCCCACGTGAGCGTGCATGAGTCTGAGTTTGTGTCCCGGAGTCTGCAGCTATAACTATAATTAGCTCGTGTGTTTTGGTTGCCTTGGTAGCGCCACAAAGTCCTTGTGACTGAGGCTGTGTGTGCATGTGTATAGAGAAAGTAAATTACCTTTTCAAGTGTGCTTTGGCATTTCGCACTTGATGTCAATGAACTGCAGGTGCTGCATAGATCAGTGAACACTAGAAGAGCATCAAATACGATGGTGTTGATCCAAAGACATATTTTTTTGTCTCTCGGTTGTTTTCAAGAGCAAAATCAACAATTGTAAAAACTGAGACTCTTCAAACATCTGCCAAACAACCACCACGTACGTTCTGCGCATGCATGAGAGGAAATAACTCTCCATGCCAGCAGGCGGCGGTAGTCCGTTGTTATGATACAAGAAGACTATTTTCACCCCGCTGTTGGTCACCACTCGTATTATAGGTAGACTACTAATGGAGAATAATGTCTGATAGAAAGTTGAAAATGGCGCTGGCGTTGTCAGCCCTTGGTATTTTAGTGGAAAAAGAAAAGAAGAGGCGCAGGCGACAAATAAGGAGAAACCGCACTAATGGGTGAAAGCATGGATACTACAGCGGCATGCTCAAGGGGCTTTACTGAACCTGTGTCGAGAGCTGGAGAGAAATGAAACCTGATGGTAGACGATCTCCTCGTTGTGTCAGGGCCTTAATACCATTAAAAAAAGAATAAACTGCCTTCTGAAGTGATTTAAATGCTTTGTGTTCCTATGAATGAACGCCAAGAAAACATGAATGATATGATAATTTGCAGACAAAGATGATGCCAACTTCGCTGTAGCAGGGTGACAGATTGCCAAAGTTCCCTCTTGGTAAACGTTCAGCTGGAGAGTTTATGTTAAAGCTCCTGTGAGGAGTTTAAAGCTGGTTATGAAATTAAAACTGATTGCACACCTGTCCAGAGACGATGTCAACCGAATGATCTCTGTCTTAAACAGAATTTTTTTACACCATGATGGAAAAATCTGATGGCTGTCCGTCACGTTGACCAATTAGAAAACAGACGGCGATATCATTCTGCCCGGCTCTTTAAATGCTGATAAATCCTGCAGAAAATAATGATTACAAATCCAACTAAACGACACAGATTTCATAACGCACAAGGCCGCTGCTGAACAAATAATCAACTATTGATTTAGAGACTATTGATTTCTCTCTGCTGGTCAAATTGCCAAACCTTACGTTAAGAGGCATGCTTCACATGGGAAAGAAATAAAATCACAATGTCAAACTAATCAATAAAGCAGTATTGGATATCAGTACAATATATTGTGTGAGGTGTTCTGTTCTCAACCAGAAAGTGTTTAAATCCAACGTTCAATGTGTTATTTTAGCCGTTTGGATGAGCTTCAAACTCAATCACGAGGTTCACTTTGACGCTCAGCGATATGAAAATGATGTGTTCGATGTCACAGGAGAGACTTTGAGCACTGCAGGTGAGAAACTGACCTGAGCTGGCTGGCCGCCATCACTTTACATCAGGAGTCATTAGTGGGTATAGGATTTCACCTCGGTGGACAGTAACTCCATCCGACTGTTATTATGCGAGCCCTGCGTGCCGCACACAACGCCATTGCACCAGTGATGATCGGGTCATGAGAGGGGAAGAGAGACGGATGCAGGGAGGAGAAGACAGAAAGAAAGCTCGACAAAAATAGAGATGAGAGAGGTAAATGTGTGTGTGTGTTCTTGAATATGATAAAGGCTTCAGAGGAGAGGGGGAATCAGGGTCAGGAGGGCTGCAGAACTGTGACTTTCCATTTCTGATGCTGTGTTCAAATGAAATCTCCATCTTGAGTTCTCTGTCGGGGAGAACGGAGTTGTGAATGGGAACGTTTCCCTCTCTCACATGCAGAAACACGCGGAGGAGGAGGAGACTGAAGCTGAACCTCAAGGGCTGCAGAGTTCCTCTCTCCTCTCCTGCTCTCTTCATCTTTCATCTACAGTTTGACATTCAGTGAAGTTGGACGCTCATCCAGCCACACAGCCAAACAGACAAATAGACAATACAATAAAACCACACATTATCAACCCACGCACGACAACAAACTTGCACACTGTAAACAGTGTGCAAGCAATGGCCTGCCGTTCATACAGTACGATAACCAAGCAGACACGGCGGTCTACAACACACCCACAAACAAAAGACCAGCATCTAAGCATAATCTCAAATAATGATGAAACAATTTACCAATAATAAGTTTTCATCAGCACTGTTGCTTTCCTGCATGGAGCTAGCTGAGTGCTCCTCACTAACATGTTTATTTGCTTGGTTAGTAGTGTTTAGGTAGACTTGCCAGGTTGAGTTGTTGAGGGTTGAGTTGTCAATGAGAAAACATTTTTTATTTAGTTTTTTACACTTTTAATGTTACGAAAAACAGCGAGGTAAACATAAATAAAGCAGACAGACGACTAGGTTTTTAAAACTCCAGACAGCAGCGGGGGCCCAGCAAAGGGGGTGCTAAGAGGTGGAATCAATGACATTACAAACAGGCCACAGCACCCCGCTGGTGCTGTTTGCTGCCGAAGTTGAGAACCCCCTTGGCAGTGGAGGGGGGCCCCTCTCTGCTCTACAAAATACATTGTGTGTCTTGATTGCGGCAAAAGAAAAGAGAGACTCAGACCTAGTCAAACTAACTTGATTTGAAAATTCAACTAAATAACAAAATGCATGTTAAATTTGGCTCAAAGTGGGCCCCTTGAGACAACAGTGGGCCCGGGGCGGCCGCACCTTCTGCCCCCACACTCGCTCCGCTACTGCTTGGGACCCCTTTAACTTAGCAGTGCTCCTGTTTTGGAATCCGACCTTAATATCACAATGATGACAGGAGGAGGGTTGGGTTTTAGGTTCTACAAATAATGCATTTACATTTTTTTCACGCCTTTCAAACACACCTTCCTCACTCTTTTCCCTCTTTCTTTCTCTCTCTCTCTTTCTGTCTGACCACGTTTCACTGACCAAAGAAACACGTTGACTTTTGTTTGAATCAGTTTCCCTCTGGCGTCAGTTTGTTTGTCACCTGGGGGACTGAAGCTGCTCACAGCTGCAGCGGGGTCAAACTCAGTCCTAAAATAGCCCCGGCCTGCAGGTGTTAGAACAGCTGGACTAATTAGATACTACTAGGGGTGTCCCCGACTAAGGACTTACATGGTCGATAGGGAGCCGTCAGAATTGGCCCGATCGTCGACTGATCGTTGAATTGCTTTTTTCCGCTCATTGATTCATATTCTCATTTGCAAACTCAGAGATTAATCAAACTCTTTGTCTTCTCAATTTGAACTGACAATGTATGATAGGACTTGATCCAGTCTTATTATAACGATACTACACGTGTCCAATACAGAAGGCCACACACACTGACGGCCCGTGTGTGAGGATTCAACGCCCGCAGCAGGCATGGGATCTGTCAGACCACCTGCCCCCCCCCCCCCTGTTCTGTTGGATCTATACCCGGCTGATTGCACACGGCTGTGCTGATGTCTGACGTTTCTTGTAGCCGATTGTTAACACTTAAAACACAGATATGCTGCTTCAATCAATACTTCAGGGGGATTTCTTCATGATCACACTAAGGAGATTGATTTAAAGTACAACTGGTTTTTAGAACTTCATTATTTACACCAAGATAGGCTCTGAGTTATGATTTATCCCCCATATAGCTGGAATGGAAAGACCGGGAGGCTGGCAGTCGACTCAGACTCCCCCCCCCCCCAGGTAAACTGGGTGTCGGTCCATAGTTGGTATTGGCGTCAAATATGATGACAAGCCTAATTCTCCTCTTTATACAGCAGAGTGAGTCAAACTATTTGACAGTTTTAGTCATTCCTGAATCTTTAAGATGTCATGAAATGCCTCAAATGACGATTTCACAACTCTTTGAGTCATCATGTCGAACCCTAAATAGAAAAGGAGCATGACAAATCAAGTGACGGAGGAAAGACAGATTGTTTCAAGAGAACAAGGACATGAGCGGCGGTAGACAAAGAGGAAGGAAAGAGAAGGAGGAAGATGGGAAATCGACTGTCCTTTGTCCCTGATGATGAAGTCTAGCTTCATCCAGCGAGGGCTAAAAATAGTACAGTAGTGGCTCAACACACAAACAAACACACACACACACACACACACACACACACACACACACACACACACAGGCAAACACACACAAATACACAGACATATACACCTCAGTGGGGATTTCCATCAAAGCTGCCTCCACCCGCTCTGACCTTTTTATTTAAGTTGTGCTCTCTCTCTCTCGCTCTCTCTCTCTCTCTCTCTCTCTCTCTCTCTCTCTCTCTCTCTCTCTCTCTCTCTCTCTCTGCCAAGCAGCCTCCCTGCAGAACTGACCATTCACCTGTACTCCTACACTGAGCCTCGGGGTCCAAAAGCACTAACACACAACACACAACACACTCTTTGTTGCTATTTTATATTCCTCTTCCTCGCTCGCACAAACATTCAGTTCAAACCACACAACAACTAGTATCTGTACTGTCACCAGTATTACGTTCTGCCTCAACCTGGATTTATACAATAGCGTCATCACCATTGGTTGTAGGTTGTAGCGTACACATGAGGCGACACAGTTGCTCAGCCAAAGTCGTGGGTAAATAATCCTTTCCATTTTTTTTTTTTGCAGTTCTAACAGGCGGCTTGGAGATTTTCCCTTCATGACATCACAAAGGGTGGTCACCCTTCCCCCAGGTGGAGGACACTCCCACAGCTAGGTTTTTATTCTGCCCTCTGATTAGCCCCCCTTCTGGTGGGGGGCGTGGTCAGACAGCTCATTTACATTTAAAGGTACAGACACAGAAACAGCCTGTTCTGAGCAGGGCTGAAATAGAGGGGTTTATAGGCATGATCAAATACAGGATCAGAGTGGAGAGACTTCACAGACATGTTTTGGTAGACCTCTGAGACTCTTAAACTAGTTTAAAGGAGGATTATATGTGACCTTTAAAACAGATTTAATGGTCACGACTGACTATCGAGAGAAAGCGGCACTGCTGTGAGCCAATTTTGGTAATCTAGCAACAGTAAGCTCCGGTGAGAACTGCTCTGACATTCAGGTCACGAGCCCTGCCGACGTAAGGACTCATGCCATCACTCAGCTTTTTTTTGTGTTCATGGGGGAACCAAAGTGACCTCACTTGAGTTTCCACGGAGCTTAAGAAAAGTCCAAAGGTAACCCGTGTAAGAAGATGTCTTTAGGCTGAATGTTTTAAAAAGGATTACAAGAAATGACTCAAATGTGACTGAATTTGAAACATTTCAGGAGAGCGGAGCGGGGAACGATGTGCTCAGTGAGTGAGAAGTTGATTGGCAGCGTTTTTTTTTGTTCTGAGCCAGTGTCCCAACGTGTTCCAGGACAAACTGTGACTCATTTACTCCAGAAGTGGCCAGACATGAGGAGTCTGCTTAATGATGTGTGGCCGCTCAAAGGAAATAGTCACTATCCCATTTACAAAAAAAGGACACCGGAGCAGTGAATGCATTCGGAGTGCTCTGCATTGATTTTGTGTCCCTACGTCGATGTTTTATGTTCTTTCTCTTGCATGCATGCCCACCAACCTCTGTGAGCTCGTCTGCACGTTCACACCTGCGTTCGTGTGTGTCAGTGAATTACTCTCCTGGGTGTGATGGTGTGAGTATGTGTGTGTCTGTGAAACAGGTCTAATGGTTTGTTTACATCCTCTCGAGTTTCCACAGGGATTTACAGTCCCTGTGATGGGGAGGATGTCCACTCCTCTCGTCTTTCTCCGCCTCCTCGTCGTCCCTTTAAGTTCACTCCTCTCTGTTCTTCACTTTGCCACCTTACTATGTAGTACCTTTCTTCATTTTTTGATTCAATGTATAACTCGATCCGTCTTACCGCTCCCTCTTTGCTCCATCACCTGTTATCAGTCTCGTCTCCTCCTCTTCCCTCACTCAGTCTCTCCTTTATAATCTCCATATCTTTTTGTTGTGTGCTGCCTCCCTCTCCACACCACCCTCTGCCTCCCCCGTGTCCTCATAATCATTTCTTTACTTCTGTACCTCTTCAGGGCTCTCCTCTTCCTCTGCTTTCTTTGCTTTTTTTATTTTCTGCTCCGAGTCTTCTCATGATATTAAAAATCAAACCCTGTACCAATTTAGATACAGCCGAGCTCCTCTTGGATATTTTAAAGCACCCTTTTCCCTTTTTTCTCATCCCTCTTGAAGCGTAATTTAACTGAAAACATGGCCTCAAGCATAACCAGCCATCATCATTGTGGGTGGCTGTGGCTCAGTGGTACCCCAATTCACACATAAGCCTACTCAGTGCATGGGAATAAAGAGAAAAACGTGCATACATGTTGCTTTGTCTTGAGCATGATTCGTTGTTCATTCTGTGCCTGTTTTGACGTCATGTTGATAAAGTGAAATACGATCGTGAGTCTGTTAATTGTGTTTTATTTTGTAATTGATCGGATGCTCTGTGCGTTTTCTTGTCTGACTTTCTGTCTGGGTTGTCATATTCTGTCCAGCTTGACACGAAACCTGCAGCGCACTCAGTCGAAAATAGACCTGCAGCGTATTTGGAAACGGAGCAGAGAGTTGTGGCGCTGGTGGCAGAGTCGGGCGGGGGTTCGATCCTCAGCTCCTGCAGCAACATGTCCGATGTGTCCTTGGGCAAGACACTTAACCCCAAGTTGCTCCCGCTGCTTCATCAGCTGTGTATGAATGGATTAGTTGGCAGCTGACTGGTAGTGTTTAATTTCTAACAAATTGAATCCTCCTTTCATTCACTGCAAACTGTTGAAGAGATAAATCTGCGAAAAAAAAGTGTTACTTCAATATCAAACGCTATTAAAAAAAAGGGGTCAAGAATCTAAATGTCAAAACCCTTTTGACACCTTTTATTTAAATTTAAATTAGAAAATAAAAATTTTAGTTTCCCTTTTTCTCCATGAAATAGAAACTCATCTGTGATTGGATAGCTGCAGTCTGGGAACGAGGCTCCTTTAACCTGCTAATTACTTCATTCATGCCTCTCCCAAAGGCCTTGAACATCTTCTTTTCATTCTTTTTTTTTTGCAAATGTGGGTCGGCGTGAATTAATTGCTCTGAATGTCGACTCAGTGGTTGTTAATGAATTCAGTCAATTAAATAATCACTCAGACTGTGAAAATGAAAGAAACTGTGCTGAATCTCCCGTCACTGAGGGCTGAGTATTGTTTCAGTGCTGTGAAGACGTGTGTGAGCGAGGACATAGGTGTTGATTGGTTAGTGTGTGTGTGTGTGTGTGTGTGTGTGTGTGTGTGTGTCTCAAACTAACACACACACACACACACACACACACACACACACACACACACACACACACACACACACACACAGAGATATATGTCCAGTAAATCATCTGCCTGCTTTCAAAAGACATGGAGCATTGAACATATGTTCTGCCCCCCATCACCTTGCTCTTGACACCACACACACAGCACAGTGACATATTACTGAGTGCTCTTCACTCCACTCTGTTGTGACACACACGCTGTGCAGCAGCTGTGGGCGCCGATCTACAATTCATAACAAACCTCTTTGACCTTTACCTCAATGCCAACAGCTTGCTGGGTTCGAGCCCAGCTTCGTGCCGGCCGGGGACGTCACTCCGCTTCCTCTGCTGTTAGGAGCATCTCTCAGTGCACACAGGTGTAAGGCAGCAGTTGAGTTCAGTGTCAAAGGAAATGTTCATGTGGAAATATCAGCCAACTAGTTTGGCTTGTCTTGAATGAATCGTCTGCATGTTTGCAGCAATAGATCACAATTTGTCCTCGCCATCTGCCGACCTGTGTCTCCCAGTGGGACGATGATCTGGATGCTGCAGAGCACTGAAGTTATCTGGATGTGATCCACACTTGTATCCAATCAGAATCAAGGTTTTCGTTAACCATGTTATAAAGATGCAATAATCTGAATTTTAGATTATTTTAATTTATACATTTTAGCGCCTAATTTATATTTACAGGTGATTATAGGAGATTGTTCTCGCCCATGAAGTCAATTTCAGAGCCCTTCTCACTGGAGATTATTGTTGCTAGTTTACGAAGGCTGGCACTAGGGCTGGGAATCTTTGGGTGTCTCACGATTCGATTCGATTTTGGGGTCACGATTCTATTCAGAATTGATTTTCGATTCAAAAAGATTTCTGGATTCATTGATCCATGGATTCAAAGTCTATTCATGAATGAATACTTCAGGATCTACTCCAGTCATCCGTGAGACTGGCTGAATTTCTTGCTGCTCTATTTGGCATTCTACTGAGATAAAGAGCTAGCCTTAGCACTTAACAGGGAGTGACTGATTAGCAAAAAAAAAAAAATCAATTTTTAATCTTAGAAGAGAAGAACCTTGTTTTTTACATACATCAATTACTTTTCCCACCTCTAGTTGGCACGCTGTATTTCCACTTCCCTCAGTAGTGCCTGTTGCTCTGTATGCTGAATATTTCCTTTTATTCAATGACCTTTTACAACGACAACATAAAAAAAACATGTAAATTAACCATGTACCGGTGTTGACAGCAGCTATACAGCTGGAAATTGTTTCCTCGAAAAGACAAGTCAAACTTGTTCATCCTCCACCATTTTTGTTGACAAAGCTGATTTGTTGGTTAAGGAAGAAGTGACACTGAAGAGACTTGTTCAAAAGGTACAACTTGTGTAAGATGAGGATTTAGCGCCTGTGTCCACGCATCGTTTTTAGGCTGGCAGCGCCTATTTTCTAAACGCTACCATTGCGGTTCAGTGATTTCAGCGCTCATGGTCTTAAGTACAAAAACACTCTTGTTTCTGTTTTTCTTTGATGCTGTGCGCACAGCACCTTCTGTCAACAAACTGTGCTTTTCCAATATCATGCAGGTTTTTATTTAAAACCAGTATCGAAAGTGGTACTCGTCATGACGGCCGATACTTAAGTCCATCACTTGGTATCAGTGAGGAATAAACTGTGTCAGAACGTGTCGTCCCCTTAATCACTTCTTTGTCCTCGTGTGGTTAAACGTCTCCGTCACAGGAACACATCCGTGTGTCCCAGGTAATGGATCTGTATTCGTGTTCTCTGAATCATGTGTGTGCGCTCTGCTCTGTCAGCGTTAGTGATGACATAATGAATAGTAATAGTTCAGGTGATTAATAGTTCTGTCCTGAGGAGGCGGGAGTCCTGCGTGTGCGCCTCAGCTGGCCTCCACTTTATCCAACATTAAGTGGAACTTGAAGCTGACAGGCATCAGGTTGAGTCAGAGGCGGGCACGTCAGCACCGTTTGTTTCACTTAAAGATCGAAGGGGCAACTTTTCAAATCAGTATTCAACAACTGAAAGAACTTTTAGGTATTTGTTATTTATTTCTAACAACATATTATTGGATTACTCTGACATTTTGTACAGTTGTCATGGTTATCAGACGATGAATCCTGTTCATTTGGTTAGCCCCTTCTTTTTTTTGATCCATCACCAGCAGCAGGTTGACATTTGGAGTTTTTTGGCTCGTGTTGTTGAATCGATCACTTTCAGATTTGACAAACACATTACTAGTCTCATTAGTCCAGTCTGTCAGTCTCACATTACGGGGACGGGACGCACATAACAGAACTTTCACAGAACATTGAAAACCGACTGATGGGTTTCTATCTAGGGGGCAGCTGTGGCTCAGTTGGTAGAGTCTGTCGTCTCTGAACCGGAAGGTCGGGGGTTCGATACCCAGCAATTTCAGCCGCATGTCCAATGTGTCCTTGGACAAGACACTTGCCCCCACTGCTTAGTCAGCTGCGTATTAATGTGTATGAATGGATTAGCTAATACTGATGGACTCTTTACATACAGTAGCAGCCTCTACCATCAGAGTGTGAATGTGTAGGTGTGACCTGCGGTGTGAAAATATATTTGTACTAGTCAGAAGACTAATCAAGAACTTTACAATCTCAAGTTACGATTTCTTTCATCCCTCTCTTGCTGATACCTGATATCTCAGAAACGCATGAAGGGAAATTTTCGACATTTTTCACTCCGTCTCAAGGATGATATGATGAAAATGTGTTGTCAAAGTCAAGGTTACTGTGACTTCAGGCCTGTCCCTTTTGTGTGTGCACAAAATCTCAGGAAGAGAATCATTTCAAATATGTCTTACTCAGACCGATGGAGGAACGGCCAAGGTCAATGTGATCTCTGAAAAATGTTCTTGGCTGAAACTTACGAACACATGAGCTAATTATGAGATCATTTCCTCCCAATATCTGATAAAACTGAATGAAGTGAAGACATAAAGAAAGGAAAGCTTTATTGTTTTATCGTCGTGAAAGAGATATCTGTGGATATGTGAGCATGTTGCTGTGATCGAAGGGGAAAGTCACTGTGACCTTACGTTCGGATTTATACATTTTTAATTACTCATTCATGGAGAATCCCTTTCAGCTTTACTTCTCAAGTATCTGTTAGTTCTGCTGCTGAGAGGAGGCTGTAGTGACAGTCGTATGCTCTTCCCCTGGTATTATGTCACTCGCCCCGTTATTTATTAATGTCGGCTGACTTACGCCGTTGTCTTGTTTTTCTTCTGTAGAATATTTTAAATATATTAACATATATTTTCCATCTATAGGTGAGGGGTTCACACACTTTGCCATGCCAAGCACCCCCCTTGTAGCATTATCCACCCCTGGTAGGAACCCCACCCTTGCAAAATTTCTTAAACCCACAGTATGTAAATTCTGCCACCAGGGGGCTCTCAATCAAAACAATCATAAAAGATGACGTCGAGATGGAGGGCAATATCATGGGAGTGATCACCCCCGATGAAAACGACCTCCGAGTTGACCGTAGTCGAGATGAATGGGCGAAACCGACCTGAGGAAGAGAATACGTTTACCGACAAGCTAATGTATCCGATGATATAATTTACATGACGTTTTTTTTATCACAGCAGCTCATACAGCAACAGTACGGCAGCTTTCAGTAGCAGCTCACGCGTAACATCCGGTGTTTCCACGGCAACGATAAACATGTCATGGCAGCTCTGCCACTAAAGACACGTCCCGTTACAACTCTGAAATGAGAGATTCTCTGGCTTTGATAACTGTTGTAAATATTTGAGGTGATATAAGTAATCAACAACAAAAATATATAAAATAGGTTTAATCATTTTTAATTAATTGAGATATTTTATTGTACTTACTGATACTAAGTCTGCATCTTTTTCTCTCACTCACTCGATCAATATCTCTACCATCTTTTTGTCATCTTTTTTTATGTGCCCCCCCCTCTCTCTCTTCTCTCTCTCTCTCCTCTCTCTTACCGTCATATACACACTCACTAATTACACTCCTGCTCCACCTATTGACTGTCAGGCCTACAGCTGAAGGATAATCTTATCTGGAGAGAGCAGCCCTAGCGCACTGCACACGGCCGTCCAGTTGATTAAATGTGCACAGAACAGGCAAAGAAGATTGTGTGTGTGTGTGCGTGCGTGTGTGTGTGTGTGTGCGCCTTGGCCATCATAGGTAATGAAACTGCAAAGTGATGGGCCTTTAGCTGTGCCAGAAGTGGGGGATTGTGTATGTATAAGTGTGTGCATTAACTGAATGTAGGAAAGGCTGAAAACAAGTGTAATCCCAGCTCCTGCAGAGCGCACAGAGCAGAGGAGGCAGACTGCTTCTTCAAAAAACCTTTTGTCACATCCAGTGCACTACTTAACATTTCCAGATATTGTCCCAATCTGCTCACCCCTGATTTGTCCAGACTTTCTAATGCCAGCCCGCCCCCCCCATGTAAAATGTCCCTGCAAAGTCCAGAGGAGCCGATGAGGGAAGGCAGCAGGTAAAAGTTTGGAACATTCACCACAGCGATCATGTTTCACTTCTTTATACATTGTATTGTTTGACACCGATGCCATTACTGTGTTTTCTACTACTGATGTCATTGGGAAGAAATCAGACGGTGAATTAAATTAGGCTCGTTGTTTTCCTTGTTATAATCTTTAAACTGGAGCTGCACCGATGCATCGGTTCAACAAAGGTATCGACCGATCCTGGCAAATCATGTGGCAGGAACCGATGTCGGAGGCTGACGTTTATTTGTTGTGCCAAACCAATTTAATGCTGACATCAAGCACACCTAACTACTGAAGTCATCTGTTGAACAAACTAGTGTTGTAGTTAAGACCAGGGTAACCGAGACCAAGACATACCCCAGACCAGAGTTCTCCAAGACCGAGACCAGACCAAGACATTTAGGGATCGATATTTGTTTTTTTACAAAGAGGTATTTTCCACAACACTAGAACAAACTCTGACTTGTTTTCATTGTCAAACACGAGGGAAAATGTTGCCATTGTGAGACTCTTACACAAAAATAAGTCATTATCTCTAATTTATACTTTAGTTGTACCTCATTCGGAAAGTTGTAAAAAGAAAGTTCTCCAAATCATTTATTTTTTATGTAACAGGATCTAAATTCAAATTTTTGCAGACTGGAAACCGACATTTGAAGACGACTACTAGAATAACACTGATGTGTTCCAAACAGGGGGAGAGAATTTATTCTTCACACGTTCTTGGGTTTTTCCAAATATTGGTCATCACCATCCGGGCCAGTATAGCACCTCTGTCCACATCCCCAACACATGCAGGGTTCCCACTCGTCCTGGAAAATATAAAAAACATTTGACTAATTTTTCAGTACTGGAAAACACCTGGAAAATGACAGAAAAAGTCAAATGTCCTGGAAAATCACGTGTTGTCCTGGAAAATTATTCCAACACTCTCCTAGAGTTATACCTTTTCACCGCCACATGTTAATGAAAGTAGCTATTTGTTACATAATCCACAACACAGATTGAGTCGAATTCTATAGATAATGTAATGGCTCCGCCTCCCCCTCGTGTCAGAAGCCGATATTTATTTAGAATTTAGTAGAGAGGATGGAGCGAGAAGATCCTTCACAAAAAGAGAAAAAATACTATGAGAGTGAATTTTGGCAAAAACTATCGGGTAGACTTGTGTTTTCTCCTTGTTTTGAGGTCAGCACATTAACAGTAGTTAGTTATTAATGCCGTGCTAGCTTGCACTGAATATCTCTCTCTAGCCGGTCTTTCTTACTGGGGGTGTGTTCTGCTATGACTTTGTGCCTGAAAAAAGTGAGAGTGAAATACAGCTATTTCATACGTTTGATAAATGCCAATTGGCAATATATGTAAACTGCAGATCGGGAAAGATAACTGCGTCACGTGAAAAAAAAAGGTTCATATGCACAATGAATAGGTAGTTAGGAAGCCAACTGTGTGAGTCAAACACGGGCCGAATACTGGCTAACCTTTTACTTTGCTAGCGTTGTCTCTTCAAATGCAAAACTGCGTTGTGAAGGGTAAATGACGGACCTTAACATGATATTAAATGTTTAACCTTTGTAGCGGTAGCTCACAGTGGGTGTGATTAGCCTTGTTAAAGACTTCACTTAATATTGGTGTCGCACGATCACGGACTGTCATACCAGCTCGATCATCGCTGAACATGTCCTGGAAAAGTCCTGGAAAAGAATCTCTGGAAAAGAGTGGGAACCCTGACATGTCTTCGTTACTCGAGCCACTATCGGCCGCCTAATGCAGCCATCCATCAGAGTGAAGGGCTGAGAGGGAGAAGAGCTGATTACAAAGGGAGGTAACAAAGCACCAAACCTTTTCCTTTTTCTTGATTCTCGAGATATCTCCACAACTTTATCCATTCACTCAAACTACCCAGGCATAAATCCTCAGCACCTATGGGAGAGGGATAAAAGTCAGGGTCATGACCTTTAATGTTGCTCTATAACATCTTCAGGTACAAACTATGGACAAGGTGCACATGTGTTGAGTTGTTTAAAGGTCACACATTGTTTGAATTTCTTTCATACCAGTGTTGTGTACATCAGTTCTTTACCCTCTAGACCAATGGTTGCAAACCTTTTTTTCTTGGAGCCCCCTCCTTGTATCTAAGATAAGCTTAGCTTTTTATGCACGTCCTGCCTCCTGTCTGACAGGGATAGTCTCTCTGGAGGGGGCATGTGTGAACAACCAAATCAGGATGATATTGTTTTGGGTTGATGTGTTTAAAGATTAGATGATTATAAAATGATAGCCCACCTGTCAGCCTGTGTGATCCCTGGTCCTCTGAGGATGAACATAACGGCACCATATGTACTTACATAGTCCCCACATAGACTCTCTCACTCGATATCTGAGAAAGCACACACTGAGCTCAACACATACTGAGCTCCTTAAATCAAGCTGCCAGCCCAGGATTATTTCTGTACTTTTGCTGTCATCTCCATATCTTTTTCCCTCTTTGAAGCACTAATTGAGCAATTAAAAACACACGAGCTCTCGGCCAAGAAATGGATATTTTTTTTCACTCCAAAGTTGCTTTTAGAAGACGTCAGTGTTTCTGTACCTGCCAAGCACAAACTAGTCCCTCTGTCGGGCTGCCATGGCGCTCCCTGGGGGGCGTTAATATGTCCTCTCTCTGCACAAGGACCACGGTGATTAGCAGAGCTATTAGTGTAGCCATTACTTCACATTGACATTCAAATAGAGAGGTGTGCTGACTTGGCACAGATGAGCCGGACGCTGTGATTGGGGGGTAATTATGCCCTCACTGATACTTTTTGTTGTCCATGAGAGTCTTTGGCTCTTCTGTATGCAGGTGATTTATTCTGCTCAATATTCCAAGGTTATGTTCCTGAAGCCTTCTTATTGGTCCTTCAATTTTGCACGAACTGGTCTTGATGGACGTCCTTTTCAACCCCTGATGGATCACAACCCTTTTTCTTTTTTGAATGCAAATTTAATTCCCAACACGTTAAACATAATCTGCACACAGTCAAATTAACCAATTAGTATTAGCATTTTGAGCTAGTTAAACATCTGGCTTCATCTTTTCTCCCAGTTAATGGCTTTTCATCTTCCATTGAACGTCTTATTTCAGCAGGATAGGCTCACTGATGACCCTAACTCTACAAAATCAGTCAAACAAATCATATTCCCAAATGAAAATCCTTCCTGAACAAATAGACCGATCACTCTATTCTGGATGTTATCTGGTGTTCGTCTGCAAGTGGTGGTCTAGAGGGAGCACTTCATGAATCAGACCACGTTAAACACAGAAGTAGAGATTCATAGAGATTCCATATTTGCGTGGGTAATGTAAACAAGCATGGCGACACTCGAGGTTGTTGACTTGATCTTCAAAACTTTCCGCCATTGTTGTAGCGGCTCTCTGGTGTCGTTGTGGTCACATCTCGTCTCATCACCATACAACACTACGCTGCTCCTAGTATCTTGCCATCGGAAATGTGGCAGCGGAAGCTGGGGATCAAACCCCTGACCTTTCGGTTGAGAGACGGCCGACTCTACCTACTGAGCCACAGCCGGTGGATGCAAATTGGACAAGTGTTCCACTTTCTTGCACAGTTAAAATGAAAATCTAAATGTTTGAGTGTGCACACAGAATAACAAGGGAGATAATCTCTCACTGGACAGAAATGATTCCACACTTTACTTCATCCACTCCGGTCTGTGCTGGTTTATTGCTCTCATTCATTTAACCTCCCTCTCCCCATCCATTGTGCACTGAGGCTCGGACATGTGTTGTGATGTACAGCAACGTGCATCCTGCTAATCATAGCTTCTCCTTTTCGACTGTTTTCTCTCCTGCTCCTTTCTTCATCCAATCTTCTCTTCTCTAATTGCTGATCATCTTTATTCACAGCTTCCTCCTCCCTTTTATCCGCACACCTTTTGTCTTCTTTTTCTTGCATAAGGATTTATGCCAACTCCTCTTTTTCTGCTCTTCCTCCTGGAGAACACTTCACTTCCTTGATAGTGGTGCTGTGGCTTTATCGACTGCACAGAAATGCTGAGGCAGTCCAGATAGACCACATATTGATCCAACTTTACGCTGCACCGTTGTTTATTCATATGGTGTAACTCCAGCTCAGTGTGTGCGCCTGGCCTCCGGCCAGTGAGTCTAAACCCTTCAAGCCTTGTGAAATGTGAGCAGTGGAAGCAGCAGTTTTTCGGATTGTGGTATGAAATGGTCAGTGATCAAGGTCTCAATGAGAGTGTATTTAAGTCATCACTTTCTCTATGCTTTGGATTGACAAGGACTGGATAAAGGATTGAAGTGAGAATGATATTGTCATGTTGGAGGCTTCTGATTGTTATGTTAAACAAGTGTGGTTGTGAAAGTGAAGAACCATCCACAGTTTTCATCGCTTGAAAAACACATCAATGATTTTGTTCAATATTACTGGATTCACTTATTTCATTAAGAACTAATCTGAGATATTTCTACCAGTTATGCACGATTGTGATAGAAAGACTTCACACTACACTTTCTGCAATCCAGGCCTCTTATCTTTCCATGAAACTGGATCGCTTCCCTGTCGTCAGAAGCTCACAACAGCAGGCCTCATGCTAGACCCACTCACATTACCAGATTTGTTCTTTTGTGGCCCATATGACTGATTTCACAGAATCTGTCACATTCTCCAGTTTCTGCCTGCAAGATGAACAAAATTGGCTGCGTGGAAGTCATTTCAGGACTGTCTTCCTTTCTTCACATTGGAAATCTAATGAAATCTTTGGCCTCTGTTGTCGTGTGTTTGTGGTTCAAGGAGTATTGACCATTCACCTATTAACAGGCTTTGGCTGCATGCAGAAAACAGACAATGTATAATTCATAAAGGGGCAGAACTCGATCTGCTTTAATGTGATCCTGGAACCCCTCAGGTCACCTGGCGATTATTGAGCTTTATTTAGTGTCTATAAACAAATATCTGCATCCAAGGAAAGTAAAAAGGTTGTAGCGCCTGCAGTGTCCTCTTCGCTATCTTTCAGAGTTCATGCATATCTTCAGCATGTCTCCACCATTATCCACGTTTCCTGGGCTTCTCGGACACCACATGTTCTGTTTCTAAATGAGAATGGGTGACAGGATCAGCAGGGGAACAGCAGGATTACTTTCCTGATGATCAATCAGACTCTGACATTGATGCAGTCACACACCAAGCACACATTAATCAACAACCGAATATGTCATTCTGAGAAAGACAACCAAACTATGGCAATTACTGCATCTTTCTTTTGGTAGGCTTCTGCTTAGGGGGGAGGAGCATAGTGCCCACGGTGTCATCATCAATGACAACCTTTAAAATAATCGGTGCAGTCTGAATCCTGCCTCCTGGAAGTGTATTCATTTTTCTCAGGGCCAGCAGTGATTGTTGGTCAGTGGAGGAGAACGTCATCGTTACCTCGGCAGTCTACATAGTTGCAGCCGTTCAGGTGAGCAGTCGCCTCGACTCAGGAGTCAGCATCGGAGAAATTGGTGCAACGGATTGTTTATCTCCCTGTTGGATCGGCTGGTGGAGTGTGTGTATCCGCTTGAGAGTTTCCATTGGAGCTGCAGGTGTCTGATGAGCTGTGGCCATTACTGATTACATGTGCTGACTGATTGGCTAACCTTTGGTACCATGAGTACCTGACACCGGGTGTATATACTCTATAAGTATATGTATAAGTGTGTGATTTTGAATGGTAAAGACCGATGCTTAGATCTTGAGTTTGATTTTACTGTGGAGAGTCCGCACTGTGGGTTTGTGGGGAAACTGGAACAGACTTTAACCTGCATAGACTAAACTATGAAGGACTATGAACTGACAGAATAGTTGTTGGCTCACCCCCTGAGGCGCTATCATCAGAAGATAGCTGATGTGTTCAAGGAAAGATTTTGACATAATTTATTCAGGTCTGTAGTTCTGGGGTGAATTCTCCATCTTCAATAGCTGCCTCAGGGTTTTTACGCAGTTGACTGTTCAGGTTTTTCCTTCATTCTAACACCAGGCAGTGTAACCTCATAAAGAGTATATTATTCTCATGTCCAGTGTAGTTCAGTGACCTGTCACCTCTGTCCTCCTTACACCACTTTGTTGGAAAAAGTCACAGAGACTTGAAATACAAAAATGTGTTTATTCCTCCAAAATGGTTTAATAAGAACACAGTGTATGATAATTTCTGTTTTAGTAGATGACTGTTGAACCGGAAAGCCTTAGAGTACAACATTCATCTGTTATTTTTGTGTACTTTGTATTTAAGTGTTAGTGTTGTGTTCATGGAGTTTTGATACCCAAAGGGCGAAGACGCCACAATACAATGCTTCCATTGGAAGAAAACCTCAAGCTCAGTGGCTCACATCACATTATATATAATGGTTTTAAATTGTGGGTTGTGGGAAGAGAAAATCCAGCAGGACACAGTTGTCAGATAAGATTCCACATCCTGTCAGAGTGCCGCCCGTTCAGCGTGTGGACTCCCAACGAACCAGGACCAGAACTCTGCGGGTGATGATGACAACACACTCCAGTTTATTGTCATTGATTAACGAGAGACAACAAACCAGAGTGCCTTGTCATCAGACAAATCGGATGAGGACGAGGCGAGCGCTGGCCTCTTTGGTGCCTTGCAGCTGAGTGATCGATCACGCTGTGAAGACTCCAGACAGGAGGCAGCGGAGGAGCGCTGCAGCGGGCTCTCAACTGATTGCCTGTTTACCTTCAACGAGGGAAAGTAACAGCACCATTCAACCTGTTTGTAAAAGCTTTTATTTGTTGTTGTGTAATCTCCATTTACAGATTCAACATAGAAATGAAGAATCTGTACTCAGTGGATGTGATTGTCAGCATGAGGGAAATGCTCTAGTTTCACTTTGTAGTACATTTGCAGTCTGGGCTGTTGACCAATAACTTGTCAGCTGGCTTTGACAGGAGAAACGGTCCGTGTGGAGGCGGAGCGTTATGTCATACCAGCTTCAATCAGCGGTAATCTAACGTTGACTTACCGATCTCTGTAAAAAGATATCTGGATTTAAGTGCAGCTGACAATCCATTTTGGATCAAAACTTTCAACTTGTACCACACATGCGCTTGACGCTGTGTCACGACAGCCAATCAGCGTTTAGATTTCCAGACTACCTGAAAATCATCAGAAGTGTTCAATCAGACCTCCATTCCACAAACAAACATCTTAAAGTAGTTTTCTACTCAACTTGTGGAGAAACCTCAGCTCACATGTTTACTTTTACAAATGTTCAGGGTGCTGGTGGTGATGTGGTTGGTGAGCGCTCCCCATGAACAGAGGCTGTGGTCCTCCAGGTGGGCGGCCCAGGTTTTAGTCCAACCTGTTGCTCCTTTGCCGCTTGTGTTTACCTGATTTCAGACTCTATCCACCGTCCTCTGACTCTGGCCCAAAAAGCCCCCATGCTAACCGCTGGCTTCACTGGAATTACAGAGTTACAGACTCTTCCAATGCAGAGTAGTCTGTTCTGGTCTGTTCACGACGGGGCACCTTCACCACAGTGTCCTCAAACATTTCAAACAGTCAGGATAATGAATGCACGTCCTGGATATTTTCAGAAGTTGATGACCAGGACATCTCTGGTCTAAATGGACATTAAATTAGGCTGATGTCACTCTCTAATCCTGCGTCTCCAGCCTTTAATTCTGTCTGTCCGTACCAATTTCTCATTTTCTGCAACCTTGTCTTCACTTGTAAGCAAAGGACTCCCCCCCCCCCCCCTTTACCTCATCCTCCTTTTTTTAATTCCCCTCAGACTGTCCTCGGCCTCAGTGTCTTTCCCTGCACACCGCCCGCCCTTCCTCATTCTGCATGTAGCATGTGGACGAGGAACGGAGAGTGTTTGCATTATTTACAGGGATCTTAACCTGGCATGCTAGCACTCACTCCAGCCCAGAGATTTATTTTTAGATTTTTCTGCCTTTTGCTTATGAGACTTCTAAGAAAAAAATGAAAAAACTTTTATAAATGGAACTGATGTGGCTGTGGAGACTGATGCAAAAAGAACATGTTATGCAATTTGTTCTGGGATAAGAGAGGTAATGCACTAACTTCAGCTCATGTTTGCATCAATAAATAAACACACAAATGGGCAGAGGGCTTTATACATTTTAAACAGCGAATTGCATAAGATTTTCTAATACCAGGCGGCCATGTTTGGGTTCATTTGTGCATATTTGAATGCTCATACAGTTCCAATGCTAATCTATTTGACGTTCCTAATAATAGATTTATAACGATGAAGTCTTGAGTGACTCAAAAGGAGAGGTTTTGCTTATTAAAGACCTTCATTGCCCAAGTTTGATCACTAAAACATGAACAGGGCTTACATTTTTAAAAATAAGTACTTCTGCAGCTAACTTTTGTGAAGTTAAGACAGGAAGTTTGTGCTTTATTTTAGTACTACAGTCAGAACTTGCTGATAAAATGCAAGACTTTATATACAAATGGACAACATGCATCAGCCTCAAAGGACGAAGGTGAAGCCTAAATATCCCGCCGACGTGCGCTGACATTTTGCAAATTTGAAACAAGTAGGTTTGTCAGATTACCAGATTTTTTAATTTATATATGACTCTAGCAAAAATCTAACGATAACGATACCTGTTTGATACCACAACAACAAAAGCAGTCCTCTGACAAACATTGGGCAATATCTTGATTGCCCAATGTTTTCACATTCGTAATCAGAACTGTTAATACATTTTAATAGCATCAAATAACTAATTTAAAAGAAACTTTTTAAGAAAAGTGACTGAAAATTGTATTTGAGGTACCGGTATATGAGGTATATTTTGATTTTATAGTGTGACACATGTCCTATCTGCTAACATGGAGGAGGTGGGGTTTATGACCTGTACTGCAGCCATTCAGCAGAGGGAGCTCTAAATGTTTTAGCTTCACTTGAGGCGAGGTTTTTCCGCTGTCCATTCGGAGTCTTACACAGTGAAAGGGTTATTTTAGGACTGATCCCACTGACACTCCAAACGTCCTTCAGATGTTCTGCAAGTTCCTCGAATGTCCTTTCAGTTGATGCATTTCATAATCCTGCAGCTTGACAGCCCTCAGCTTCTCTGCACTCACTGAACTTTGACTGAACTTTTTAAGTGGCTGTTTGGTTCTGAAGTGCTGCTTAAGTAAGTTTTTGGAGGCTATGAGCGTGCCTATAACATGAATTTCATTGAGTAAATGACGGACACGACTACTTCCATAGCAGAGTGCATGTGTGAGAACAGTTTATGAAAGATGAAAAGGATGGTTTTTATTTCTTACAGCATACTTAAATGAATCATAAGATACTATAATCATCTATGGCTTTGCAATCAATTGTGAATGTTTATCACGAGAACCTGTAACATGTGTGTTTCACATCAGGAGATTTGCCAGCAAGGTGCTGACATCATTTTTTTTTTAAATCACTAACCCTCCTTTGAGCTCATTTTGAGCGAGCACATCACGTCTTTCCGCTGACAGCATTTCACAGCTCAGCCAACAGCCGTGAGACACGTGACAGGTAAAGGTCGGGGGGGGATTGTGGAGTCCAGGGGAATACGGATCAATTGGCTCTCCTTCATTAGCGGCGCCTTATTCTCACTCGGGAGGTTTCTTTCTTAAACTGAGGCACATGTGTGGAGGACTGCTTTGACTGTGCAGGAAGAAGAAGTGACGCTTCACTTGTTCAAAGCCTTTTGAATGATGATAGGAATATAAGCATCGTAGCTCAGGATCAAATCATCTCTCTCCTTCTGTTTACGCCTAATTTTTCATCATCTTCATGCTGCCTTAACAATCAGTTACAAGAAACCTCCAGTTGTCTGATTTTGAAATTAGGCACTTCAGTACTTTTGATAATGCGTGATTTTAAACGATATAATCTCTGCTACTCTTAAGTATCAATCAACGGTATTAAGAAGTACCCAAAGCTTTTGAAAAACTACAAACCTCCAGTCATTCAATCAGAAGCTTCAACAGGCAAAAGAGAGAGAGCACTGTCTGAATTGCACAAATATATTGCTAATACATTGCCACCATATTTGGGGCTTTTTGTCAGGACTCTCTGTTTTGATAATGTCAACTTAAGCATATGAGACGATACAGTCCGATGGCAGCGGCGTCAGAGATCCGTTGGTAATAGTGCCAGATCACTTCACTTCTTTCACATTTTTAACTAATGTCTCCTGCCACAAAAGAGAGAGAGCACTGTCTGAAGTGTACAAATACGTACTGACATGATGCCATTGTATTTGTGTGATTAAGTCGTGTACAGTAGTTAGCTTGCAATTTTTGGTATAAAAACGTATTTCCAATTAGTTTGCCTAGGACTTCTATTTTTTGGCTCCCCGGTATCCAAACAAGCATTGTTACAGGATCGTGTTTAAGTTTTTAAATCTGGTATCGTAACAAGCCTTGCCTACTCTGATTTAAATTCTGTTCCTTCCTTTCATTAAGATCCTCTAGCTGCTCTCCTTTCATGCTCCTCAGCCTCTCTCTCAGTCAGCTCTTTTCTCCTTCTTTGAAATAATTCATTCATTTCCACATCTCTCTTCTCCTTTGTGGCTCTTTTGTCCCCGACAGGAGCTTTGGATTTAGACTATGAAGATTAAAGATCAAAAGCAGACAGAAGCACCGCTTTCAGTCAGTCGATCCACAATTTATTGCTCGGACTGGAAGAACATGCTGCCGGGCATCTGAAGCTAAAAGCTGTTATTGCATGGTCGGAGTATTTAATTAACTGAACACAGTCCAATATGTACCACAGCTCTAGAGACCTGTTAATTAAGAAAAGAGACGCTCATCCAGAAACCAACGTCTGGCCTTTTACTGCTTCAGACTGAGGTGGCTTCACTTTTTCTTCTGACCTTTTTCTTCAGGAAATCTGAAAATGAAGAGTTGGATAAAGATTGAGGGTCGATTAAGGGGCAAGGCAGAAAAGGCTGAAAGTGGAATTTACTAAAACAGCTGCTTTTTACGTCTGTTAATGTGATATTAAAGAAACTTAGCTTCTGATGTCCAGTAAGAAGCTCCTCTAGTGCTTTTAATCACAACACATATACTAATGAGGTAGATGGTGAAAACCAGGCTGCTCTGAAAATGCGATTCCATCATCAGGCATGTGATCAGGATACAAATTTCACAAAATGTGGGGGCGCTGGTGGAGGCTGTGGTCCTCCGGGCCTGTGGCTCCTTTCCTTCATGTCTCTCCTAACTCTCTCTCCCTGAGTTCTGACTCTATTCACTGTCCTATCTCTGCATTAAAGGCCCAAAAAGCCCAAAAATAAATCTTTAAAAAAACAAAAAAACAAGTGGTGAATCCTCCACTGCAGATTGTTACGATCAGTCCTGTGAGTTTTTCCAAAGTAAACTCAAACTTGTGTGTGTGTTTTTTCTCCTCCAGTACCGGATCGGGCAGCTCTACATGATCAGTAAACACAGCCACGAGCAGAGTGATCGAGGGGAAGGAGTCGAGGTGGTCCAGAATGAACCCTTTGAAGACCCGGCACACGGACAGGGACAGTTCACAGAGAAACGAGTCTACCTCAACAGGTCAGTGGAACTCATCTTTCTAAAGCATTGTCAAACTTGTTTAACGTTTTTAGGTTTGGGTTTTAACCCCCCTAACCCAGAAGAAAAGTGGCATTCTGCTCATCGTCAGTTGAGCGAGATCGGCCATCTGATTATTACTGTGTATTAGTGATGTTTTCTATCACAAGTACTAAAGTATTCCCCCCTCAAGAGCCCCTCCAAACAATCTTCTTCAGTCATTTAAGCACTAGTGAACCGTGACTCTTGTGCCCCTGGTCCCTTAACCCCCCAGCCCTGACAGTTCCCCTCTGCATTTAACACAACTACAACATAGACTGTAAATATTAATGGACGAAGTCTGAGTGACCCATCTGCTCCTGGTGGGGGGCACTGGAGTCCCATCCATGGCGGTCTCCATGCTGGAAATGCTGTCTCAGTCTAACATTCAGTTAACCTAACGACAGGCTGAGAGCTGGAGCTGAGGCGGGTTTAAGGCCTCTTGTTAAACCGTTACACCACGCCCGTCTGTCAGTCAGGTCAGCTACACACCTTATTGTGAATAACTCTTATCCTTCATCAAATCAAAACTGATGAGTCATCAAAACATTCACCCCCCGTACAGTGTGTGTCGATAGAGACATGAGCTAATCAGACCTGTTTGGTTTTTTGAACCAGGCTGTAAACATGTTAATCTCTGCTGTAAAAACAGGCTTTTTAGAATGGGTGTGTATGTGACTTCCTGTGCTTCTGCAGCCAGCCTCTAGTGGACACTCGAGGAACCGCAGGATTTTGCACAGCCGTATCGGCTTCATTTTTCAACACAGGAGGTTGCTGCTTGGTTGATACAGATCATGTTTTGTGTTGGTTCAAACAAAAAGGACACCTGTAACTCACATCTTTGTCAGGAGTCAGTTCAAGATGAACAGACATTATGAACCCGCAGAGTGACTCAGGGCGGTGCAGAGGTGTAAAACTGCAGCAGAAACCTCCGGACATTTTTTATTTGTATTTTTAAAACGCTGTTTGACTCAGCAGCCGTCCTGAAGGCACTCACTCAGGAAACAAATTTGATTCAAAGCCAAGACTTTTACACACACACAAAGTACACACACATTCAAAGGTGTCCCTTCCAAGCTTACCCATAACTGTTGATCATCCTCACAGACTGATGCATCTCACTGCGTCCTGTGAGAGCACTGATGCAGCGTGTGTTTGTGGATGTGTGTGTGTGTGTGTGTGTGTGTGTGTGTTTGAAACCTTTCCACACACAGTTTTCTGTTAAACCTGCTTGAATCGAATGCAGATGAGAGAGAAGAGGATGGAGAAATAGTGAAGAGGAAGGAAAAGAACAAAAGAAAACGAAAGCAAGAACAAAAGGAGAAAATCCTAAGGCAGGAGAAGGAGAGTAGAGAAGGGGACTGAGATGCTGCAGGCCATTTGTTCCAGCACAAATACCTGTGTCAGCGTTCGCCATGCTTGGTAACTAATTACGCTGAGTCAGCACAGCTCTGTTCTTGGGAGGAGAGGAGGCAGAGGGAGGAAAACAAAGACAAGTTGAGCCCGCAGTCATGGATTTTCATGAGTATTGCCTTCCTGTTTAGTGTTAAAATCAAGAATAAAAATGGAACGCTTTCTAACAAATGTTCAGAGCTGTGTTTGGAAAATAAAGAGATGGTTTAGAAAAGCAAATCATTTTAAATTGTCCTTGATTATGTACCGTACAATTTGGAATATCGTGAGGGAGAAACGATGATAAAAAGTAGCGCAGCGAGCCTGCTCTGTGGCGCTGTGAAACCCGCGTTATATGCTGCATTTATGTGGTATCAAACACATCGGAAAAACGAGTGTCCGGGTTGTAAAATGCTCATGAACGCCTGGTCAAGTCAGAACAACAACTTGGAAACTCAGAAAAGAATTAGGTGTCCAACTTGCCGACTTGACGTCAGAATGGTCATCACACGGGGGCCAAAATATGTTTTGTTAATGTTAACATTCATTTTATTAAAGGCAGGGTTGGTCATTTTCAAAAACTAGCATGATTCTGAAAGTAGCATTCCCTCAGTGATCCGTCTGCATCCACCCCCTCCCCTCTGTGCTCCATCAAAAGCCACGCCCCTCACTTACATGCACAAGCGCCATTGGTCCAGAAGTGGACCTCAGCTCATGCTTTGAGTGTGGGCTAGTGCTCGCATGGGGGTAGAGAGCGAGCAGGGAGACAGGGAGGCGTTATTGGTTCATCAGATTGGTACCTCGTGGCAGACATTGGTCGAAGTTTTTACAGGCTTACAACTTGTTCCTCTTTCAGATCACATGAAAATGAAAAGTAAAAAACACTTTTAAGCTCACTTCAAACAAAATTCAAAACTGTAATAGTTATATAACGTTCTGTTATATTAAGATTCTCGAGCATAACTAGCCACTGTTTCTGCTTCATTCATCTGGGCGTCCATCTGGCTCTGCAGCGACTCAACATGTAGCTCTGATTCAGCAGCAGAGGATTCAATCTGGACACGTCCTGCCACACTTCAGCCATCCACTCAGTCTGTGCTGTATTTTAGTATTTGGACGATCCCTTTTGACCTGAACACTGATTCCATGTTTGTTCAGTCAAAAACGTTCATACAGAGCTCGGATGGGATAGTTCACTTTATGACTGAATATCGCGTTGCCTCTTTTTTGCATGTATCCAACTTAAGTCCTGAAAACAAACGCTTACTTTGGCATGAAAACTCCAACAGCCACCCACCACCCCAGCACGCTTGGCAACCACAGCCCCCAGCACGCCAGCTTCTGGCAAGGCTTTTCAAAAGACCAGGGAGGGAACGGGAGAAATCAACAGATGGGGGTGTAGGAGGAGGCGTGTCTGTCTCTTTTGTTAGGCTAAAGAGAGAGAGAGCAGGCGAAGGAGTCTGCCAACATTCGCACAATGTGACCGTCCTAGGCTGTTTTTATTCACAGCCGTCACAACGCAGTGGGAGCCATTTTTGTCCCTCTAAAGAAATGTTGTTAAAAAAGTGTTTTCAATGCCAATCAAAGTTTGTAAAGATGATGGCAGGTACAGCTAATGGTTGACGTGTCTCATAGGTACACTTAAACAATGCAACCTCGAATCGTAGTCTCAGCAGAGATCGGAGTTCAAGATGACTGAACGTCAACACAAGCACACTCGTACACAAAGTCCCCTGAGAGCCGAGCTGGCAGCACATTGAACCTCCATGAACAGTGAACACATGGTCAATGATACAAAACATTAAGGATGCCAGAAAGGACTCTTTTTCAAATCCAGGCGCGAGAACAAAAACAAAACTGACATTGAAAATAATCTGTCCATTTCTGACGAGGGTTTGAGGTCTCATTTTATTGTTGTAACAAGGAAGCTACTTCCTGCAGCCGCTGAGGTTAGTGTAAACCTGTTAGCTTTGCTCTGTTCAAAGATTAGCATACAGAGGTTTTTTAAGTTATACTAAAGGGCTCTTAAGTGACCTAAAACCAAGAAACACTGAGGGCGCACTCACGAGAAAAGTTGTCCTGTACTGTGCTTAAGTACGATTGTCCCCGCTCGCCATTCCCCCGCTGGCCTGCACTCACAAGGCTCCAGGACTAACCGGGTCTGAGCACGGTTACCTGTTTCACAGAACGTCGTAATACAACACATGCATGGCTTTACATGATCATGAAGCATTCTTAGTTTACAAGCAATCTCGAAAATAAAAAACTAAAAGGACGCGCGGTCAAAAATACAGAGAACATGACAGCTACTTTACTGACTTTGTGTCTTATTTAGAGTCATGTTAGTCAGATACAGACAAAGCACTCTCCTGATACAAAAGGCTGTCCACTTTGTGTACCTGTGCTTGTGCTCTGGCATGAAGCACACCTCCAAGCGTGCCAGGGAAAAGGAAGTGTCAGAGCACTCACACTAATCAAAGGAAGTGGACCTTAGGGGTGAAGCGTTAGGCACGGTACGGGTGGCCTAGTGTGAGTGCGCCCTAAACGGTCCATAATGCAGCTACTTGACGAACTGACACAAAACACGGCTAATATAAGGAAAGTTAAAGAGCAGCACTTGTGTGTCTTTAACGTTCATCTCTACCTTTTTGAGTAACGCTCTGAAACACTATCTGCTACAGAGGAGCTCTTCAGTGACCAGCAGATCAGACTACAGTCACACTCAGTGTTTGAGGAGTGTATGCGTTTCAGAGAGGAGAGTTTTGTGTTCGGCTGGAATTTCAGGAAGACATAAAAAAGTTAGGGTCCTGAGGTTGGTGTTGATTTAGAATTTAAAATGTGTGATCCTCTAAATTTCACACTTTTTTCAAACTGTCCCTTTCTCACCGCCCCTCAGATTCAGTGTTTTATTCTGCTTACAGATTTTCCCTTTAAAAAGGTCGGACACTTTTATTCGTAATTGCCTCGATAATGGGAACAATTTCACCCTCGGCTCTGCTTCACAGATAACACGCTCTCTTCTCTCTTCTCTGTGTCTACGTCTCTCTGCAGTAAATTACCCAGCTGGGCTCGAGCAGTGGTCCCCAAGATCTTCTATGTGACGGAGAAAGCATGGAACTACTACCCTTACACCATAACAGGTGAGACTAAACCTCTTCAGCTCACAGCAAGAAACAGTTAGTGTGATTGTTGTGTAACGCCTAAAATATCTTAGGTTCCAATGATTTATCACTGCGGACACAGGAAGCACAAACTTTTTTAAAGGTCATCTTCTGAACTGGTTTTCAGTTTCCTCTGTCATCACAGAGTTTACTCAGCACTCAACACCTGGTGCAAATGCTTTACTGGATGTTTTTTGAAGACAGTCTGCGTTTTAAAGATGTGTAGAGAAGAGATATTTCTGCCTCCTAGTCGAGGATGTCTAATATCCACTGCATTCTTTTTACACTTAAAAATACCTTTTATCTATTAAAATCAGCGATTAATCAGGACTTTAAAAATGGTTCGTTTCACAGCCGTAATATGAACAAAACTTTTTTAAAAGTGATGATGAATAAATTTTTTCTGAAAAGATCTGAATTCGACATCTCCCCGCTAATCCCGCTGTCATGGAGTGCGGAGAGAGTGAGTGGTGAAGCAAGAGAGGGAGAGAAGGAGGAGGAAAGAGGGAGATGGTGGCCCAATTGAGGGCTGCGGGACTGAAGTGTTTCCACACATAGACGATACTTAAGTGGGCCGTCCAGCTAAATTTATGGCTGCCCGAATATATTTCCGACCTGTTTTTATTTATATTTCAATTCATTCATTTCATTCATGCTGCGTGCGCGCGAGAGAGCTGAGCGGGGAGAGAGAGCGCGTGCGCGAGTGAGTGCAGGCACGCTCATGGCTCCCTGCAGGAAGAGACGGGAACCAAGAGAGCGAGAGAGAGAGCACTCGCGAGTGTGTGCAGGAGTGGAACTTTTCAAAACGGGAGACATACTCCTGGTGTTTGTGTCTGTGCACGTGCGTGGATCCATTGAACGGATTAAAGTTGTTTATTGCAAAAACAAAATAAATTTAGAGGGTGAAAACACATTTGATATAAATACAAACCTAATATTAAAATATACCCTGAGATAGGAGTAACAAAAAGAAAAAAATTAATATCATTTGTGATGATTACATTGTAATATGTCATTTATTTCACAAGGTTTTACCTTGTAAAACTGTAAGTGATTTAGTTATTGAGTACAAATCAAACCAAGAGTAAGATGAATTAAACCATTACAGTGTTAATATTTGAATGGGCCCCGGGCCACTTTGTACTGGAAAAGTTGGGCCCCGAGGTCAAAAAGGATAAGAACCCCTGGTCTAAATGAAACATCTGTGCTGTGTCAAAATATAACATGAATCAAGCACCAGAGGAGGTTTGTGACCCTGTAGAAACCAGCGGTGAGATAAGATCGGCTTCAAACATTTTTCTATCAAAACATTTTCTTTGATGCTTTAATGTCCCTGATCTACGTCAGAGGTGTTCTAAACTGAGAGATGATAAGATAAGATCATCCTTTATTTATCCCACAATGGGGAAATTTACAACAGATGCACTTGAAAGGGGATAGTAACATGGAGGAGAAAGATGATCTGTGGAATCAGATATGTGACAGCCAATGAAATTCTGTTATTTGAGGTTTAACCACTTACTGTGTTTCTCTCTGTCTCTTCTCGACCTCATCTCTGTGTCACCCAAACACCACATCCTGCAGAATATACAGTAAGTCTCTTTAGTCATGTGCATTTTGTGGCGTTGTGTTTTTTTTGTTTGTTTTGTGAGTGCATGCATCAGAGAAGGCATCATGGCCGTGCAGTGGTTAGTGCAGCGCTGTTTCCTCACAGCGAGGAGGTTCCTGGTTTGAATCTGACAGGAGCCTCTCTGTGTGGAGTCTGCATGTTCTCCCCGTGCATGTGTGGGTTCTCTTCTGGTACTCTGGCTTCCTCCCACAGTCCAAAGACATGCTCGTTAGGTTAACTGCTGACTCTAAATTGCCCGTAGGTGTGAATGTGAGTGTGGCTGGTTGTCTGTCTCTATATGTCAGCCCTGTGATTGACAGGAGAACAGTCCAGACTAATTACTCACGATGCCACGCAGCGGTCAGCCCAACAAAACAAAACACAGGGGATTGTACATTTCAGTAAACTTCTCTTTTGTCTAACACTTTGCATGGCATCGAAAAATAGAAAAATGCACTACCTCAGGATAACAGTAGCATGTTCAGTGTTTCGCTCTTTTAAAAAAGTTAGAGCTGCTTCTGTGACCACATTAACCTTTTAAATCACATGAAGCTTTGGCAGAGTTGGATGACACATTTCTAAGACATACATGAACACGATTAGACTTAGCTGTCAGCCTCCTGTTGTGCAGAGTGATGAACGTCGACACCATGAGTCATTTAGGCTGCGGGGATAAGAGAGGGGAAGACGGCAAAACGCTGAGTATTGTCTGTCACTGTGTGGGAGCGTTTTGTGTTCATGTGTGAATCAGTGTAAATGTGCCGAGATGAGTTTACGTCAAAGACTCACAAAAGCCTTCGCAGTTTTCTCGGCTTTTGTCGATTTTTTGACAAGCAGATAAAAGTGGAAATATGTCACTGAAGCACGAAGCAGAGAGGGAGACCACTGGAACAGAGTGACAGACACTTCCAGAAGCAGCTTTGACAGTCTCACACACACACACACACACACACACACACACACACACACACACACACACACACACACACACACACACACTGGAAGATATAACAGCATGTCCATAACGGGAGAGAGAAATAAGCCTTTGTCTAAACTGACCAAGGATAAGTTGCTGGATATATCTGTTTATTTTTTAGAGATAATCAAAGCTGTGAAACAACAATGAAGTCTGTAAATCACAGCGCTACTGGAGCTCAAAGGATTCTTTGATTAATTAGTTTGAACATCTTTTGTTCTTCTTCCACACAGTGCTCATTCCTGCCAAAGTTCTCCATCCACATAGAGACAAAGTACGAGGACAACAAAGGAAGCAACGACAATGTGAGTAAACACAGAGAGAGAGAGAGAAAGAGAGTGAGACACCAGATCGCACGTCGTTAGTCGTGCAGTTTATCACGGCCTGATCAGCTGCACATCAGGCCGCTGCTCCAGACGGATCATATGAATTTCTGCAATTCACTTAGCAGATGCTTTTATTCAAAGCAACAAACGATCAGCTTTGAGTCCGATTAGACACACGGGTGCTGACAGGAAGCGACCAGAGGCAAAGTATGACATTGACGGCAGTTCTTGGGAGCTCTAATCAGTATAGAAACCATCTTAAAAATGTCGTTATCGGGGCACTGGTGGCGCAGTGGTTAGTGTGCGCGCCCCGTGTATGGAGGCTGTAGTCCTCAAAGCGGGCGGCCCAGGTTCGAATCCAGCCTGTGGCTCCTTTCCTGCATGTCATTCCCGACTCTTTCTCCCTGATTTCCAGCTCTATCCACTGTCCTATCTCTACATTAGAGGCACAAAAAGCCCCAAAAATAAGTATAAAAAAAAAAACCATTGTTATCAAACAAAACCATCATCATCAATAATATTGAAACCATCGTCATCATCATCATTAAGGTCGTAGGTATTCCTGAAAAGGGCTGGGTCTTTAGCTTTTTCTTAAAGGCACAGAGGGACTCTGTAGATCGAATGGAGTTTGGAAGTTCATTCCACCACCGGGGGGCGTCGGGGGAAAAGAGTCTAGTTAGAGACTTAGGACCCTGTTGTGAAGGTTGGATCAGACACCTTTCAGGGAGGGAGTGTAGACCTGGATTATAAAGTTTAGGTAAGGAGGAGCTGTTTTTGTCGATGTTTTGTCATTTCTGGCATGTTCAGTATTTTGTGCCATGAGCCGATGACTCCACGACTTTTCTTCCTGATTGTGCCTGCAATCTGCCCTGCCCAGTTTGAAGAACTTGAAACTATTGGCAGGAATAAGATGATGTTTTTGTTGTTTTTTTATTGTAAACCAGTTAATCTATAAGTTAATTTGACCTCTCATAATTACATTGCTAATGAACTGTGCCCTGCTCTGTAAACAGTCCTTTCTGAGCAGACTTTGGTCTTTGATCATCAAAGTGGAGAGCAAAGCGGTTTGACTGATTTGCAAAAAGTGTGACGCCTTCACGCACTGACTCCTCTTCATGAACAGATATCTGCAAAAGGAAGCAAAGACAAATCAGGCTGAGGATCTCATGTTTCTCCTCCAGCTCCCTCTCTGTGTCTCAGGTTGCTGAACAGCACGATGAGAAGGCGGCCTTTGCACGGATACGATCAGTTATTTGAATATCCACTTGCTACACAGAGAGCCCAGACTTCTTGTTTGTTAACCCTCAAGAGGCTAACTCCCAGTCAAACGGTATCCGACGGTTTCTGCAGTCGGGTATCAGTTTTTCTGCATTTGTCTTATATCAGCCCAGAGTCCCAGTCTGTTAATCATTCAGCCTCTTGTATGAATCCCTCTGCACGCCATGAACACTCTGCCTGTCTTGTGTCCTTTTGTATACAGAAATCTGTGCAGCAAATTAAGCCTATTTAAACACAAGATATCTCATAACAGACATATGGCTGAAAACAAGACCTCTGTGAATAACACGAGTTAAACCATGCGGGCAGATCTGGCAGCTCGCTAACCCTCCCCTGCAATCCCATCGCTTCACAACGCCAAGCATACAATGTGCCTTGAGAGGCTGCCAGAAACGGCTCCACTTTTTGGACAGCTAATTTCATTGGGGCTTTTTGGCCTGTTCACTTTCCTTCCCTCTATATTTCACAACACTCTGCGCTTTATGGGGACATTAGTCATCGAATGAGATGCTGCCACAGCCCGGACAGTGAGGAAGAGGAATGCAAAGGGAGTGTGCGGCGGATTAATGGTCTGAAATGTATCATGGCGAATGACCAGCTCATTAATTTGACTGCAAGTTCATATTTGGCTTCAAACTGTCGGTGATGAAGTGATTGTATGAGAGAGGAGAAGTTTGCTCACATGTCTGATGTTTTCATGTTTGTTTATGAGGACTCATAAGTGAAGAAGCTGACAGAAATGGACGGGCTGTCGGAGTGCGTTACACCAGAAGGGATGTTTGAGATTGATGCTTATTCGCTTTGACGAAACAAGGCATCACAGCATAAATCAACATAAAGCGCCCGCAGCACACACACGTTATCTTTAAAAACATACACAAATGACAGCACTGTGGTATGAAATGTGTTCAGTGTGTGTTTGAACACCAGACGGTGTGTGTGTATGAGCAGAACACACACACACACACACACACACACACACACACACACACACACACACGCTCACACACAGTGGAGGATTGAATGATGCAGCTGCACGACTTTGTAACATCTTTAGGACAAAAGTTCTGCATGTTTTATGACATTGTGTAAACAAGTCATGAGTGGGTTACGTGCTTTGAAGGATGCTGTAACACCGTATGCATGCGGCCGTGTGCTGCTTTGTTCTGAACATTATTTACAACGACCATCGTCTCCAGCGTGTTCGCCCTCGTGTGGATCCTTATAATGCACAACGCCGAAGGAAGGAAGGAAGGAAGGGGGAAGTGAAGTGAAGTGAAGCAGGAAATCATGGCTGTGTGTGAGCGCCGAGAAGACGATCAAACTTGACTATCTAGAGGAAGTAAAAGTCGTAACAAGGTTTCCGTAGGTGAACCTGCGGAAGGATCATTACCGGTTGAGATCCCCGCACCCGAGGCCGCGTGGCCCCTCGGTGCTGGCGGCGGATCGTCACTCAAAAACTCTCCCTGTTACTCTCTAATGTTACTCTTGTAATCTCTCCACGGAGCTTCGGCCTTGCCATCAGGCAGAAGGAGAAGACAATCCGCTTCCCTCGTTTGCTCTTGCTCGTATTTTTTATCAAAGCACTGTTTACATTTTCACCACCATGTGTTGATAATAATAATAACTCTATAAAGCAATATATGAAGTATATTATGGTGCTTTCCATTTGATCCCAGAAGCTACTGGTCTGATCCGTCATCAGGAACGCCCCCCTGAAGTCCGATTTCTGACTCAGAACAACTTCAGCAGTCCCAGTTAAAATTCAACATGGCTGCTACGTGCATCAACAGTAACGGTTAAGCTGTAACTATTGTGTTTATTAGCAACTTAGTCACATGACAGTATGGTTCAGGTTCTGCAGGTTCTAACTGTGGACATGTTGTCATGTTATTTTCACTTGTTAATTAACAGGTAGTGTGTTGTTATTGTCGGGTATTAGATAACAAAACAAAGGTACTGTTGGGGGCGTCCACGTTGCATGTCAGACTTGCAACTAGAACGTGGTTACCCAATTGTGATGTCATTCCCAGCTCCCTGATCTAAGGTACATGGAAAGCATCATTCATTCAAACCTGGTGAAGAAGTATGCAATACGGAACACAGATCAGAAAAAGTCAGCAGAAGAAACTCTTCCGTTTTGATTTGATGAAGGATAAGAGTTATTCACAATAAGGCGTGTAGCTGGCATGATTGACAGGTGGGCGCGGTGTAACGGTTTATCAGAAGACTTAAAACCCGCCTCAGCTCCAGCTCTCAGTCTGTCGTTAGGGTGAGACAGCACTCTTCTTCAGCTACTGAAGTTGAAAAACAGAAGCTAATAGCGCCCCCTGCTGGTTAAAACGAGTCTGAATATATATTTTTCCCCCATTGATTTAAATTGTCCATATTTATTTTTATTTTTATTTTTTTATTGAATTGAAAGATATTGTTACATGCTTAGTATCTATTCATTCAATAATTTCCAATTAGTCCTTCCTGTAACTTGAATATGAACATTTCACGTCCACGTTTTTATTCCAATAACGGTTGGATTGTCTCTCTCCTGAATGAGATCAGCTAGTTGTGAGTCTATTCTCCCCGTTGAACATAATGAAGTGCAATCCAATTTATTTTCTCTCTCTAGCCTTCAGAGGCTCTGGCTGCGTTGTTGTTGTTTGTTCACACTTTACAGTGGAACACAGACAACAGCAAGCGTACAAGCAAATGCTGGTATAAACACTAGAACACTCCGAGTTCGAGTGTCTGACACCGAGCTACTCAGGGGATGAAGAGTTTGAGGTCGTCTACATTGATATGTGAGCAGCGAACCTGCTAGATATTTTTGATTTTGGAGACTTTCAAAATTAAACACACAGTTTCTCATGAAAGTCCTGCTGGAGGGTTTCAGTTTCAGTGAAGCATGATCCTCTTTAGATCGTTGACATCTCTGTTTAAAATCCTTCAATACAGATCCAAGACACATGCGAGTAATTAGCACACTCATGGATTACCATTATGCAAACTAATGCAAACATGCTTGTTGCATTTCCTCTCTTCTCTGATTACACAAATCCATCTTCCCCTCCTTTTGTATCGCCTGTCCTCCCTGTCATCCTCCATTTTTGTTCCCTACCCCTCCACTCTTCCCCCTCCTCCTTTCCTTTCCTCTTTCTGCTTCCCTCCACCACCTCCTATATTTATAATTGTCTACCTCCTCCTCTCCTCCACCTCTGTCTCTGTCCTTCTCCCTTCACCCTGGTCTCCATTCCGGTTGCTTGAATGCACACGTGCATGCCGACACATCACCCTTAATGTGCGGGCAGAGCTTGGGCCAAACTGTGAACGAGTGAATGCACCCTCGGAGGGGAGGCGGGAAATAGAGCAAGAAAATGAGACAGAGACAGAAAACAAGGTTAAGAGATGCACTAATTTGCAGAGAGAGAATGGAAATGAACAGATTTGTAATACAAAAAATTTGCTTTTTTCCGAAAATTCACTGAGCAGATGCTAATTTTTATCCGAATTGTGAAGTGAAGATTTTTCTTTTTTTATCAAAATCGTCTACCCAAATAAATATGATTCCAGACCTAAAAAATAACAGATTTAGGAATTTGGTTGCAAGGAGAGAGTCATACGTACTTAATAAAACACAGAACATACAAAGTGCAAATTCATGCTACCTGGGTAAAAATGAGGAGGGGCACAGATTCCAGTTGATCTGTAAAAGTTACAGAGCCTAGAAATATAAGATAAAATACTGAATAAATGAACCATTAAGAAGCAAGACATCATGTTCCCAGCCGAGTATCTCTGCCTGCCATACAAGACCTTCGTGAACTTACCAACAACCACATGAAGCAGCAAAGAGGAGAAAGATAGACTTCTGTTTTTCACTCCGTGTAAATTAACTCTGACTTAAAATGCACACACAGACTTTCCCTTTCAGCTTCACAGCGTTCACTGCACTGAGGGGATGCTCACATGCTCACATGAGAATGTGTGTGTGTGTGCGTGTGTGTGTGTGTGTGTGTGTGTGTGTGTGTGTGTGTGTGTGTGTGTGTGTGTGTGTGTGTGTGTGTGTGTGTGTGTGTGTGTGTGTGTGTGTGTGTGTGTGTGTGTGTGTGTGTGTGTGTGTGTGTGTGTGTGTGTGTGTGTGTGTGTGTGTGTGTGTGTGTGTGTGTGTGTGTGTGTGTGTGTGTGTGTGTGCTCTGAGGGAGATAACGAGGCTGCCATCACTCCTGTCTGCCTTAAACACATGATGCATTTGTACTCTTATACAGACTCAGAGCGCCACCTAATGGTTTTTCAGGGAAGTTGTAAATGTATTTCTGGAGTTTGGCTGAGTGAAGAGTCAGACATACACACAGCTGTTCCAGTCGAATACTAGACGATATAACCTCATGGGGACGTTTCCCTGAGTAGCAGCCGAGGCTTCACTTAGTCTTTTTTTTTTTAAACCTCTTCTTTCTGTTTTTAGATCTTTGACACAGAGCTGAAGGAGCAGGAGAGGGAGGTGTGTTTCGTCGACATCGCCTACGACGAGATCCCCGAGCGCTACTATAAAGACTCTGAGGTGAGTGTGTGTGTGTGTGTGTGTGTGTGACTCTGACTCTGAAGTGTGAGTGTGAGTGTGAGTGTGTGTGTGTGTGTGAAGAAGCCTGAAATGCAGGAATGAAACGAACGGTGAATATGGATTAACCGTTTCATTTCAGTGTCTGATGTATTCTTCGTCTATGTTGTTTAATACACTCTGACGTTCAGCGGAAAAGGTTTTTTATCCTTATGAGCCTCTAAGAGAATAAAACTTGATTAATGGTATTATTTTCAAATGTGTTTATTGAAGCACTAACTCTCACTTTAACAGACTTCAGGGACTCATGAGCTAATTGGCGAGTGGGTTTTGTGGTTATTGTGTGTTCATTGTCATGTTGAATGTGTGTGTGTGTGTTCACGGCAGGACTTGAGATATTTCAAGTCGGAGAAGACTTCGCGGGGGATTCTTCAGGAGGGCTGGAGGGACACGCAGGATCCCATCATGTGCTCGTACAAACTGGTCACCGTCAAGTTTGAGGTGTGGGGTCTGCAGACGCGTGTGGAGCAGTTCGTACACAAGGTCAGAGTTCACGCATGGGCGCAATGTTTGGTCTTGAACTGGAAAGTAACTGTGCATGTACGTGGGTCACGGCATGACAAAAGAAATGTGGCTTGATTCAATTATTTAATTCAATTCAATTTTATTTGTATAGCGTCAACTCATAACAAGTGTTATCTCAAGACACTTTACAAAAAGCAGGTAAAGTACCTTACTCTTTGTCTGTTAACATTACAAAAGAGTAGGTAAAAAGACCTTACTTATTGTTATGTTACAAAAAGCAGGTAAAAGACCTTACTCATTGCTATATTACAAAGACCCGGCCTATCCATCATGAGCACTTTAGCAAAGCAGCAAAAGTTACAGTGGTAAGAACTGATGAACTTTTTCCTGACCGTCATTGTGTCCTGCTATAGGTTGTTCGGGATGTGTTGCTGCTGGGACACAGACAGGCGTTTGCCTGGGTGGATGAGTGGATTGGTAGGTCCATCAGCACTTTGTTTGAGCTATCATAACTAACATAAATCATTGTCTTGTGATATCTGTTTGCTTACCACTCAGTGTGCATGAAGAGTCACTCCACCTGCATCTCTTCTTCTGTCACCTTCTAGTCCTGCTTGTTCTCCTTTAGCATGGATTCTCCTTTTTGGTATTCTCACACCTTAATGACAAACACTGAGGCCAGACATGGTCAGTGTTTGAGTCACATTGAACCTGCACTGCTACAAATATCCAGGCCCAGTTCTAGAACAAAATGACTTAAACAGTGCATCTGAGATTAAAGGGGGGGAAGCAACTTCAGCGACCGGCAACAACAATGGAAAATAGCATAGGTGTCATGGGTCCTGCATGTTGTCCCCTGTGAACAGACGGGTCACATGCACCTCATAACCATCAGATCACGATGTAGTAAACACAATCTGAGTCCCTTTTCCACCCTTTTAGAACTGGGCCTGCAACTATCCACTAAACCGCACTTTTCAAAGTTGAATGTTGAAAAGATACTTATACAGCTCTGGAAAAAGTTAAGAGGACACTCCAAATGTCTCTACATGCAGGAAACCATTCTCTTCAAATGTCAACACATGCACACCTTTTTCTACTTACTGAGGTACTGATTTGTTTTTTATCTGACAAGCCATGGAACAAAGCTGAGCTCCTCCAATAGTGGCATAAAGTCACCCAACAACAAAGTGAAAGACAGGTGGAGAGCATGCCAAGAAGCATGGAAGCTGCAGTTAAACATCAGAGTTATTCCACCAAGTATTAACTTCTGAGGTCTCCCTCAGGGAAAACATCCATATTCTGTCATCTAAAAATTAATATGAACGTGTTTCCCATTCCATTAGACTGAAAAATATGGCACCTTTTTGAATCTTAACTAGCTGTGATAGATCCAAATGAGGATATTTGAATTGGAAGTTGGGAGAATTGTTGTTTATAGTAAAACAAAAATGTTAATTTTACTCTTGCAGGGTTCTCTTAATGTTTCCAGAGCTGTTTATCAGTTTATTAAGAGAGAGTAGTAACAGGTTAAGCATTTGAATACTTTTCCATGACAGAAAAGCCAAATCTCAAGTATGAAAAATGTCTTTAATGCTTACCAGAGCTTTGTTTATTGCCTAAATCACCAAAAACAGCTTGAAGATATTGTGGAATAATGAGAAATTCACACCAGAAAATCAGACTCAGAATCAGATCTGCCAGGTATGCTTACACACACAAGGAATTTAACTTTGGTGAACTGTGCTCTCATATGTACAGGTGCAACGAAATATCTTCTCACTGAAGCTCAGGAAGCAGACCCCTGTGCAGCCACAGTTGTAACTCATTTAATGACTTTCAACTGTTGAGCTTTTTTCCATAGCTTCAGGGCATGAACACAAAACGCTGTTATCTTTATTCCCCTTCTCTCTGCAACCACTAACCTTCTTATCACAAATCCCTCCAGCCTGGAAGCTTCAAAACACGCCCTCGGTCTTTCCACATACGAAAATGATTTTCTTTCTTTTGCTTCCAAAGATCCAACCTATTCCTTGGGTGTGGATTGTTAATCTTTCTCCCTTGTCTTGAAATATCCTTGAGCTTTATACCTTGTTTCCTCCCTTTTTCCTGCTGTGGCTCTGATCTGTGCAGCTGTCCTGTGCACTCTCTTGGTCATGCAAAGAAAGCACCTTGACCTTTTAAAGCGCTGTATTCATTTGTTACAACCCCTTATTTACTTACCCATCGAATGCACACTGGCCACCTAACCCTCGCTGTCTCTTACTTTCTGTCAACCGGAGTACCATGACAGAGACATTACCAACATTTTGACCCCTGGTTCCACCCCTCCCCCCTTCTTCCAGATATGACTTTGGATGACGTGCGGGATTACGAGAAACAAATGCATGAGAAAACCAACATTAAAGTTTGCCATGAGCAGCAAGAGCATTCCACAACAAACCCATCTTCACTGGATGACATAGAGATCCATGACAAAGCAAGCGTATGTCTTTTTTCATTGTTTCTTTACTCCATTGCTGTCCTGTACCTCACATTTTGACTTGGTGACTGTGAAAGAAGTTGTTGTGGTAGCATTTAACTGTTCATGTACGTCCATTCATTCTGTCCCTCGTTGATCCTTACAATGCATCGGTTAACTCTGTAGAGTATAGGCATTGAAGTCTACCAAAATAACCCACAGGTTTAAAAAAGGTGTCTCAGAAACACAAGGTAGCACACATGTAAACATGTAGAAACATCTCGGCTGTTAAACCGACCCAATCAAGGCTGTTAAAGAGTATGCATTTTGCACTGAGTTCAAGCTAGAGGTGCACCAATCGACCGGCCGGTGACCGGCCGGTCGATTGGTTTTTCAACCCATTTCGACCCATTTTTCAACCTGTTTTAGAGAAATCTGTGACCGGCGAGTCCTCTCAAACATATCAGAGTCCATGTCGATCTCAGATTAACAAACGCTTTGGTTACAGTTGGACACTTAAATGGTCAAAGTTAAGCTATGTGAGCCGAGTGATTAAAAAATTGACCTCCCGTGACACAAAGAGATAGAGACCAGTGGCGGCTAATGCAATGTTTCCCCAATTTCTTTCAGATGTAATGGGATAACTTAGTTTGTTAGCTTGATGCTAACACATACTGGAAAGTGCAATTTACTGGCTAACAGCATTAGCATCGTGATAAGCTTAGCCTAGGAAACAATATGTTATATTTAACATACTGAACAAACAACACCATATGCACTCGTACTTACATGCGTATGTTTCATAAACAGGAACTTAAGCAAACTGCTGACTTATGCTAGTCTGTTCTGCTGCTCTGATCCATTTATATAAACAGTCAATGCTCTGATCCAGTGACACTGCTTGACTCGCTATTTATTTCTCAGTTCATTGGATGTATCCCTCTGCTGCTACTTTTGGTGGTGGTGTGTAATGCATCATGAGCTCATTTTCTAGTGCCCAGAGAAGCTCCTCTCTCACCTATCATAGAGGAGCAAATGTGCAACTTCTAACACGAGTCATTGGAGACCCAGGGTCTCGCACCCGGAATAACATTTCAAAACTAAATTTTTATTTCAGATTATAGATTTTACTCAATAAAAACATATTATTTACCTCGCCCTATAAAAATTGTAGATGTAAGCGTTGGCCTTTATTGAAAACTGATTTTGAATAATATTATTCAGTGAAGGTCTCTCATCGTTCTTGTGGGGAGTGGATGGGCGGCGCCCTAGCCCCCTCTATTGACCAGCCGCCACTGATGGAGACACAAAAGATTTCAGTTATTAATTCAGAGCAGATACACATTTGTCATATTATTATTGGTATACATATGGCCTCAATAATGAAATGAATTTATGACAATGATCAACCCCAAAAGTTTCTATTGAGACAAAATCCTTTCCGGCTTCTTCCTCTGATTAGTCTCAATTGGTCTCTTTCCGATCCAGACATGACGATGGATGAGGTGAGAGAGTTTGAGCGCACCATCCAGGAGGCCACCAACCAGAAGATCGGGATGTTTCCCCCGTCGATCTCCATCAGCGAGACGCCCCTGTCCTCCTGTGCCCTCACCGGCCCCGCCAGCGCCCCCACCACCCCTATGTGCACTGATGCTCCTGAGTCCCTCTCTGTCCCCAAGGACCGACCACGCAAGAAATCTGCCCCAGAAACCCTGACCCTTCCCGACCCTGCCAAAAGTGGGGTCCCGCAGAGCTCTAAGCTGAGCCCACTTCCAGATTCCAACCATCTCCAGTCATCGCCGACGCCGTCCTCCAACTCTGATCTTACTGAGATGGATGAGCAGTAGAAGGACCTTGGGATGTCTTCCCCCACCCCCTTCTTTACTTATATTCCTGTAGCCTAACCTCCAAACACCAGTGCCCGGACGTTGAAGTTCTCTGGCCATATCAAATGATTTAACATAATCCTGGACACAATAATCAATCTTTATCAGTGCCATTAACACCATCCAGGCAGCTGTAGGCTCCACCTCCCTGACAGGGCTGACCTCTTCCCAACTATTTCAACAACCACCTTAATGTTCAATCCAAACAAAGATATGCCATATCTTTTGTATTTTGGGTGAGAGGCAGTTTCTTATATTGTTTGAATAAATTATGTATTGCATTAGCTTAGCTTTGTTGGCTTTGATCAGATGAGCAGACACCCTACTATCTGTTAAACTATGAATCAGTTGCCTTATCACCACAGAGCCAGTGTTTTTTTTTCTAGTTTTGTTGAAGTGCGCAAATAAAAACAGATTTTTTTTAAATTAGAGGTTAAATCCAGATTAGCACAGTAGACATTAAGATTTAGAGCAACACTTAGCAGAGTGACAGTCAAGTGCCCTCATAACAGGAGAGTTTCCTGAGCGGTCCAAACTGGCCAGCAGATTGGATCGCACCCAACCTTTCCATCACAAACCCCAACAACAAAGCAGATGCAAGATGAGTACAATCACAGAGAGTTTACTCCTCAGGTCTCCCCATCTTTTCCCAACTCGCTCTCCAAAGGCAGGGATATAACCGTACCTTTCTGCTCCTTCTTATTGCCGAACAGCCGCATTTAATACCTCCACAAACTACAACACAGCACCTGATGTATGTACTCTACCAGTCTACTTAACCCTAGGAATGTTTACACATCCCGAACCTTGGAGCGTTTGTGTATTTTAGCATGACAATTTAATGATTCCTAAACTTAAATCTGTCAAAGTTGCACTGCATATATCTTGTTCAAGCCAACCAAGAGGTCAGTATGATTACAAAAAACAAATTCAAATGTTGCCTGAAATTAATGCTGGACATCACATGTGACATGAAGGTGATCAATATTACCAAATCAGCAAATCACTTTGATGTCATATGTAGGAAAAAAAGGCCATTTTGGTGAGTTTTGAAGCACCTACTGATCTTTGTGCACAGAGGCGGTCGTACAAATTCAAAGCCTGATTTGAGGAGAGGGGCACGTGCATCAAGCTGACTTGAGTATGTGCCGGGATGCATAACGTTTACTGATGTGCTGATGCCTTTGCTTTGCCTGTACTGGTGGGTAATACTGAGCCAGTGCTTTGGTTTGCAGGGATATTGAAACACAGTGACCCAATATTTTTTACTGGGCCTGTGCTGCAAGTTATCAAGTAAGAAAGAGAAACAAATACATGAAGACAACAAGTTATTCTTTGAGACCTGTTACGATGCAAAGATATGATTCAAGGAGGGTTTAATATGCTGCATGTATTATTCACAGCATATATACATGTTATGTAAAGTATATATGTATATACTGTAAATGAATGGATCGGTAACGTTTATTCTGTGATGCAACTGTATGAAAAAGTGAATGCCAACATTGGAAGCTCTGTACTAATTTTGTATAGTAGAAAACTCAGATTGTGAGTGAGAGCGAAGCATGACCAGAGAATATAGGCCGACAAAGTCTCGCAACTCAGTGCCTCTGCATGCTAACTCTTATCATCGCCTACCAGTGTGTAAACCAAAACCTCTGATTGTCTTATTATCTCCACAAACACAAAACAACCGTTTCTTTGCCTGTTTTATATTTGCGCTTACGCATTTAACGGAGAATTAAAAACAGCTAAAGCACAAAACTAAAACCCGATTTCCCTGAAAAGTTGGGATGTTGTGTAAAATGTAAATAAAAACAGAGTGTGATCATCTGCAAAATGTTAAAACCCCATATTGATCTAAAAAATAGGCCAAAGACAACATGTCAAATGTTGAAACGGAGACATTTCTCCTTTTTTGGGAAAATTAAACACTCATTGAATTTGATGCCAGCTGAATGTTTTTTAAAAAAGTAAGGACATGGGTCATGTTTACTGCTGTGCTGTATCACTTTGTCTTTCAATAGAACTTTAGAAGAGGAACTGAGGAGACCAGATTCTGAAATTCTGAGAGTGGAATTTTTACCATTCTCTGTCACCTAGTGTTTAAAATGGGTACTGCAGTCCAAATTCTAAAAATTGTTGAGAGCTGTGTCCCCCCGCCCCCTCCGCTCTAGAGTTGATGCTCACACAGGTTGCCATGTGGTGGACACTGAAGCTTCAGTGTTTAGCCAGCTCTGCATCGGTCTGTAAACCTTTCTGCGTTCTAACCTCTCTCCATTTTTCAAAAGCATCTCCAATATTGATCCTGGTTTGAGCACGTTTCTGCTCGTGCAGCTTATTAGAAACATGCAGAGGCTTTTTAGGTCGGGTACAATCACTTCTATCTGAACCAGTTCTCTTGCCCGCTTCCATCGCTGCAACACCTGTTGGTTTGACCTGATAACTGCTCTCATATCTGGCAAACCGAGGGGCGTCCAAAACGGCCGTGTGGGGGGGCCTTAAAACCGCCTACCTTCTCTGGTGCAAACAAATCCAGAGCATTCAGGACCAGAATCTAAAGTTAGATCCTGAGGCCATGCAGTGGCATCCACTACAGAGTTAGGTCTGTTTTTAATGCAGGACCATCTGATCATCACGGCCGCCCAATTTATGTTTTCTGCTTTGTCCCTCAGAAAAGATTCAGAGAATCTGAAAGGAATCTCTGTGAGGTAAAGATGGGGAGGGGTTCAGTACTCAGCCTCTCTGAGAAGCTGATTTTAAAACCCAGTCATGTTTCTGACCTTTCCCCGTCTTTTGTTACGACTGTCCCAACCTTTTTTGAAACATGTTGGCAGCAAACCCAACGTGGACGTAATTTTCAAATACATTTGAGTCTTAAAATTTAACAATGTCGTTTTTGTGCCGTTTTCAGTCAAATATTGAGTTTCAATAATTTGCTTATTATCACACCCTGTGTCTATTTACTACAACTCAATGTCCCCACTTTTAAGGACATGTAGTATGTGCATCATCAGAACCAACTCAGTATATTTGCAGAAATCTGTAGTCTTCTATTTTTCCATTCCCATTATTTCTGAGTTAACAGCGCAGACGCATTAGTGCACTTTCCAGTCTTCGACGCGTTACTAAACAATGACGTTATATCACAGTCTTTTTCGGTTTGTCGGACCAAAGTCCTTCAATACAGCAGAGTGTTTATGAAGAGATTTAACCAAGGACAGTCCTCCGGGGTCTTGCCATAAAACAAACAAACTGTTAATATAATGTACAGTTTCTCACTCGCTTTTGTTAAAAAAACAAAACTGTAGCTATTTATCTGTAACTGTAGCTTCTGTCTTTTGCCTTTTGATGATCACAAATGTTCTGTTCAAGTTCTGGGCCCTCCGTTTGGATAAAGCTTATACATACGTACAGCTCTGGGGATGACCATCTCTCTTGTCAGGAACACAGAGATCCAGGGATGCTATCGATCCATCGATCGGCTGTTAAACATACAAATGCAAAACGTCCACTCGCTCTGTTTAAAAGAGTGACATATTAGGTATTGTAAATACTGTTGTTAAGTTTCTTACATTGACATGAATGTGCTCAAAGATTTCAGACCATGAAGGATATGCTGTCGTGTGTTTGAAGGATGACTTCTTCACAGACTCACATGAAGGTTTCTTGAAATCCTGCATGTGTGTGTGTATCAGTGAAGTCCTTTATGGAGGAGATCCAATTCAGTATCATGATTCCTCGTTGTAGTGCTGCAATTTTGCGTTGCTTTCGGTTGACCTTGCAGAAGTTGTAAATCAAAATGAAGCATTTCTTTTTTTTTGGTGGGGTGGCTGCTTTGACGTTTACTTGCTTTTCCTTCTTTTGAATTGTAATCCTGCTGTAATTTGATTTTGTGGTTGCTGTATCGTTTGAAGGAAGATCTAAATCTGTTTATCTTTGTTGCTTTTGAGAAGCGGACCAATTGTTTCCCTCCTCCCGGTGCACTTTGCATTCGACTTGTCGTGTTGTTCTCCTGGAGCCTGTTGCACAAAACCAGGATCCCTGAGTTAGCTGCAGAAGTGCGTCGAGTGAACAAGGAGAATCTCTGTGTGCATCACTCTGTGCTGGAGATCAGCTGGGACTCTGCAGTCCTGAGTCATCCTGCAGCGTGAAACAGGCCCCAGGAGAGCCGTTCCTGTTCGACTGCTGGAAGTCACTCGTAGTTCTTCCTCTTTAACTTTTATTGTATTTGATATATTTTTATTGCCCTTTGAGGTTCTTTTGGTTCTCTGTTGTAACTTTACGTTTCTTCTGAAATAGACAAATAAACTTTACTAGCTATTGAAACAGTGTTAAGATTATTTCTCTGCACCACACATCCAACTCTGTCACTTTGTTTATGTTTTAAACGGAAGCCCTAAGCGGTCACACATTCATACATTTTGTAATGTCTACCAAAAATAATGGAGTTAATTTTAATTGTTCTCTTGAGATCTTGATTTATTTATGTTATCTCGAGAAAATAACGCTGGCTTGTCTTTGATAAGAGATCTCGAGTAAACTGCTGAAACGACTCATTATCACAATACCACTTTATGTCCCTTGCTTTTTGACTGAAACCAGATGAAACCAGTTACTTTCATCTAGAAGAGTATTACTCCGCTGCTAGAGTGTCTGCCATCACATTTGAATTGGCATGCAATTAATCTTGGGATATGTTGATACATCAGATGGACCCTTGACCCAGAAAAACTAGGATGCTTCTTTTTTTTTTTTTAAAAGATAGTTTCAGGGCCATTTTTGCTTACAGGACAGCTGAAGAGAGACAGGAAATGCTGGAATGAATGAGCGGGGGATGACATGCAGTAGTGGGCCGCATCTGGATTTGAACCCATTGCTGCTGCAGCGAGGACTACAACCTCTGCACATGGGAGGCACGACATAATCCGATTATCCATTACCCCAAAACTAGGATGCATTTTTTAGCCACATTTGAAGGAAGCTTCCCCCTGACACAGTCATCAGAATCAGAGATCTTTTATTAATTTCGGGGAGATTTGGGTGTTACAGTCTCTCTTACACACAATATCACAGTATGCATAGGAGGTAGAGTCTTCAGTTATCAGGCCCCTCTCCTCTGGAATCATCTGCCAGTCAGGGCCCGGGAGGAAGACACACTCTGTACTTTTAAGAATAGACTTCAAACTTTCCTTTTTGATAAATCTTATAGTTAGGGCTGGTGCTGGTGTAGACCAGCTCCTAATTATGCTGCTATAGGCTTAGACTACCGGGGAAACTGGCACCTTGAGCTATTAAAGGATTACAGTATCTCTCTCTCTCTCTCTCTCTCTCTCTCTCTTTGTGAGATCATATTACTGCATGTCACTATCTGGAAATCTCAGTTACTAACCACATCTTTCCCTGGGAGCTCCTGAGCTGTCTTGGGTTCCTCGGGATCGTTGGTGGACGGCCTGCCTGAACACACATGCAGGGAATTTTGTGCACGTTTGAAAACACCAGAAGGTTTCCAGTTGGAAAAATTAATTCCTTTTGATTTTCTTTTTTATTGGTGAATGAGAGGCTGGATGACTTTCTGTTTCGTTTACTCTGGCATCCAGAGGCCATTTCTGCTTCAGGTTAGTGTCACCACTCAGCTATGATCGCTGAGAATAATCTTCACACCTCAATCTTTTAAATACTCTTTAATGTAATGAAACACCCAAAACACAAAGAAGGTAAAAAAATGCATGAAGGGATGATTGTTAACTGAGATATCATATAAACCTGATGATTTAAATCAAAGCCATAACACCTGCGATAGGAGTAACCAGATTTTTTTTGCAACATCCATGTATCTTCTTTACTTCCAGAGGAGAGAAACCACAACACAGATCAGTAGACAGTGTGAAGTGCTCAAAGTGTGCCCTCTAGAGGACGTTGTGCTAACTGCAGCTGGAGTCACAGAAGCAGCAGTTGTCACAGGAGCAGCAGTGATAGCAGTGGCTCTAGCCTGTCCCACACACGTCCCCACATTTCCCTCTCTGTCCACAGCATTCAGCTCTACATTCTGTGAACAGCAGGAGGCGCTGTAGTTAACCACTGTAACATTCTCACCCCCTGCTCCGGTCGCCGAGCTGGTATTGAGGGTACCGTTTCCTTTGCGGATGGTGATGCTGTCGACGCCGGTTCCATTGATGCCGTCGGTGAGGTTGGCGATGAATTCCCATTGTGAAGTAGCGCAGAGCGCCGCAGAGGACGGACAGATGCCTGATGTACTGACTTCCTGGCACACTGGGCGGTTAACGTCTGTAACCTGCGGACACAGAAACAGAATACTAGGGATTCAAGATTAAAGCTCCTGTGAGAGGAACTTTCACCTTCAGTGCATTTATTGGTCTTAAACGAGCACCACATTTTTCCATAGTTTTAATTTGATGAGCATTCAGTACTAATTCATCTCTGGTTACCTTGGCAGCCACAGACAGCCTGATGAGTGCGTAGTTGGTGTCGGTAGCCGCTGCATTCTCTGCCACGATGGTCAGGGTCACGTCTGTTCCTGATGCAGCGTCGCCTGGTATTGTCAGAGTTACCGTGCCGTTGGCTTTGCCTCCGCTGCCCTCAGTTATACTAACTGTGCTAGGTGACGTCGAGGTGAAGCTGCGGTCGTTGTTGGCTCGCACTGTGAACGTCCCACTTGCAGAGTCGTTGACAACTCCATTGGTGGTTGTGGCGACTGTGAACGGGATGGAGATGGAGGAGCCTGGTTCTACGTTGGTGTTGTTGGATTCGGTCTGAAAGAGTGAGGGCAGCAGCGTTCATTATAACCTTCTTCAGAGGAGCAGAGATGAATGGATGTAACATGGAAGTAGTACGACGTTGAAAAGATTTCAACAGCTTTTATTTAGCCCAGTCTGCCTCTCTCTCTATCTCTCGTTCCTCTTTTATAGCCTCTAGATGAATTTTGACGTTTTTCTTTAATGACCTCCTGACACCCCCCCTGATGATGTCACTTTTATCTAGGTCATTTGTAATCGTCTGTTTGAAGACAAAGCAGAAACCGATGGCGCTCACGGTCACAGAGATGCTGGAGGTCTTGATCTGTGTGGAGGTCTGTCTCTGGAAGCTCTCAGGCGTTGACCTGGAGGTGGCGCTGCTGTCCTCTCCTCTCAGACGAACCACAAAGTCGCCGGCTGGGACTTTGCTGAATGTCACCAAGAAGTTCCCGCTTCCCACTGACTGTGAAAACAGATACAGACAATGAATAAACAGGCTGTTGAGGCTGTACATAGGTGGAAGAAACTTGGTACCATCGTTGATGATAAACTGACCTTTGACTTTCAAACTGATACCATATGTTAAAACGCTCATCACTGTTTCAGTATTAAAGATTTACATAATAAGTAAACGTCATAATAAAGACGTTCACTACAATCATGGGCTTCAATTATGCCAATTAATATTTGTAGGAACGTTGTAAAAATTAACAGCTACTAGTGGCGTGACATGCCTGCAGTGATCCGTTGACCTCTGTTGACCCTGAGCTGTCAACCAATTTGACCTCTGTGACCTTTACCGTATCACTTCCTGTCACAGAGATCAAGACGCTGGTGTTCCCACCTGTTAGTGATGTCATGAGAGCAAAAGGAAACGTGATGAGTATTGTTGTGACACTACGGAAGCCCTGAGCAGATATACATCCATACATTTTATTTTCAATCTGTTTTCCACGAGGACGGGTTAAATTCTATAAATGTCGAGAAAACAACTAAATTGTCTCATTATCACCAGAAAACCAGCGTTGTTATCTGGAGATAACAAAATAATTAAGTTAAGAAAACAGTCAAAAGTTTCTCGTTATAACAGGACAAGTTAGTAAAATTAAATCTATGGATGCATGTCCTCTCAGGGCTTCCGTATTTAACCAAAGTACAAATAAAGAAAGGTGTAAAAAAGCTGAGACTCCAAAGATTTTACTCAAAGCTACTTTGGTTACTGTGGAAGTATATTTTAAAGTAAGTTGAGTTCAATTATGATTCTTAATAAATAAAATACATACAGGTTAAGATAATCTAAATGGCGGTTCGACCTGATTGAGGACGCTGCTCCATTAGACTGAAGTCTCCATGAGCGCCTTCATGAGCTTCCACAAGGTTGAAAATGAAATTCACTGAACTTTGACCTGAAATAAAAACACACATGGAAGAAATGTGTTAGAAAGGTTTCCACATGGTTAAAGCCTGGACCAGTCTCAAATATTTTATATTTTAACAGATTTTGAAAAGTGAGAGACCAAACACATGACAATAAATAATCATATATCGGATCATTTGTTCTTATACTGTGTGAGGAGAGCAGCGATATGACCAAAAAACCCACACACTAACAGATTCCCTCACCAACAACCACATTCCTGACTCATAGCAGACAACAGATACACAGAACACGATCATCTTTGGACTACTTTAGACTAAACGTTCATGCAAAAAATATGGATAAAGACGTGGAGACGCTGTAAACATGTGCGAGATGGAGGCGAGTAAAATTTGACTGGGATTGTAAATATTGAACATGTTTAATATTTAAAGCTTAAGCTTAATATAAAATCTCTGATTTTATTCACCTGTGACCTTTACAGAGTACGGGTTATTAGAATCAACCATGATTTCCCATGATCCTGTTTGATTTTCAGTGTTGAGCCTTAACCGGCGAAGGTTTCCTGCTGTGGTGAAGGATGCCAGAGGACCACTGGACTGACTGGAGCTCTGAGAAACACCTGGAACAGATGAATACAAGTTCAAACAACTTTTCTGTCCACCAAGTACTATTAAAGGAGCAATATGTAACTCTGACACCTAGTGTTTAAATGGGGTACTGTAGTCCAATTTTTTAAAAATTGTAGAGAGCTGTCTCCCCCTCCTTTCTAGAGTCGATGCTCACACAGGTTGCCATGTGGTGGACCCTGAAGCTTCAGTGTTTAGCCAACTCTGCATCGGTCTGTAAACCTTTCTGTGTTCTAACCTCTCTCCATTTTTCAAAAGAATCTCCAATATTGATCCTAGTTTGAGCACGTTTCTGCTCGTGGAGCTTATTAGAAACATGCAGAGGCTTTTTAGGTCGGGTACAATCACTTCTATCTGAACCAGTTCTCTTGCCCGCTTCCATCACTGCAACACCTGTTGGTTTGACCTGATAACTGCTCTCATATCTGGCAAACTGAGGGGCGTCCAAACCGCCTACCTTCTCTGGTCCAAACAAATCCAGAGCATTCAGGACCAGACTCTAAAGTTAGAAGGAGGACATACTGGCTGCTGCATTGTTGTCAGAGAAGCCAGCACTTCAACATTTCAGCCAGTTTCCTTAAGAAGCATATTACATTACAGATTGGTAACTTGATGCATAAAAGCAGAAACTAAACCTGTAGAGCTTATGAGAGTGAAGGCGAGAGACGAGGCTCCCGTGATGTAGACAGTCATGTTCCTTAGAGAACTATCAACAGTAAATGTGAAATTTTCAGGCTTTCCAGGATTCCTCACCACCTGAAAAACTGTCACCTGAAATGAGAAGGAACAGAAACGACAAATTTAAATACACACTCGTCAGTGAAACATCAAATCAAAATTCTTTCCTTTTTCTTCAATGTCTCACCACAGCACTGGCTGATGAGTCCTCGATGATACTTGTAGCCTGAGAAAGGTCAGACTTGCTGACCTCGATGGCCTGACCCCCAGAGGCCCGGGCGAGGTCTCTGTACAGCTGAGCGTCCAACTGGCTCACCACGCGTGTACTCACACCCTGAAGGTCTCTGCGGCGCCGTCTGGCCAGGACATCTGTCAACAGGAAAGTTACCTACAGGTATGAGGATAGAAAAATTACTTAATTATTTAAAATCTCTCAGGTCCTCAGATGGTTTCAAGACTGATGCAGAGCTGGCTAAACACTGAAGCTTCAGTGTCCGAGACATGGCAACCTACATGCACATCGACTCTATAGAGGAGGGGGCGGGGGAGACAGTTTTCTACAATGTTTTGAACTTGGACTGCAGTACCAGTTTTAAACACTAGGTGTCAGAGTTACATATTGCATGTATTGTATATTTGGAATCAGGATTCTAATTTGGAGTAATGTTACAAGCTGCATGTGAGATTTTATCATGATCTCCTTTTTTTTTCATTAAATCTTACAAAAGTAATATATTTTTGTATAAATTAATCAATCAATCTTTATGTTTGTTTCATAAATTTATAACATACAGCTTGTTGTAACACAGTGAAAATAGTTGACTTAAATACTGGTCCCACCTTGGAGCAGGCAAATCATAGTTCAGAATTTTAGGGTGGCCTCTGGGGTGGCAAATCATATATCTGCAAATAATGAAAGTAAAATAAGTTCTACACTTACCACAGACTTACTGTTCTCTATGAGGGCAGTGACGGTTCCCCTCAGGTGAGCATCTTTAGCCGGAGCATCGGTGAAGACGAAGATCTCAGAGGAGTGTGGAGCAGCAGTCAGGGCGAGCTGAAGAAAATATGTTGAAAGTAAAAAAAACAGATTCTTTGTCAATATCTTGAGGTTCATTTCCGTTTATTCAGTGGTGTGTATGGCTGGCCAGATACTGACTTTAATCATTTAGTGACTTTAAGTTTAATCCTCAAACGACCTGATGCTATGGCTTTTTAAATCTTTGTTGTCTAATTTAATGATGAAGAGTGGGGGGGGGGGGGGGGGGGCGCAACACCTGCAGTCCAGACAAGCACAGCTCAGGAATGTCTCCTCCTCCGCTTGCAGACAGTTTGTTGATGTTGGCTTTGAAGACGTCTGCATCTGTCGTCAGAATCAAGGGCCCAAAGCCTGAAAATGAAAAACCAATAACACGTTTTAGTTTCACATTTTAGTTTCACGCCTTGGAAAAGCTAACAATGGTTGCGTAGCTTGCAGATGTGAAGTACTTCTTTTATTAATTTGCTCTAACAATGACAGTCATTTATAAACTATACCTCATGTGTTTACTCATGCATGTATCCAGATACCAACTGTGTAAGCTGTGACGACAAGCTTCCCTCTGTGGGACAATAGAGTGTTGTATTGTGTATGTGTGTGTGTACCTGGGTCATTGAAAGGTACTAGTATGTAGGCGGAGGGCTCCTCCTGGGTACCCCTCCTTCTGTCAATGATGTCAAAGGAAATTCTCTTCACCTCGGCTATGTCATCACTCATACTGCCTGTGGTGTCGATGACAATACACAGCGCAGTGGACTGGGAGAGGCCCATCAATCTGCACGGACCACAGAGAAACAAAAACATCTAATCCTGCCCAACATGAGTTATTCATCTATGACGAGGCTGCTTAAAAGAAATAAAAGTTGAGATTTAAAGTCATAATCTTACAAGAATATTCTCGTAAATTAACAAAGTTAAAAGTTGTGATTTTAACAGATTAAAACCATAAATTACAAGATAAAAGTTGTAATTGAACGATCACAAGGATGACAAAATGGCTCGGGTCCATACCGCGTGAAGTTCTTGTCTCCGACAGCCTGTCTTATGTCCTCCAGTAGCTCCATTGTGGCGTCCACAGCCAAATCAGCAGCTTTGGGGTGAAGGGAGCCATGACTGGACCCTATAGTGTCTTTGTTGATCCCCCCTACTGGTTCACGTCTACTTGTCCTGTCCAAAGTTCCACCATGGCTGCATTTACCTTGGAAAAGGAGGGAAGGGGGGGAGTTTGTTATGTCACCTCACCTGCAAATGTTACTTGAAGAGAAACTTTACAGAAATGTGGAAGACTCCTTAAAGTGACCTGCGGGTTTATCTGAAGAGAAGGGGTTGAAGTAGCCTGAAGTGAGAAGCCCCTGCTGCATTAGCTCAGGTAGAAGGTTGTCTGCACAGTTTTCTCCTGTACAGTTTCTACAGGTCGGAGTACTTCGGCCTGCAACATAGATGTAAACAACTTTATTTCTGTTTTTCATTGGAGACAAGATATGCGCTGAAATTCACGACACACTCTGATTGATTGCTCAGTCCATAAATGTCCCAGTTTGTGTTTGTTGCATCATTTCTTCATTTATGTGTTCAGTTTTTTTAATACCATTTTCTAACTCTCCTGTCATTTCAGACCTGGACACTCCCATCTGCCCATAGACTGTCCTCACCCGTTCATTCCCATCACACACCTGTTCCCCATTGTCTGATTAGCTCCCAGCCTCTGCCAGATTGTCGGAGAACACAGAGAGTTAGGGGAAATTTGAAGATGCACTCTTTAAAATGGGAACATGTACTGTCTGTAAAACAGGCAACACTACATGCAGCTGATGCCCAAAATAAAGGTTTTTTTGTGTAGGGAAGCACTATTTGATGTGTACCAGATGTAATGATATTCCGTCCGCGCTTGAAGGATTCATCATCAAAATGGTGAGCGTCACTCAGTGCAAAAATCACGTCCACTTTGGCACTCTGCTTCTCAGCTCTCTTAAATGCTATCTCCTCAGTCCTCGCTCCTCGGCCGAACCGGATGTAGTTCTAGACCCGCCATGATAAGGATCGTCCCAAAGCTCGCTCTTATAACTGAAAGGAGGAGAGAGGAACGAGGAGAGAGGAGGGAGAACTGAGGAGCAATGACCGAGGATACACGAGCTGATACACAGCTGATGTCATCATTACAAACGGACGTCGCTTCATGTGACGCTACAGAGGAAAGGACGTCTCATGTCTCTTAAAACATATCTCCTCATTTCCTCTCTCCTCTGCTTCGTTTCCTTGCATCTCTCCATGCATCTCTGGTGGGAGGGGCTTAGACGCAAGTGGAGGAGGCAAGTTGGAGGAGGCAAGTTGGAGGACACTTGGATGCAATTAAGGGAACTGGGATGTACCCCCTAGCTTTCTAACATTTCTGTCTTTTGATAATTTGACCTGAGCATGGATATCAGATTTTATTGTTACAGCAAAATTTAGCTGAAATAGCCGTATACAGCACATCTCACTAATACAACAATGGCATGATGGTTGATGACACAAAAGGTGATCTAGCTCTGAGAGAAAAGAAGGATTCATTTCTGAAGTAGAAACCTAACTTCACTTTGAGTTTGAAGACCAAATTGGCAGTATGTGCTTTAGAAGATAGCTCACAATAAGACAACACAAGAACTCTGACTCATTGGATTTGATTTCCTTGGGAAGCCAATATCAGTGTGACATTCACTGGTAACTCACTTAAAATAGAAAACAACATGAGCTTGGTTTTATCTGTGTTGTAGACCATTTTTAGTTTCTGCAGATACAAGTAGACAAAATGGAACACTAACTGCAAACTGATTGGCAACAGCAGTAGACATAACATTCAGTCACGACCAATGATGATGGTATCATCTGCATAGAAGTGATTGATGGCATTAGATTAGATTAGATTAACTTTATTGTCCGTCCCAACCATAGACAGTGACACAAATTCTCTTTGGCAACATTACAGGAACATTACATGCATTAGACTTTTATGCCGCTGACACCATCATCACTGGGTGTGACTGAATGTTAGGTAAAGTTACCAATTTCAACATGGCGACTGCCACCATTGGGCTTCACAACCTTCACTAAACAATGGGTCACTTAGACTACCATCCATCCATCCATTATCTGAATCCCTTTCCCCATTCGGGGTCCCGGGGGTCTGGAGCCGATCCCAGCTGTCATTGGGTGAGTGGCAGGATACAACCTGGACTGGTCGCAAGCCAACCACAGGGCTGACATGGAGAGACACACTCACATTCACACACGGTTTAACCTAGTTCAGTTGAAATAAAAATAGCGCTGCATGGGAACTTTAGAGGGTCATTGTCTTTTCATGCATGTATTTGTGCAGTTACTGTAAACCTTAACAGGCTGTGGGAGTGCTGGTATTTGTTAGCACACAGATGACTGATAAACTGTCTTGTATTGTTTCCCACTCAAACACACGTCAGGTTGACCCAAAAGCATATTTGAACAGGACATAAATATAAATCACACCTGCCAAGTTCTCAAGACGTTCATCTGGTTTGATCAGAGAGCTGTAAGGGATGGTTTCCCCTAACTCCACCCAGTTACTGTGGCTGTAGAAGTCCTTGATTCAGAGAATATAAGACATCATACACCACTTTACAATTTCGTACATACATGTCCAAAAATGACAAATTATCTAGCCATTAACCTTACCTGTAGGGTATGAAAGACACATCCAAGAGTCCATCTCCCTGTGACATAGTTCTCCAGTGCGACACTCTTCTTCACAGCAGACACGCCTCAGAGAACACAGAGAGTTAGGGGAAATTTGAAGATGCACTTTTTAAAATGGGAAGATGTACTCGTCTGTAAAACAGGCAACACTACATGCAGCTGATGCCCAAAATAAAGGTTTTTTTGTGTAGGGAAGCACTATTTGATGTGTACCTGATGTAATGATATCCCGTCCGCGCTCGAAGGATTCATCATCAAAATGGTGAGCGTCACTCAGTACAAAAATCACGTCCACTTTGGCGTTGCTGAAGTACATGTTGGTGATGGAGGTTTGGAAGTTGATGGAGGAGAGGAGAGAAGTGGAGGAGCCCATGGAGGAGCAGGCCCTCAGCACTTTGCTAGCTGTCAGGCTGTTATCAATCTAGAAATAAAGACATGACTGATATCAACTATCAAATACGGCTGCATGCTTAAGATCTGCCTTGGTAACCTCCTGCCCTTACCTGGTGCAGATAGTTCTGATATGGCAGAGACAGCTCCAGGACCTGATATTAGTCTAGACTATTTTTCTCCAATCAACCTTTCAGAGCTAAATTCAATTATTTCTGCGACGAAACCGTCAACCTGTCTTTTAGACCCAATCCCAACCAAGCTGTTTAAGGAAGTATTTCCCTTAATTAGCAACTCTATATTAGATATGATCAATATTTCTTTACTGGCAGGCTATGTACCACAGTCATTTAAAGTAGCGGTAATCAAACCTCTACTCAAAAAACCTACTCTAGATTCAGGAACTCTAGCTAACTATAGGCCTATATCCAACCTTCCTTTTATCTCAAAGATCCTGGAAAAAGTGGTAGCTAATCAGCTGTGTGACTTTCTCCATGACAACAGTTTATTTGATGAGTTTCAGTCAGGATTTAGAGTCCACCATAGCACTGAGACTGCACTAGTTAAAGTTACAAACGATCTACTTCTAGCTTCAGACAGGGGACTTCTCTCTGTGCTCGTCTTGTTAGATCTTAGTGCTGCTTTTGACACTATTGACCATCATATCCTATTACACAGGCGAGAACATTTACTTGGAATTACAGGGACTGCTTTAAGTTGGTTTGAATCCTACTTATCAGACCGATCTCAGCTTGTACATGTTAATGATAAATCCTCTATGCATACCAAAGTTAGCCATGGAGTGCCACAAGGTTCAGTGCTTGTACCAATTCTCTTTACATTATATATGCTTCCTCTGGGAAATATTATGAGGAAACACTCCATACAGTTTCATTGTTATGCAGATGATACTCAGCTTTATGTATCAATGAAGCCCGATGGCACCAGTCAGTTATGTAAGCTAGAAACGTGCCTTAAGGACGTTAGGACCTGGATGACCAGAATTGTTTTGCTACTTAACTCAGACAAGACTGAAGTTATTGTGCTAGGCCCTAAAAACCTCAGAGAGACTTTTTCTAATGCTATGACTGTCCTTAATGACATCAGCCTGGCATCTAGCACCACTGTTAGGAATCTAGGAGTTCTAGTTGATATGTCCTTTAGCTCTCACATCAGGCAAATTTCAAGAACAGCCTATTTTCACCTTCGTAATATATCCAAGATCAGGAATATCCAAGATCAGGAATATCCAAGATCAGGAATATCCAAGATCAGGAATATCCAAGATCAGGAATATCCAAGATCAGGAATATCCTGTCGCAAAATGATGCCGAAAAACTAGTTCATGCATTTGTTACCTCCAGGTTGGATTATTGTAATTCTCTTTTGTCAGGGTGCTCTGGTGGGTCTCTAAAGACTCTTCAACTAGTCCAGAATACTGCAGCTCCTGTACTGACTAGAACTACGAAAAGGGACCACATCACTCCTGTGTTGGCTTCTCTGCACTGGCTCCCTATACAGTCTAGAATAGAATTTAAGATCTTTCTTTTCACTTACAAAGCTCTAAATGGCCAGGCACCATCTTATCTTAAGGAGCTACTAGTACCGTACTGCCCCTCGAGAACATTACGGTCCCAGAATGCAGGCCTATTAGTGGTACCTACAGTCTAAGTGTACTATGGGAGGTTAAGCCTTCAATTATCGGGCCCTCTCCTCTGGAATCATCTTCCAGCTGGAGTCTGTATTTTAAAGAATAGACTTAAAACTTTCGTTTTTGATAAATCTTATAGTTAGGGCTGGTGCAGACCAGCTCCTAGTTATGCTGCTATAGGCTTAGACTACCGGGGGAACTGGCACCTTGAGTCTCTCTCTCTCTCTCTCTCTCTCTCTCTCTCTCTCTCTCTCTCTCTCTCTCTCTCTCTCTCTCTCTCTCTCTCTCTCTCTCTCTCTCTCTCTCTCTCTCTCTCTCTCTCTCTCTCTCTCTCTCTCTCTCTCTCTCTCTCTCTCTCTCTCTCTCTCTCTCTCTCTCTCTCTCTCTCTCTCTCTCTCTCTCTCTCTCTCTCTCTCTCTCTCTCTGGCCGGGTCTTTGTAATATAGCAATAAGTAAGGTTTTTTTACCTGTTCTTTTGTAATGTTAAAAGACAAAGATTAAGGTATTTTACCTGCTTTTTGTAAAGTGTCTCGAGATAACACTTGTTATGAGTTGACACTATACAAAATAAAATTGATTTATTGATTGATTGATTGATTGAAACAGAAACAATGTGCTCTCATATCCTAGCCTTAAGTATTTTTATAAGTCATAAATGGCATTATTTTATAAGTTTAAGACTAAACATCACCATGACTACAGACATTGTTTCTGCAGGACCAACAATGTGAGATATCTGGGCAATGAGGGCAATCAAGGACAAACAACCATGATAAAAATCTTCTCTTACTGTAACTACAATTACTGACATAATTCCCTCCTGTTATAATAATTTATTCCATAATTCTTATAAATAGCCACCATTGTACCCAGAAAGTTGACCCTTGCCATAATGAGTTATTCTATTAATACCAAATTTATCATATGACTAGAGCCCATCCGATTAATCGGCCAGCCAATAATATTGGCCATGATTAGCATATCCAGTGACTCTCGGTATTTCAGATATGAGCCGATATTATCAGTCAAATATCATTTCATTTGAGTGTCATTTTATTACACTAGCAGTTCTCTTTCACCAGCAGAGGTCACTATATGGATGACAACAAGCGTCATCACCCCCTCTTGAAATCTGATCTGTCACCCCCAAAATCCTAAATCAACAATTTGGGATGTGTTGAAACGGGCTGCTAGTATCAAGCACTGCATTAAAATGTTGCACATGGGGTACCAACATTATTTAAATGTGAAGTATTTAGATTCAATTAGCAGCACTGATACAACAACAATAAATATTCTAGAGGTTTGTCTTCACAATAGTTTTTCCACTTTCTCTGTTGTTTTGAACTCACAGTCAGGCTGAAGTCTCTTCCCGCTGCGGTGGCGATGTCTCGACAGACCTCGGCCGTCTTCCTGAGCACCGCCCTCTGTGTGATGACACGATGAGTCGTGGAATTCCCGTCCAATGTGAAGAGTGGTTGGAAGCTGTGAACAAGGCCTGATAGGGAGAAGATCAACACCACCACAAACACGACTGTCTGTGAGGCTGGCATGACGGATGACGATGACCTTGACGATGGAACAGAATGACTCTAAATGGACGCCTTCCTCTCCGCCTCTACCTGCTTTTTCTTCCACTCGTTGGCAAATTTTAGTTTGTGTTGCTTTTGTCAACACCAGAACTCAACTAAACACAAGAAGGGGAATTCTCGATTGTCTGTCTCCCTGTCTGTGATCAGTAATTCGAAAATGATTTGCCAGAAACAGGAAACAATAGAGAGGTTACTGGTGGTGATCCTGGTGTAACGAGGCAACAGGTGACAAATGAAAACACCTGTGAACAGACAGAGACAGAATCCTCACCAGGGAGCAGGCAGGAGGGAAATAAAACCAACAGAGGCTTCAAAAAACATTTCACCAACAGACAGACTGGCTAATGTTGGATTTTTACATGCCTCTGCACTTGTTTGGGAAGTTTTCAAAGACAACAACAATCACGACTTTAATGAGATAACAACATCTCTTTAGCAGCTTTAATATTCCAAATCCTAATGGCTGAAAATGCCTTAAAGAGTAACCTCTTATTTTACACTGAACAAACACATAAACGCAACATGTGTGGTTATATTTTTTCAGCATGCCTATGCTCCCTCAAAACTTGGAGATAAAACTGCACATTTTAGAGAGACAGGCCTTTAATTGCCTGACGCACACCTGTGCCATATTGGTATACCAACACCTGTCTGTTGGCTGTGGCTCAGTTGGTAGAGTTGGTTGTCTCTCATCTGAAATGTTGGGGGTTCAATCCCCTGCTCCTGCAGCTAGATGGCTGTTGTGTCCTTGGACAAGACACTTAACCCCCACTGCTTTGTTGATGAATGTGTGTGAATGTTTGAGTTAATTCTAATGGTCACATTATATAGCAACCTCTGCCATCAGTGTGTGAATGTGAAGTTGTGACCTGCTATGTAAACACAAGGTCAAGTGCATCTACCTTTATTCCATCAAAAGAGACAAATGAATGAAATGAATGAAAATTAAAAGAAAATAGTCGAAGAACTGTGAGTGAAATTGTTTTTTTGTGTGAAAAAAAAGTCCAAGATTTCAACTCGCGATCAATTGTAGCAAAAACAAAAAATTTCCATTAACATTTTTGTTTATATTTTTGTTCAGTGTAAATAGAAAATAAAACATGGCAATTGGTACAAACATTGTTATATATTTCAACTTAATGAGTAAACAGTTTTCAGTTGATGGAAATCAAAAGTGTCCATTACTTACCTCGTACTTTCTTCAGTGTTACTATGTCAGCCTGGTGTGTTTACTCTCAGGTAGATACTGTTGGGTCAACACCTTTGTGTGCTCGCTGTGTTATCGCTAAGCTGGAAATGAGTGTGTGCTCTCATTCCTTCTTTTTATAGTTTCTTCCGCCCTGACTAATGGAGCCGATGAAAAGAATGCCTCAGATACACTCCCACACACGCTGCATTTCTTTGTATGGGTTCCTATATCTCAGTGACAAAGTGGGCATGAGCGCACTGTGATTATTCACATTAACCTGATTACATTTTGGGACAATGGGAGTTAGAGGTGATGTGTCTGAGACTGTTCAGATGACGAATCTAAAAAACACTGTAGCCCCAAAAAAGTCGGAAACTTAAAGCTCCTGCAAGGAACTTCAGTTTTTGTTTCTTTATCTCTTTGTTGATCTTGTCTAACTGGTTGTGCAACCTCTAGTCTCAAAATGAAGCCAATGTGGAAGTACAAAAAACTGCAGTTCCTTGAGGTTCCACTTGAGGCTGGCTGCAGAAGCGCCGGGGGGGAGGGGATTTTTTTTATAACTCATCGGATTTTATTCTATTAAGGAAAACGGCTATGCCCATATAAGGGTTGTGGCATATTTGATTGACAGCTCTGCGCGCTGCATCTGTCTGTCAGTTCTCGTGCATACTTGTGTCGGTATTTATATTTACGGACCTAGCTTGTTTAGCATTAGCTTGTAAACCAGTCGGCTAACTGTACTCAGTGTAGCTCATTATTTACATTATTTACAATGGTTTAGAAATGTTTGTTGTTAAGATGTTGAAAATAGTGAGTTTGTGTGATGTTAGAAGCTAAAGGTTCACCTCGGTGGTTATCTGACGTTATGATGAATGTTAGACTCCATGTAAATGTCAACATTGAAAAACAAACTTTGTAGTAATTATCCGTCAGTAACATAAACTGAACTTAACTAAACCTAATATGTAGGTCATAGAGGATGACATTAACGTTACATGGTTGACGTAGTGTCTTAAGATTTGTGCAAACTGTTACCAAATTTAAAAAAAAAAATTAACTTTGTATGAGTTCAGGGAAATTTAATCTGGTTATTAATATAGTTGTTAATCGTTACAGATACTCTTACAAAGAATATAGCAGTAGAAATATAAAATATAAATAACATATGGAATGAAAATAAGATATAAAGCACATAGATATAAAGTATAAGAAATAGTTTGAATAATACAGCCAAGTACTGAGCTCATGTTAATAATAAATGAGTTACTGTATGTTCTGTACTGAAGCACAGAGAGTTGGGACCTGTTAATGATTTAAATAATTCAGATTATATTTGTTTCATGTTAAGATGAAGTACTATCCACAATAAATTGCTTAATTTTTCCTCACACAATTTGATGTGGAATATCATTGTGTGAGTGAGAGAGCTGAAAATAGCACGATTACAATAAGGTTTATCTTCTTAACTTTGAACAGATGTTGATTATCTGAATACTGTACCTTTGTTGTCTGGGTAGTACACTGTTGAATTTAAAAATGTGCTCTTACACACAGATACAGAAAAATAGATGACAACAAAAAAAATGATTTAATGAATAACTGATATTTTCTCTCTTTCTTTGCCATCCTGAAGACCTCTCACTAAAAGTCCATGTTCTCCTGGATCCATGTCACATGCTCGAGCTTCTTCAGAATGACATTTCAACAGTCGAAGTTCTGGTGAGAGAAGATGGCCAGCAGATAAGACAGCAGTACTTCAAGCTTCAGAAGAAGGAGGAGGGTTTGCACCTTGGAAGACTGTATTCATGCTTCAGCTCTTCAAATAAAAATAGATCTCCTCCAAACAACTTGGAATCAAACCATTTTCTTCCCATTTTAAACCCTTTTGTCCAGTTTAGATGGGAGAAGTTGATATTATGTGATATTGATCTGGGAAGACTACATTTCTAAATCATTTTTAACTGTGTTTTTATTCACAAGTTATTGATCTTATTTACTCTCCATGTATCTGGATTTAAGAATGGGGCTGTGTTTAAGGGCAAATTTTTGCAATGACTCTGTTTCATCCCACTTTCAGAAATGAACTACATTAGTATTTGGTAAAAACAAAATGTCAAAAGAATAAAAAGTTGTGTAAAAGTAGACTTCCTTCCCTAAGCTATTGAGTTGAGCATTAATGCACATTTTAGTCTTGTCATTTCAAATCTGAAATGTATACACATAAGTAGACATAAAGGAGTGCATTTCTATAGAAATATTTATTTAATCTGAAAAACCACATTCAAAAAGCCTGTTTTTACAGCAGAGATTAACATGTTTACAGCTTGGTACAAAACAAACAAATAGGTCTGATCAGCTCATGTCTCGATCGACACACACTGTACGGGGGTCGTTTGATTTGATGAAGGACAAGAGTTATTCACAATAAGGCGTATAGCTGACCAGCGTGGTGTAATGGTTTGTCAAGAGGCTTAAAACCCGTCTCAGCTCCAGCTCTCAGCCTGTGGGTGACATCACTCAGGCGATCCAGGGGAGCGAGCTGTTAAAGAGAAGAAACCAAAGTCCAACCCAGAAGAACCAACAAATACAGATGTTGTTGAAGCTCAGGTTTCTTCCTCTGTCTCTGCAGCTCTCTGGGCACCTCGATGGACCAGTCACCAATAATCCACACTGTGTCTATAGGAGAAATACAAAGGTGTTCAATTAATGCCTCAGACAAGACAAAATGTACAGTTAACTACATGTGACAGCTCAGAGTGTTTTTTTGTTATGAGCCACATCTGCAGGAATAATATTGAACAAGGTAGCTGCAACTCATAATAATAGATACCAGTCTTAAACACATTTTTTTCTAATACTTAAAGTTTTTGGTGTGAAGCTGACACTGACCACAGACTCCATGACTTCACGGGGTTCAATAGAAAACAAATGTCTTATAATAAATACTAAATATTAATTTTCAATTGTCATGTTCACCCACGTCGCTGTTGACATCAGTAAATATAAGACACAGACATTCCTCTTTTTGTCAGAACAGTAACATGAACTGTATGCTTTGTAATGTTGATTTCTTCTGGATGTCTCACAGATTTATTTACAGTCTCTGGTCTAACAGTAGTTTTATCAACAACAACGAAAAGAAAAAAGACACCAAAGCTCACGTCTTTTATCGTGTAAAACAGACTTCTTATCCTTAAACATGTTCTTACATCCATGTAATGATTTGTAACACAATGTGAGAATTTAAATGTAAAGATTAGCCTTTTGATAAAACTTTGTTAATGTATTGCTCTGCTAACCCGGACAAAGTCTAGTAACTGCTCTGACAAATAACTAATAACCTCAGATGTATATTTTAAAAAGTGTAGTTTTAAGACTTTAATTGAATATTTGGGTTGAAGATAATTCGTTTTAATTGTGTTGTTTAAATTAAATGTTGAGTCGATTGGACTCATTTGCTGCCTAGCAGACGGGTCAGGGTTCGTCCAGTAATATTTACAGTCTATGGTTGTGAATCATTTCTGGGAAAATTATGACATCTACCCTGCAGGAGGGGCATCTGTGTTTATTTCAGTCTGTTTGATAACTAGTGAAAAACTCCTCACAGGAGCTTTACGACTAAACGATACTCATGTCTGTTCCCTCTGTGGAATTCTTTGAGTAAAAAAAATGTTTTTAGCGTGTTTAATTAGCCAAAAAGGATCAAATGTGCTTTTAATAAGATATCATATATTGTTCCTTGTTACAGACTAAGTCCCCACAGACTGAGTCCTCACATACTGAGTCCTTCCAGACTGAGTCCTTACAGATACTATAGTTGACTTCCTTACATAGTTTCAGACTAAAGATATTCTGATTTTAAAAGAAAATGATGTATATAAACTACAACATGAATTTGGTAACATTCATTAATTGACATCCTGTGAGTTCAGTGTTCATCACAGACTCACAGACTACAACCCGACCTGGGTCCTCGGGTCACCAAGTGAAGGTCTGTCAGTCATACCAAGAATTAAATCAAAGTCCGGAGAGGGGGTCTTAAGTTACTGTGGTCCTTCTCTCTGGAACAAACTACCTGTTGATCTGAGGTCCATCAAATCTACTTTTAAAGTTAAAAAGATAACCTGCTCTCTCAAGCATACGAATAGTAACTCTTTGTGTATCTGTTTTTTTGTTTTGTTTTGTTCCTAACTTTATTTCTGTATCACATTCATGATTGTTGAGATAGCTATCTGTCTCTTGTGCTCCTATGTTTTTATCATCAGTGTAAAGCACATTGAGCTTACATTGTAAAAAAAGATTTGTATTCTATTCTATCAGAATGAGATATTTATATAATCTCATAGAATGAAAAGGAAGAAGAATAAGCTCATCTGCAATATCTCACTGTTTTGTCAAAAATAAGACTACGGGAAATATTCAAAAAAATAGTGTTTGGTAAATGTTTATTCATTGTCTTTAAGAAGTTAATATTTATGGTGTTCTCTGCACAGTCAGCCTTATTGTGTTTAGTTAGTATTGCTCAATAGAGGGCAGCACCTTAGGTTTGGTGCAAGTAGGGTGAAGCTAATTAGCTCACTCAAGCCAGGTGTGTAAGCAGGCTGAGTTGATTTAATTGGGAGGCAGAAGCTATCCTTTTTGTGTGTGTGAGTCGAAAGTAAACTTCACAGGCTCAAGTCAATGTAAGAGAAGACCATAAAGATTGATAAGACTTTATTCCTTTGTTACTGTAGTTGGTGAGCATAGTCCTTTGTTAGAAACATGCAACAACTTTGCATGGTTCATGCTCTTGTGTTATTTACATTTATATCCCATTTGTGGGAAAGGTCAATTTGATATTTCTGCTAAATTTAGATGCATTCGACTTATTTGAATGGTTTGAATAACTAGTATATTATCTAACAATGTAACTCTGATTTAGTTACTTGAATGCATTTGAAGTAGGCTATAAGGATAAGTATATTATTGATTAAAGGCAAGTAGTAGCCTTATAAATTTATATTTGTGTATATATAATATGGAAATTACTTAGTAGTTATATTTATGTGTAATTTTTTTTATTTATTTAAAGTTCAAAATGATTATGTGTTTAAAGCAATTAGTAATGCAATATAATTATTAAATTCTGATTATTTATCTTTTGTTTTTTCAAGATTTATTTGTGGGCATTATTGGAGAGACAGGCCAGTGGACAGAGTAGGAAACCAGGGAGACAGAGAGTAGGGAATGACATGCGGGAAAGGAGCCACAGGTTGGATTTGAACCCGGGCCGCCCACTTGGAGGACCATAGCCTCCATACATGGGGCGTGCGCACTAAACACTGCGCCACCAACGCCCCAGATTATTTACTTTGTTTAAATGAGAAATTAATTAAATTATGCTTTTGTTAATGTAAAGCTCTTGACTAAATTAACAGTATGTATTTTTTGTTTGAGACTCATTGATTAACATGTTGTCTTTTTTACAACCTCCTATTACTACTGCTACTGCTTCTACAGGATTGCATAAAGAACTGTATAAATAAATACAATGGAAACAAAATCCATGGAACAGAAGTCGAGTCGTCCAGCGTCCTGTCACCTTCTATGCCTGTTCAAGTTCAGGCAGACATTCACAACACACACCATTAAGAACTTATTGGTGGAAACCGCAAAATCCTGCCATGCAGCATATTTAGCAAAACCTTCGGTTGGATAAATCATGTGAGTCACTAACCCAGACTAAAACCACACCATCCAAAAGATAAACACTCTCTTGTCATTCCATTTCAAACCTACTTCACATTTTTAACCTCTTCGCTTGGTTGCTCTTGTTGACATCTTTGAGGAGCTGAACATTTTCCACTGAGTTCTGTTGTTCTCAGAAGTGTGTGTGTTCATGAGTTAAGTTGTCGAGCAACATTTCTACATACGTACATAGTTACAATAAATATACAGTCGGTATCAGGCCCAACTGTTCCCACAGTCTTAAATGTTGGACATAGTTAATTACACAATGAAGCAGTTCAATCAGGAGAGACTTAATTAAGAGTGAACAATTATTTATAACAATTTAGGAAATAAATGTGCAAAGTCTTCATGCACTCGAGTGGTAATGAGGCTGATAGCAGGATGAACTTACGCTGAGCTCCATTTCATTTGATGGTTCAGATCTCATCATCGATGTTGTAAGATTAGGGTTGTTTACTGCACTTGGGTTGAATAACTTCTGAAATACGTTTTTATTTTCTGGTGGTCACCTCTCTCACTAAGGCCATAGAGTTTTCCAAAGAGAAAGTCACTGTGAGCATTTCTTGAAGATGAACTCTTTAATATTTAATCAAATGTTTGAAATTTCATTAATTTTTGCATTTAATAGTTATGCTTTCATTTTGAATGGTTTTACTGTCTTATAATGAGAGTACTCAACTCTGTTTGAGCTGTTTGAATTCAACCGTGCTTTTATTTTGAAACAAAGTAAGGCCCTTCTGGTAGAGTGAAGGTTAGGAAATGAAGTTAAGCACAGGAAGTGGTTAGGTATGCCAAACTGAGGTCAAACAGCTCAAAGGAACGGTAACAAAGGTCAATGTGTGATGTCATAAGGTGGATATTAATTTGACTTGTCAGCTGAGCTGTCTGAGAGTTTGTTAAAGTGAAATGAGACATTCAAAGACACAGGGAGACACTGAGAACGACTATCTACGGTGAGCCTGAAGGGACAAAATAGCATGAGAACAAAAAAATAATGCATTCATTTCAGATATAAGAAGAGCGTCAGAGGCCAGAGACAAAAAAACAGCAGATCTTTGTAGATGAGAATGCACCAGCCTGGACACACTCCCTGCAACAATCACACAGACAACAGAAAGCCAAAGACTCCCAGAGGCATGATGACAGGGTCCAATGATATGTTGTCTACTTGTTTTTATAATGTATGAACACCACCATAAATAAAGTCTGTCCTCTTTTTTAAATATCAATTCTTCCTGAATAGTGAGTGCTGTTCTGCCCAAATGAAGCACTGGAAACACCTTTTTTCTTCTTCTGGTTTTCGGTCACCTTCCACATGACAAATAGTAAAAGCAAAAGAGACACAAGAACCAGACAAGTGATGCCAAAGATCAGCCCCAATGCCTCCACCCCTAATGCAGATATTGGATGCAACATGTTGCTCTCTTTGTCATAAACACAGTTCAGGTTGCTCTTCAGTTTGTAGACAACTTTACACCTCTGTGTGTCCGTCTGCGTGTCAGTGACTTTGAATGCCTCGTAGGGGGGAATGAGCACCTGGCTGCTTTGTTTCAAAGCAGAGTAATGTGTTATGTTTGCACCGAAACATGTGTAAACTTCAAAACAGGAAGTGCTCCTTGTGTTATTCCACCAATCAGAACCTAATATGAAGGTGCTGAAGCGAATCATTGTGTTGTTCGAGATGTTTGGATGTAAGAGTGTGTCTGTTCTGTAAGCTGTACTGAGACACGTCATTTGACTGTGTTTCAGGATCTGAACAGCTTCACTCAGAGACGAATAAAGGGAACGGGACTCAAATGTCTCCCTTTGTGGTTTTGTCCTTGTGGCTTCTGCTCTCCCAGTTCTTTGTTTGACATGTTGCGGCATCACTTTTGTGTACGCGTAGATGGCGGTCGAGTGATGTTTCTCCATGTAGACGTGTGCCGGTGCTCTTGCTTCTTGCTCTGCATTTCTCCAGGCTTCACTGAAGTTCTTGCTGGTTTCCCCTTTCTGCATGATCGCTTCATCCGTGACAACTGTAGCTTTGGATCTGCAGTCATCAAGGTCATGGACTGGATCCTGAATTGAATCGTGAAATGACAAAGAAAAATGCAGTTTTTGTATCAATCCAGTAGATGGAGATGTAAGCTAAAGAAAAAAAGGGTATCATGCATCTCAGTTATTCTACAAAAAAAAAAAAAACACAGCTCATGGATTTCATGTGAAAACTCACTTTATAGTGTTTACTGCCACTAGATGATCTATTTAGGCCAAACAAAGTTAAACATTTAGATACCTCTCCAACGATATTCTGCCAGCTGAGGGTCACAAATATGACGACAAACATCAGCAGTCCCACCACGAGAAGAAGAGAAGTGATGGCACATGCTTTTCTCTGACATGCTTTAGCCTCCCCTGAAGGCATCATGCATCTGGAAGGGAGAAGAAATAAGTTAGTTGCCAAAAAACAACAACCTTAAAACTAATTTAACTTTCTGAACAGTTTGTTAACCTTCCTGCTCCGCGTTTCAACCGTGGTCAGGGCGCACAGGGGAGACTTATTTATCTGCTCCAGGGCCGAAGTCGTGGTTCTCAACTTCGGGGCTAACCCCCGTCACTTCACTGGGGTGCAGCAAGGTGTAAACAGACAACGGAGAGTCCGGCTTGTTATTTTGGGCTTCCGGGCCGTTTATTATGCTCGCAGAGCTTGAACTGTACATACACTTAAATGTTAACCTTCCTGCTCCGGTCTCCGCTATCGCAACGTGCCTCTCACCACATACCTGCCGAAAACACACACTCTCGCCTCGCTTTCCCTCTCTCCTCTCTCTCGCTCCTCCCACCCACACACATGCGCACTAAGCCACTCACAGACAGACACACCCCGCTCCTATAACAAGTTTATTAAAACAACCAAATTATTCTGTGACACCCTTTGAAATGCTTGTTAGCCTCTGAGGCCCTGCCAAAAAAGCAATTGAAAATGAGGCTAAAGAGTGTTCTCCAGTCTGCATTAAATGCAAATAATTGACGTGTTTTTCTGTAAAATGTGTTAAATAAGAACGGAAGTTTTTTAGTAGCTCACCACATCCTGATCAGCACAAAAAAAAATCTGTTCTGTTTGTGTTTGTAACTTAAGTCGAACAATGAGCAAGCTGCAGAACTGGATCTACCAGATTGTACCTCAAAATAGGGAAATGACAGTCAGTGTGGGGTGATTGATTCACTAACACGACTCGTGCAGCAAACGAGAAAAAAATCTAATCAAGCCCATTTCTCATCAAACACTCAAAGCTGTTTGAACATCAGATGCCTGATATGATCCACATGAACTCCGAGCAAAAGAGTAGAAGAAGAAATGTCTTTGCTGAGTGGTTTTACCTGAAAATCTTGCCACTGTGGAACTTCTTCACCTGCAGCCTCACTGCGTCTGCACTGTCACTTTTATTCCTGAGAGGAGTATCATGCTGCTGTTGAGAGCATTAACCTGCACAAAGGTAAGCCAACAAAAAAATCCCCTTTCATATATTGTTGATGCAGAGTAAGACATTGTTTACAGTATTAATGGGACCATTTTTAATTGTAATTTCAGCTGAAGTCACCGACACACCTGGCAGCCTTTTGTGTGTTGGTATCGGTTGCACTGCTTCTGTATCACCATCCATTTTTACTGCTTCGGTGGTGTCAGAAACCTGGCGAGGTAGGACGATTATTATTGACTGTTATCAGTAAAAATACACTGTCACTTTTGTGTTGTGAAAAGCAAAAGAAAGTCGGTCATCACAGTATGACTTTGTGTCGCTTAAAAACACAGATTTCTCTAGATCTTTAGCAGTATCTGTTTGAATCACTGTAGTCGTCTTCTTGTCTGCAGGAAACCAAGACTGCTATTTTACCTCTGGATATGGCGACCGAATCCATTGATGACATGTTTGACGGCTGTCGCTCTGAAGCCGCCTCCATGATCGACCTGTTTGGAGTGTTTGAGTGGCGCTTCAATAGAAACTTCAGTTATGCCTGGGCTGTGGCAGAAAGGAATGCAAAGAAACCTGCGCACAGACAGCTGAAAGACGACCATGCTGTCGCTTTGCACATGTACACACAAGTGAAATTTATCCAGCAGGAATTCAACAAAGCGGTGCAAACAGGGAAACACGAGTACAACACTTACGGATTTAGATTCCACTATTTGTACTTCTACCTCACTGATGCTGTCAAAGTTCTGCGTCAAAATTCAACATCGTGCAGAACCACCTACCACAGGACAAAGACGCACTTTAACCACAATGTCATCAACACAAACATGCGTTTTGGTGCTTTCACCTGGGCGTCTTTGAGCAAGCAGACATTTCCCTTTAACGGCAACGTGTCATGTTTTGAGATCAACTCATGCTTCGGTGCTGATATAACGTATTACTCTGCATCCGAACAGATGGGACAGGTGCTGATTCCTCCGTACGAGGTCTTCCAGATCACCAACGTCCGAACAGATGACCCGTGGTGCACCGTGGTCTACAAGCTGCAGAGCACCAAAACACAGAGGAACGATCTAAACTGTAAATTAAGCGACAGGGAAATGAAAAAATATTTTGGGAAAGGTTTTACAAACTCAAATACAAGCAGCCATTTTTGGATGATTACATCGTGCGTAATATTGTTGGCTATCATTTCCGCAGTCCTGATAAAACAAAGACAGAAGAGTTTTGTTGCATCATTGTTTGGTGCTCTGCTGGTGTGGGCCATACTTTTGGTGACATTGAGAGTAAGTCTCTTATTAAAGAGCAGTAGGTCATGACCCCAGACTGTATAGACATAAGGACAACACGCCTCAACCTTCTTGACTTGAACAAATCCCCTCTGTGACGAGCAATGACATTTGAGGCCAGATGTCTCGTCACTTCTGGAAAACCAAGAATGCATATTTAGCTTACCAATAGAACAGTGAAGATCCCTCAGGACAGCACAGTCCACAGCAGAACAGTATTCTGTGCACACATCGCTGCAGGAGCTGCATTTGTTAACGGAGCTGTCAATCATGTCATCATGACCTCTGATGCAGCCAGTCAGCAGGGGGAGCGCTCAATCGTTTGGCTTCACTTGAAGCGAGGTGTTGCGTCGTCCATTATTCATATAGAGTGTATGGTTGTTTCACTGAAAGCTCCTGTAACAAGTTTTTAGCTGGTCATGAAAGAGACTAAAATAAATTCTGATGCATTTATATGAGCTTTGAAAAACAAACAAGACCATCAGGAACAAGATTGATTATAATTAAAAGCCACATATTGTTCTCTTCTTTAACAAGTTTAAATAAGTCTCAGAACTCCCCAAAACATGTCTGTGAAATTTCTTGTTCTAAATCCACTCTGATCCTGTATTTGATCATGTCTATAAACCCCTCTATTTCAGCCCTGCTCAGAACAGGCTGTTTCTGTGTCTGTACCTTTAAATGTAAATGAGCTGTGTCTGACCACGCCCCCTCTCTGGAAGGGCTTGGGTGTCTTGGGCTTTCTCGCTCCATGTCTATAAAAGTGTTGCCATTGTAAGCTTGAGATGTGATTTTTTTTCCATGACACTGACGTAAGGGTTTGATTCCAACATTTCCTGGAAATATATAATTGCACAATAACAATCTGAACTTTTAAATGAAGCCCTATTCACATAGTTTTAGTATTACCTGGGAACTTCTGGTGATTTTTAATAAACGCGGAGGACGACTCTGTTTTTAATCCTGGGTGAATCGACCATGCCAGTAACTCATAAGAAAGTATGTAGAAATTCCAGGGCAAATTACCAACCATATTTTAGCACGCCCAGAGGTCCTCTGATAATCCAATCCAAATTAGTATCTCAGTAATTTGGGGCAGTATTTTTTATTTATTTAAGAAGGTTTCTGCTGCTTTTTTGCCTATTTTCCGCTTGAGAAAAACAGAAGCTGTGCTGTACATTGTAAACTAAGGTTTGTGCAGCATTTTAGGTCATTTATGCAGTTATTTTAGTCCGTTATTTATCATCCCATTCTAATTGTACCGGATGTGGACTTCTTCTTCAACTAATGGGTGTCTGGCAGTCTGTATGCTGTAAAGTGGGATGCTGCCCCCAGAGACGAGGTGGTTATCCTGCAACGCCTCAACAATTTCAATCAGAAATCTCTGGAGTAAATCACAGGCCTGGTTTATCTTGTGCGACTGCGCTGCACCAAACACAGACGTTGGGGGTTGATTCCCAAATTACCAGAGGTCCCCTGGTAATACTAATCCTGTGTGAATGGGGTTTGAGACACTTCTCTGACTGCAGTCATAGGTCAGGGGTTGGCAACTGTTGCCCCGGTTAAATCAAAGAAATAATACTCTGACTTTTCAATGTTTGTTTTTTTAGCCTATACTAACCTCCCCAAAAAAGCAAAAGTATATATGCTTAAAGACGTGTGTTCTCCAGTCTTTGTTAAAGTAAAAGATGAACCTCTCACCTTGGTTTGTTTCAACATGAGCGGGCTGCAGAACAGGATTTACCAGATTGACCACACATGTAGTGGAACCTCCCTCTCACTAACATGAAACACACATGCTGCAGACTAGGACGCGACCGTTTTCCTAGATTATTATGGGATTTCTCATCAAACACTCAAAGCTGTTTGAACATCACATGCTCGTTAAGATCCACATGAACTCCGAGCAAAAGTGTAGAAGAAGAAATGTCATTGCTGAGTGGTTTTACCTGAAAATCTTGCTGCTGTTGAGAGAATTAACCTGCACAAAGGTAAGGTTTTCATATATTGTTGATGCAGAGTAAGGGATTATCTACAGTATTTATGGTGCAGTTTTCATTATGATTTCAGCCACAATTCTTGCATTTCCCTTGAAAATACAATCTCAGTAAATGTAAATATCTTAACTCAAAAAATTGTAATTTGCAACACCTGTCCATGGGAGGCTTTTATTAGTCTACTGACATATCATTGATTTATGTAACGTGTAGTATTTAGATATTTCGCAATGAGTGGAAAATGACAACCATGCACGTTTGCAACTGAGGCAAAAGAGATATTGTTCTTTATTCTACAGATATGACGTCTGGAAAAGGACCGGTATGTGGGCTGAAGTCACCGACACACCTGGCAGCCCTTTGTGTGTTTTTGTCGGTTGCACTGCTTCTGTATCACCATCCATTTTTACTGCTCTGGTGGCCTCAGAAACCTGCCGAGGTAGGACAATCACAGTCATCCCAGTATAACTTTGTGTAGCTAAAAATCACTAATTATTCTAGATCTTCTGCAGTCGCTGTTTGAATCACTGTAGTCGTCTTCTTGTCTGCAGGAAACCAAGACTGCTATTTTACCTCTGGATATGGCGACCGAATCCATTGATGACATGTTTGACGGCTGTCGCTCTGAAGCTGCCTCCATGATCGACCTGTTTGGAGTGTTTGAGTGGGACTTCAACAGAAACTTCAGTTATGCCTGGGCTGTGGCAGAAAGGAATGCAAAGAAACCTGCGCACAGACAGCTGAAAGACGACCATGCTGTCGCTTTGCACATGTACACACAAGTGAAATTTATCCAGCAGGAATTCAACAAAGCGGTGCAAACAGGGAAACACGAGTACAACACTTACGGATTTAGATTCCACTATTTGTACTTCTACCTCACTGATGCTGTCAAAGTTCTGCGTCAAAATTCAACATCGTGCAGAACCACCTACCACAGGACAAAGACGCACTTTAACCACAATGTCATCAACACAAACATGCGTTTTGGTGCTTTCACCTGGGCGTCTTTGAGCAAGCAGACATTTCCCTTTAACGGCAACGTGTCATGTTTTGAGATCAACTCATGCTTCGGTGCTGATATAACGTATTACTCTGCATCCAAACAGATGGGACAGGTGCTGATTCCTCCGTACGAGGTCTTCCAGATCACCGACGTCCGAACAGATGACCCGTGGTGCACCGTGGTCTACAAGCTGCAGAGCACCAAAACACAGAGGAACGATCTAAACTGTAAATTAAGCGACAGGGAAATGAAAAAATATTTTGGGAAAGGTTTTACAAACTCAAATACAAGCAGCCATTTTTGGATGATTACATCGTGCGTAATATTGTTGGCTATCATTTCCGCAGTCCTGATGAAACAAAGACAGAAGAGTTTTGTTGCATCATTGTTTGGTGCTCTGCTGGTGTGGGCCATACTTTTGGTGACATTGAGAGTAAGTCTCTTATTAAAGAGCAGTAGGTCATGACCCCAGACTGTATAGACATAAGGACAACACGCCTCAACCTTCTTGACTTGAACAAATCCCCTCTGTGACGAGCAATGACATTTGAGGCCAGATGTCTCGTCACTTCTGGAAAACCAAGAATGCATATTTAGCTTACCAATAGAACAGTGAAGATCCCTCAGGACAGCACAGTCCACAGCAGGACAGTATTCTGTGCACACATCGCTGCAGGAGCTGCATTTGTTAACGGAGCTGTCAATCATGTCATCATGACCTCTGATGCAGCCAGTCAGCAGGGGGAGCGCTCAATCGTTTGGCTTCACTTGAAGCGAGGTGTTGCGTCGTCCATTATTCATATAGAGTGTATGGTTGTTTCACTGAAAGCTCCTGTAACAAGTTTTTAGCTGGTCATGAAAGAGACTAAAATAAATTCTGATGCATTTATATGAGCTTTGAAAAACAAACAAGACCATCAGGAACAAGATTGATTATAATTAAAAGCCACATATTGTTCTCTTCTTTAACAAGTTTAAATAAGTCTCAGATCTCCCCAAAACATGTCTGTGAAATTTCTTGTTCTAAATCCACTCTGATCCTGTATTTGATCATGTCTATAAACCCCTCTATTTCAGCCCTGCTCAGAACAGGCTGTTTCTGTGTCTGTACCTTTAAATGTAAATGAGCTGTGTCTGACCACACCCCCTCTCTGGAAGGGCTTGGGTGTCTTGGGCTTTCTCGCTCCATGTCTATAAAAGTGTTGCCATTGTAAGCTTGAGATGTGATTTTTTTTCCATGACACTGACGTAAGGGTTTGATTCCAACATTTCCTGGAAATATATAATTGCACAATAACAATCTGAACTTTTAAATGAAGCCCTATTCACATAGTTTTAGTATTACCTGGGAACTTCTGGTGATTTTTAATAAACGCGGAGGACGACTCTGTTTTTAATCCTGGTTGAATCGACCATGCCAGTAACTCATAAGAAAGTATGTAGAAATTCCAGGGCAAATTACCAACCATATTTTAGCACGCCCAGAGGTCCTCTGATAATCCAATCCAAATTAGTATCTCAGTAATTTGGGGCAGTATTTTTTATTTATTTAAGAAGGTTTCTGCTGCTTTTTTGCCTATTTTCCGCTTGAGAAAAACAGAAGCTGTGCTGTACATTGTAAACTAAGGTTTGTGCAGCATTTTAGGTCATTTATGCAGTTATTTTAGTCCGTTATTTATCATCCCATTCTAATTGTACCGGATGTGGACTTCTTCTTCAACTAATGGATGTCTGGCAGTCTGTATGCTGTAAAGTGGGATGCTGCCCCCAGAGACGAGGTGGTTATCCTGCAACGCCTCAACAATTTCAATCAGAAATCTCTGGAGTAAATCACAGGCCTGGTTTATCTTGTGCGACTGCGCTGCACCAAACACAGACGTTGGGGGTTGATTCCCAAATTACCAGAGGTCCCCTGGTAATACTAATCCTGTGTGAATGGGGTTTGAGACACTTCTCTGACTGCAGTCATAGGTCAGGGGTTGGCAACTGTTGCCCCGGTTAAATCAAAGAAATAATACTCTGACTTTTCAATGTTTGTTTTTTTAGCCTATACTAACCTCCCCAAAAAAGCAAAAGTATATATGCTTAAAGACGTGTGTTCTCCAGTCTTTGTTAAAGTAAAAGATGAACCTCTCACCTTGGTTTGTTTCAACATGAGCGGGCTGCAGAACAGGATTTACCAGATTGACCACACATGTAGTGGAACCTCCCTCTCACTAACATGAAACACACATGCTGCAGACTAGGACACGACCGTTTTCCTAGATTATTATGGGATTTCTCATCAAACACTCAAAGCTGTTTGAACATCACATGCTCGTTAAGATCCACATGAACTCCGAGCAAAAGTGTAGAAGAAGAAATGTCATTGCTGAGTGGTTTTACCTGAAAATCTTGCTGCTGTTGAGAGAATTAACCTGCACAAAGGTAAGGTTTTCATATATTGTTGATGCAGAGTAAGGGATTATCTACAGTATTTATGGTGCAGTTTTCATTATGATTTCAGCCACAATTCTTGCATTTCCCTTGAAAATACAATCTCAGTAAATGTAAATATCTTAACTCAAAATTTTTTAATTTGCAACACCTGTCCATGGGAGGCTTTTATTAGTCTACTGACATATCATTGATTTATGTAACGTGTAGTATTTAGATATTTCGCAATGAGTGGAAAATGACAACCATGCACGTTTGCAACTGAGGCAAAAGAGATATTGTTCTTTATTCTACAGATATGACGTCTGGAAAAGGACCGGTATGTGGGCTGAAGTCACCGACACACCTGGCAGCCCTTTGTGTGTTTTTGTCGGTTGCACTGCTTCTGTATCACCATCCATTTTTACTGCTCTGGTGGCCTCAGAAACCTGCCGAGGTAGGACAATCACAGTCATCCCAGTATAACTTTGTGTAGCTAAAAATCACTAATTATTCTAGATCTTCTGCAGTCGCTGTTTGAATCACTGTAGTCGTCTTCTTGTCTGCAGGAAACCAAGACTGCTATTTTACCTCTGGATATGGCGACCGAATCCATTGATGACATGTTTGACGGCTGTCGCTCTGAAGCTGCCTCCATGATTGACCTGTTTGGAGTGTTTGAGTGGCACTTCAACAGAAACTTCAGTTATGCCTGGGCTGTGGCAGAAAGGAATGCAAAGAAACCTGCACACAGACAGCTGAAAGACGACCATGCTGTCGCTTTGCACATGTACACACAAGTGAAATTTATCCAGCAGGAATTCAACAAAGCGGTGCAAACAGGGAAACACGAGTACAACACTTACGGATTTAGATTCCACTATTTGTACTTCTACCTCACTGATGCTGTCAAAGTTCTGCGTCAAAATTCGACATCGTGCAGAACCACCTACCACAGGACAAAGATGCACTTTAACCACAATGTCATCAACACAAACATGCGTTTTGGTGCTTTCACCTGGGCGTCTTTGAGCAAGCAGACATTTCCCTTTAACGGCAACGTGTCATGTTTTGAGATCGACTCATGCTTCGGTGCTGATATAACGTATTACTCTGCATCCAAACAGATGGGACAGGTGCTGATTCCTCCGTACGAGGTCTTCCAGATCACCGACGTCCGAACAGATGACCCGTGGTGCACCGTGGTCTACAAGCTGCAGAGCACCAAAACACAGAGGAACGATCTAAACTGTAAATTAAGCGACAGGGAAATGAAAAAATATTTTGAAAAGGGTTCTACAAACTGGAGTACAAGCAGCCATTTTTGGATGATGTCAGCATACGTAATATTATTGGCTATCATTTCCGCAGTCCTGATAAAACGCAGACAGAAGAGTTTTGTTGCAGCAGTGTTTGGTGCTCTGCTGGTGTGGGCCATGCTTTTACTGATATTAAGAGTTAGCCTTTGATTAAAGAGCAGTAGGTTATTACTAACAGGATTTGAGACATATGATGCAGCCAGTCAGCCAGTGGAGCGCTAATCTTTTGGCTTCACTTGAGGCGAGGTGTTGCGCTGTCCATTATTTATACAGTCTAGAGGCCCGTTTTTAGAGAGACACGTGGCTAGAAAAGCGTCCCCAGTGGAACCATTTTTTCCTTCGGTACAGTGGGCTTGTCGGGCGCTCTTTTCTGCTGCTGCACGATGCAAAACTCGAGCGATTTTTGGGAGTGCTTAAAACCTTTCAGCTCAACACCTTTCAACACCGGTGGAAGAAAACAAAGATGGTCATTTTAGCAGCACTGCTCAGCCTCCTTAAGAATTGCACAGGTATTATTTTTCAGATCTCTGGCCTCTGATCAACCTGGCCTGGGCTGAGGCAGAAAAATACTACAACAAAAAATGGAGGCGCAGCAAAAGGAAACAACCTTCCACCTCTCTGGGGAAAGAGCGGATCATGGCCTCGACAAACCAAAAGTCTATTTGGATTTTAACAAGGCAGTTCGATCACAGAAGACCACATTCAGGACCACGCACTGTACTTTCTCCTGACCGACGCAGTGCAGACTCTCAACGCTCGAAAAGCTGAAGACGAAAGATGTGTGATCGGCTTCCGGAGAGTCAGCAGCTACTTAAGCCAAGACGTTCTGAACAAGGCGATTCGATTCGACTCTTTCACCTCCGCCTCGATGGGCTGGTACCCCAGCTCGGAGAGATTTGGAGACGAGTCCGGCTTTGAGATAGTCTTGTGCCATGGAGCAGACGTCTCGCTGTTCTTGAAGCTCGGGGAGGCGGAGCGGGAGGCCCTGATTCCTCCTTATGAGGTGTTTAAAGTCATAAGCGTTAAGAGGAGATCGGAGCAGAAGAATCTTCCGTGTGAGGTCGTCTATAAACTGAAAAGCACGGGAAAAACTCTTTCCAGTTTGAACTGCGCTCTCTTTTGAATGGAGCCTTTTCCTGCCTGCAAAATAAAATGCTTTGTAACGATGTCAGAGAAAATAATGACTGAAATTGCTGTGAGTGAGAAGTAACGAAAATGTGGTTATGATATTTAAAAGGAGCCTTTTTGTTCTGTTGTTAAAGGACAGTTTTTTTGTTAAAGTATATGAGGTACTTGTCAATAGTAATGAATTAGCTACAGGAGATGCTGGTTGGCTCTGCCCCTTTTTATAGAGAAATCAGCTTGAGTGTTGAGGCTATACATAGCTTCACATCGGGCCATTTGTACCATGTAATTTAGCGACGAAAAAATCAATATGTGATCTGCCAAACAGGTGCTAGAATGAAGTGGCTCGCTGACGGCAAAATAAAATGCAAAATAAGTTATTTAATTTCTCAAAGTTGGTTAAATTAAATGTGACAAAAGACCCCGTCTGCATCGAGCTAAGTGTTTTCGCTTCTGTACCAGCACTTTGTCGGTTTCTCCTTGAAGAGGCCGAGCTGACTGGCGACTCCTGTGGCTCATATGTATAGTCTTGACAAGTACCTCATACATCCACCAATTTACTTAACCGAACAATGCTTTTAAAGTCATCTGCAACCAGTAGTTTAAAAAAAATACATGTCCTAAAATCACCATAAGACTGTCAAACTTTCATAAAATAAATGCAAACTGCATCTTTTGTGCATTTTGTACTGCATGCATTAATCATACAAATGGAAACTGCTGATTGTAAATTACACAGTTTCCACTTAGGGCGCCTTTAAGCGGTGGTTCCCAAAGTAAGGGGGGGGTCGCAAGCCACCGAGATGGGGGTCAACAGTTGCCATTCAAAAACTAATAAGAATTTTAAATCATGCAAAACTGTATATTTCACCCATTATTGTAAATAGGTACTGGAAAATAGTTCAATTTCAAATAAAACCTTAACATTAATGAATGTTTAAGTAGGTGTCTGCAGCTCTTTACACGTACAGATGAACACACCTGTGTGTCTACTGTCATAACCCGACTCGTGGGTCAAGACAAGAGATGGGAGGAGTCAGATTACATTATTACAAAATGTGTTAGATAAATGATCAGTAACAAGTTATGAGGTGTTTAATCTGCATCATCAGTGGTGAACGCGTGTGTGTGTGAAGTCATTATGAGGTGTGAGGTGTAAGTGCACAAACTTAAAGAAAGAAAGAAACGTGCAAATGTCGGTAAGGCTGAGGGAGAGAGAGAGAGAGAGAAACCAGAAGATCCCTGCAGACACGAGTGCACCAGGCTCGGGAGCAGCCGATCCCGCTGATGAGCCTCCGGCCAGGACAAGAGATGACAGAAATGCAGGTGTCTGTGATACCTCCTGTTTAGATAATGAAAAAATCAAACTGTGTGGAAAACAATGAAGCTTAACTTCAAATCAAAATCAGCTTTAATGGCCACGTAAGCTAACAAACACACACAAGGCATTCATTCATCTTCAGTAAACTGAGCTCTCCATGTACAAAGGTACAACATTAAATATCAACAATAAACACAGAAGGAGACCCCGGGGTAGACCCAGAGTTCACTGGAAGGTATCCCGTCTGGCCTGGGAACGCCTCAGAGTACCCCAGGAGGAGCTGGAAAAAGTTGTTGAGGAGATGGAAGTCTGGGTTGCCTTACTGCACCTGCTGCCACCACGACCCGACTTCAGAGAAGCGGAAAAAGATGGATGGATGGATGGAATACACACAGATTATGTACAAGACTAAAGAAGATAATAGTGCAGTGGTGGTTAGTTTATAGATGATAAAACAAACATGATAAAATATGTATTTTACAGTATTCACATTAAGCAGTGGGTATAGACTGATGTCAGATTAGCAGGATAATATTACAGCATATTTTATGTAAATATAAAACAGAATGAGATCATTTGCAAAACAAAACCTCATATTTGATTTAGAATAGCACAAAGACAACATGTCAAATGTTGAAGCCAAGCCGCAACCTGCGGTGTTGAAAAATGAACCCAATGTGTAGGTGAAATGTCCTGCAGTTCATCGAGTGTCCACTAGAGGATGGCTCCAGGAACACAGGAAGTCACATTCACACAACAGGCAAAAAAAAAAAAAGTGTTTACAACATAAATTAACATGTTTACAGCCTGGTACAAAAAAAAGAAATAGGTCTGATTAGTTATTGTCCTCATAGGAACACACTGTATGGGGGTGGATGATCCCTCTGTTTTGCTTTTATGAACAATATGTGTTATCCATAGTTAGGCATGTAGCTGACATGATTGACAGGTGGACGCGATGCAACGATATGTCAAGAGGCTTAAAACCTGCCTCAGCTCCAGCTCTCAGCCTGTCATTAGGTTGACTGAAAGTTAGGTTGAGACAGCATCTCCAACATGGCGGCTGCTGCTGATGAGCCTCCGCTGCTCCCTGCAGGAACAGACGGGTGACGTCACTCAGGCTTCGTCCAGTAATATTTACAGTCTGTGGTTGAAAGTGAGAAATGTCGTTCTTTTGGGAAAATTATACACCCATTTTGAATCTACTGCCAGCAACATGTTGGGAAAGGGTCATGTTTCCTGCTGTGATGCATCATTATTTTTCTTTTAAAATCACTTTGTATGCAATTAGGAATTTTTATAATTTTGAAAGTGGAACGTTGTTTCTAATCTTGTTTAATGTACGATTTTAGCTGCTCAACATTTCAGGGTCTCCTTTGTCTTAACTAACCCTTCATGAAGGCAGATACAGTAATGTATGCACAATGAAATGCACCTAACAGGACTTCAGCAGATGCTTATGACTAGCTATTAAATTTACAACTTAACTGAAACTTCACATAAAGTTATTAACTTAGCCTGAATTCATTAACTGAGTATTATACACATGCTTTAGACACTGCTGTAACATAGAGGGGAGGATGACAGAATTTTATAGTATTTTTTAAAACTTATTCTGTCCTTTTGTCTGTCTTTTTTGTTGTTTCATTCATATGGTTTTGAACTATTTTCCTAATGTATTAATTAAGTGTCTATTGTCGATATATTGAAGTTATATTGATGATATATCGCCCAAGCCATAATGTGAATACAGATTTGGCTAAAATAAATGTCATCTGCTTGTCTTATGAACTGTCATCTGCTTGTCTTATGAACTGAAAAATGCATACAGAAATAACCTACCTACAAACACAGAAAATAATATATTAAGTAGGCCTACAATAGTTTCCTTTACAGTATATTAATTTTCACTGACACTGTCAAGCCAGACATTACTTTCTACTCACGTCTGTATTTCTGCATCCATTTTCGTTTCAATGGTGCACGGTGCGGGTATCATAGGCAGCCGCAGACATGTTTCCTACTCCTATGACTTTCTCTCACCAATCCACTGACGAGCTCTCATGGTTCATGCCAAAAACAAACCAAACAAACCAACGGACTCTATTTGAGTAGGCGGGAGCTGGCCGTAAGAGGCTGAATGATGCTGTGTTCAAGGAAACTTGGAAATACGGGACAAATCGCGTCCCGTATTGATTCGGTTTTCTTTGTGCCTGGTAGAGTTTCAGATAGCATTTGTGAATTCAACCGTCCCAACTTTTTTATAAATTTAGACATAAAAAAAGTACTTAACCATTAATCTCCAGTCCAAAAAAGACTGAAGTACAAAGGTATAATGATCATTTCACTTTGCTGAAGCAGGACAGTTTCTTTGACCTTTGGAGGTACATGAGCGGCTGAATAAACCCTGTTAGTAAAGCAATATCTATCAATTTGAGAAATATAGATAAAAATGTCATCAACTCGAGGAAACATTGAAGTGGAATTGCAGCAATGTGCAAAAAAAAATTAAGGGTCATGAAAATCATGATAATTAAAATGATTTTAAAGGCCTTTCTCTTCATTGCATTGCTCTTCTTTTTCCCTGTGTCTCTCTCTCCTGGCCCGGGGCGTTTCAAAGCCCAGAGAACTGAGAGGCAGCAAAAGAGCATGACACCCAAGAGCAACAGAGTCTGGATGAAATAAAGAAAAAGATACAACGGGATAAACAAGGTGTAAAAATGGTATATGCAAGAAAGCAAGATTAACAGCCAGACTACACAACAACAGGCCACCCTGTATCTCAGGGGTTTGAATCGCAGGAACACGACCGGGTGGATAACACCAACATAGTACTCGACACAGATGCAGCTCTGGAAGAGAGGGCGGGCAGTGTAGAGGAGGCCGAGAGAGAAGTAGAAGACCGAATTAAAAAATGATGACTTGAACTTTTCAAGAATCCAAATCCATATGCCAGACGAAGCAAAAAAAAGCTCAGACATAGCCAGGTTAAGAGAAAAGAAGTCTGAGGCCATCGTCTCCCTGGGAGCTCCCAATATCAGCCAAATGACGTAACCGTTCAGAGGAAGACCCAGGATCATGTTGACGGACATTGATGCTAGTGAGAAAGTTGAATCAGGAAAGCTGGATGTAACGTTCTCTGCACTGCTGGTGTTCATTTTGTCGCTGAAAAGAAGAAGAAAAGGCGGTTTCAGAAGCCCTTGCAACTAGGCCTGGGCGGTAAAACGATAATTATCACAATATAATTTTTGTCAATATAAATATTAAAAATGTTCGATAAAAGTTCGATAGATTTTAGCCTGTAATTACAACATCCGGCCACAGGGAATCAGGGGGCGCTATTGTGACTTGAACGCTAGTTGCCACCTGACATTAAAGAGAAGAAGAAAAAGATTACGAACAGCCAATCATGTCGCAGGGATATGGGTAGGCGGGCTTACAGACCTCAGGAGCGGAATGGAAACAGCCGAAATTAGCGATAGCTAATCTAAAGAAAACGCTGAACCTACTGGCTTAAAGCAGGAGAAAATATCCTCGACAAGAGGACAAGAAAGGACGCTCAACTTCCGGAGTTTAGAGACATTTAGGCTGTTTACAGTCCGACAAATTAAACAGAGTAAAGTTCTCTGTTAACTTTGCCTAAGTGCAGCTAAAACAGCGACACAACGAACCTGTTCCACCATTGGAAACAATACGACCCGTTAGAACACACCAAGAAATAAATGTCCAAATGAAATAAACGAGGGTTAGTGTGGACCGTATTGCAAATAATATAAACTGTCTCTGCATGGTGTGGACCCCAGTGGGCCAGTGAGTGTTACTCCCCACAAATAAACATTATCATGTCATATCAACGTTTTCCAGCTCTGTGTTCTGAGCTTATGATGTTGAGCTTCGTCTCTATTTAATTATAATTCATCACTTTCTGACAATAAAGTATAATTATACCATAATTAACCATCTGGTTTATTCAACTTTCACTAGGGAGCAAAAATCAGCTTTTAAATTTGAAAGAAATAATGATTGACAATTATCGTGATAATTATCCATATCGACTGATATTACATTTTTTATCGTGTTAACATTTTTTGTCATATCGCCCAGGCCTACTTGGATCAAATGTATGTCGTATTTGATTACTTCTGTCTCGTTTCAAAAAGCCAATAATGCACCCTCACTCTTTAACAGATCTGACAGTATACAGCACAACAACAACCAAACCCTATACATCTGAAGTGATTTGATTCAAACCTGGTGTCGAGCAGCTTTCTGGTGATGCAGCTTTGAAGAAATGATTTGATCTGACACACACGTAACCTTGCATGATTCTAAAGACTTAGTTCATTGTTACATAGTCAAATAGACTGAAATAATAACTATCTGTCAACTCTCTGACATATGGAAATGAAGGTCTCATTGCCTTTGGAAACGTGTTTTTCCAAGGTGTGCCCTGCTCGCCGCTCACAGTGACACGTTCAGGTTTAGATACTGTACCGAAGATTATTCTCTGAGAGGATATTTTATTTTATTTGACTTTTTTAAGATAATACATGTCTTCTATATTATGTGCCCTCAAATGGGTAAATTGAGAGCTTTGCTTTCAGGCTCAGCTCCCTCTTTGCCACAATGGTCCGGCACAACGCCTGCATTACTGCTGACGTCGAGCCAATCCGTCTGTCAATGTCACGATCCAACCTACCCTCACTCGTGAACAAGACCGCAAGATACTTGTACTCCTTCCTCCGAAACAGGACCAGTGACAAGGGACAACCTTGGTGGAAGCCAACACGCACTGGGAACGTGTCTGACTTTGTGCTAAGCATGCAGACACAGCTCCCGCTCAGGGACCGGATGGCTCGTACCAACGGCCCCGGGACCCCATATTCCCGCAGTACCCCCCACATGATACCCTGATCCATGGATGGATGGAATACACACAGATTATGTACAAGACTAAAGAAGATAATAGTGCAGTGGTGGTTAGTTTATAGATGATAAAACAAACATGATAAAATGTGTATTTTACAGTATTCACATTAAGCAGTGGGTATAGACTGATGTCAGATTAGCAGGATAATATTACAGCATATTTTATGTAAATATAAAACAGAATGAGATCATTTGCAAAACAAAACCTCATATTTGATTTAGAATAGCACAAAGACAACATGTCAAATGTTGAAGCCAAGCAGCAACCTGCGGTGTTGAAAAATGAACCCAATGTGTAGGTGAAATGTCCTGCAGTTCATCGAGTGTCCACTAGAGGATGGCTCCAGGAACACAGGAAGTCACATTCACACAACAGGCAAAAAACAGTTTTTACAACATAAATTAACATGTTTACAGCCTGGTACAAAAAAAGAAATAGGTCTGATTAGTTATTGTCCTCATAGGAACACACTGTATAAGGGGTGGATGATCCCTCTGTTTTGCTTTAATGAACAATATGTGTTATCCATAGTTAGGTGCGTAGCTGACATGATTGACAGGTGGATGCGATGCAACGATATGTCAAGAGGCTTAAAAGCAAAGGCTGCCTCAGCTCCAGCTCTCAGCCTGTCGTTAGGTTGACTGTAAGTTAGGTTGAGACAGCATCTCCAACATCTCCCCCCTGCAGGAACAGGCGGTGACGTTGAAACTGAGAAATGTCGTTCTTTTGGGAAAATTATACACCCATTTTGAATCTACTGCCAGCAACATGTTGGGAAAGGGTCATGTTTCCTGCTGGGATGCATCATTATTTTTCTTTTAAAATCACTTTGTATGCAATTAGGAATTTTTATAATTTTGAAAGTGGAACGTTGTTTCCAATTTATTTAATGTACGATTTTAGCTGCTCAACATTTCAGGGTCTCCTTTGTCTTAACTAATGCTTCATATGGCGGGGCTATACGCTGTAGGCACTGGAAAGTTAAATACAACATGGCGACTGATACAGTGCGCCCTATAGACCAGTTGGGAACAATGGTCACTAATGAACACCACCTTATTATTAGGTGGTACCAGTGAAACCTGGGCAGATGTCTTGGTTCTTATTGTGGGTATTGTTTTTTTTGTTTTTCTTTACGTTATTGATGTAATTTCAGCTTTTTCTGTTTTTTTTTGTTGTTGTGTTGTTTTTTTTCCTGACCTATCTTCCCTTTTTATCCAGCAGCTACTCTCAAAAAACCAAAATAAGACTAAGCTGAATTTTCAACAGATCATATGACTAAGCTAAAACTAATTTCACTGAATGTTAATGGACTAAATAATCTAACTAAAAGGAATAAGATCCTTCTTCAGTTGAAGAAAACCAAAGGAGATGTTCTCTTCTTAAAAGAAACTCATCTGAAGAAAGATGAGCATAAGAAGTTTGGAAAAACGACTAAGGGTCTAATTTACTCTAGTTCATATGGATCAAAAAGAGGGGGGGTCGCTATAATTATACAACCACACAGTTTTTGTAGAAGAATATCATATTGTCGATAAAGAGGGAAGGTTTATTCTGGTAGTAGGTAAAATAGAATCAGTTGTTCTCTCTGCTAAATTATTACCCACCAGAAGTAAGTCCAGATTTTATGACAGACATAATTGAACTGTTAATGACAAAATGCAAAGTTGTCACAGTAATGGGGGGAGACTTGAACCTTACATTAAATCCCAGACTTGACTCTTCAAACACTAAACCCCAAAGCATCATCAATCTTAAGGAGGGCAATCTCAGGAATTGAACTGGTAGATACATGGAGGATGACGCACCCAATAAAAAAAGCATATACATATTACTCAGGCAGATTCTCAACCTACAAAAGATTGGATTATTTTATCATGGACAAAAAAGACATAGAGTTAGTAGAAACATGCTTAATAGGCACAAGAGACTTATCAGATCATGCCATAGTGAGATTAAATTTAAAACTTAACTCAAAGGAAGGTTTAATAACTCCCTCTTGCTGGATCAAATATTTGTAGGGAAAATGAAAAATTTGCTTATGGAATATTTAGAGATAAATGATACTGGGGAGGTGAATCCAATTACTTGGGAAGGAGCTAAAGCAGTGTTACATGGACATTTCAATCAGCAGAGACTTAATTGAGAATGAACAATTACATATTTAACAATAAATGTGCAACAATTTAGATTTGAATGTGCAAAGTCTTTGGGGGATTAGACTCCATCGTGACGACTTCATGTACTCTGAAGGGTAATGAGGTCGACAGCAGGATAGGATACCCCCCAAAATAAAAGTGATAAAAGACTAAGAAAGCACCATTCCCATAGGCCTTACCTTATTGGCTGTAGGGATATCTGTGTGGGAAATTACAGTTAGATGGAGTGATATAACCATGATCATTTATTGATATGACATGAATAGGCATTCACTTTGTGCAGGTAGTGACTTACTGGGTCATGAGGCCCGGTATGTCTAGGTACTTGACCTGACAATGGCTCGCATGACCCGCTAAACTGCCCTGTAGTCGTGTGGCCCGGCATGTATGGGGTCCATCGACCCACATGTGGCCCGGCACGACTCTAATGACTGACCTATAGTCGTGTGGCCCGGCATGTTTCGGTCCGTCGACCACCTAACGTGTGGCCCGGCACGACTGCTAATGAGCTATAGTCATGAGGCCTGCATGTATGGGTCTGCTGCCCTAACAAGTGGCTCCTCATGACAATTGATAAGCCCTAAAGTCAAGTGCCCGGCATGTTGGGGTCCGTTGACCGCGCACGCATGACGCTAAGCTGCCCTATAGTCATGTGGCCCGGCACGTGGGGTCCGTCGACCTCTGACGTGTGGCCCGCATGGCTAGTCTGTTGACTGACATATAGACATCTGGCCCGGCGTATCAGAGGTCTGTTTGACCTGAAACGTGACCATCCTGATTGCATGACATTTGAAGCATCGAATGACGCCAGTGTTTTAGAAGAAGCTTAGACCAGTCGCCTATTGCACATCATAATATTCACCACCACCAGTTATATGAATTTCTTACCAGTAGTTAGGGTTTAAGGGACCAGTCACCTATTAAAATGACCATAATACTCACCACCACCAGTTATATGAGTTTCTTACCAGTAGGAAGGGTTTGAGTAATCCACTTTTACTCGAGTATCAATAAATAAAGAACCTTAATTCAAAGCTCTTTAGAAAGTTACTTCTAATCATTGTACAACAGGCATAATTTGACTGTATCAGGAGTTTAAGACTTTCACGTTCACTCAGGGTAGTTCTATGTATTTCCTTAATTTAACCAGAAAACGTCAGCCAGTCATTCTAACAATAGTTATTTTCCAGCATGTATGGCTCATTATATAATTCCTCTGCTGGCGTCTCGCTCTACAAATATGCCTTGCAATCTGTTTTCAACAGATGGTAGTCATACTAATGTTGAACAACTAATTGAACTGTTCCTGATATGAGGTTTGGCCATAATCACATTATGAAAGTCTGAAATTATTTAAAAATGAATGAATGCAAACAAGATCGTCACTTAAAATAGACTATATTAAGTGATTAAATACCTCGAAACGTCAATATAGATAAAGAATTTAACAGACTGGAAGCTCATTTTAAACCATGTAACAGCCAGAATATCACTGTAATTCAAAAGTTTTAGTTTTAATGACAGAAAGTTGTTACTCTCTGACAGCCATCTTGCAGGCATATAAGACAGGAGAACACTAAAATTCAGCAATGAGTTGGTGCAGGGCAAGTCTTTATTTCTGCTAAAGTATAAGCAAATTTAGCACCCGGTAACCTGGCATGGTATTAGAGCTGGGTATTGTCCACAACCTCACGATTTGATTTTGATTATTTGGGTCAAGATTCGATATTGATCAATATGCTTTGATATCAATTCAACATTACAGAGAAATACCGAGATAACTACTCACAGTACCTTCTTATATTTGTTAAATAATTATGTTTATATTTGTTTAAAACAAACTGACTCAAAAAATTGAATTTATATTTGCATTACTCTAGAATAAAACATGAAAGTACAGTATGATCTAAAGTGCAAAAATGTGCCTGACTTGAATTCACAGTGCCCCCAAGTGGAGAGGGGTGTCATTACAACGGGAAAAAAAAATGCAATGCATTGATGAATCAAGTTTCTTAACCAGCTCTACATGGTATGGTGATGTTAATATTGTAGGTTAAAGTGCCATGTGGAATTCCCACTAGGTTGTCGATGCTAACCAGATATCTAGGATTTCTGCGAACTGCTTAATGCCCCTCAACCTGTACCAGCAACTCTACGTCCAACAGCATCACAGTTTTAATAAGAGTGGCAAGTGAAAACTGTAGGTGACGGTTTTATCAAGTCAAATCACTATGCTGTAGATAGGATCAGAAACCAATGATCAATCAAAGTACAGTTTCATTTAGGAGCTAAGATTTAAATGCCAGCAGTTGTTGCAACAGTTACATAAAGTTTCAATGCTAAGCCGATCATCATATTTTCTCAGGGATGTAGACATCCCTAGGTTTTGGGGGCAACTGCACTTCCAGATAGTCAGGGCAGACTACAATCCAAGCATTTAATACAAAGCAGATATTCGAAGCATGACCAGATAATTCTTCCGTAAAATGTAATTCTGCCATCAGTGAATTCCTTCACGGCTACCGTATGGCCTGCTTATTGTACCCTGGCATTCATTCCAGGTAAATAACACCCAGTGATGAACTCAGCTTCGATGAGTCGGTATAAGACCAATTCATTTATATGCTTTTTAAACATCATCCAGCTTGGTCATACATACGGGCAAGTGTCAAGGATGAGACTTACAGTTTAATGCAGCTTGTACTACATCATTGCTACATCACCAATGTGGTTACATGTTTACATTAATGTTCACGATCATTGTGTATGGCTGTAAGCTTTTGTCCAGATATCAGTACGAGTTTAGGAAACCAAAGATCCCTTAAACCCTAACTCATGAGACAGTAAGAAGAGTGGACTTTTGTTGTTATAAATCTCTCTAGGCCTAGGCTACCTTTAAGAAATAGCGCATGATATTGATCGGTCTGAGTCATGTTATTATTATTATTTAGCAGACCTGGTATGCTGATTTCTACCGCTTTATTGCCACTTGTTGACTATTCCCCCCGTTGATTTAAATAATTCTTGTAAATCGGGTAAAAGAAGAGAGAAAATGCATTGATATTGGACGCCACGATCCCCGATGCGTGCATGTGACGCTGAGAAAATTACTGAAAGATTCAGATTGAATGATCAGCCCATCTAGCTGATTTGTATTGAACATGATATCCTACTAGACCATGTGACTGAACGACGGGACACGCAGTGTGAAAAGTAAGATGAAAATAACGGAGTCTTTCTCAAACTGTTAAGGATAACCTATGACTGAAGAATTATGCGCCGCGGCTGCAGCTCATTAACCGGTTGACTCCCCGGAGTATGCAGGCTAATCACCTGTGTGGTGTGTCATGGCAGGGACAAGTGATTTGCTCCACCGAGCCAGGCAGTGATTGAAACCAATTATGCAAACAGTTAAAATTATTTAACCACGGTGATGAGATTAGCAACACTGATAAAGGGCTATAAATATATGTTTTGATCCTAATTCCCCTAGTTCATTAGAAATAATAGCCTACTTAGTCAGTGACAAACATAGTGATAGCCTTTCTATCGTAACAAGTAAAGGTATCGGGGAATTTCCACCTTTTATTTACCTGAAACCGCAGGTAACAGCAATGATGTTTGCTCACCTGTGCTGCCAAGCAGCGGAGACCAGAAGCTGTGTGGCTTCACTGTAAATTGAACCTGACACAGACTGCAACCTGTCTGCAATCGTGAGGGACGCTGATGATGAGACGGGGATATTAATTGGAGCGCGGACTAGGGTTGCCACCTTCCAAGCAAAAAAATAAAGGACACCCCGCAGCGGGGTGCAACTCAATAGGGACCTGACCACCACTAGCCCAACGGTGGGGTGGGGCACCAGTTGTGGTGAATCATGATTTAAAACGTTGTTTTAATGAAGTAATAAGAGTCATACTTAAAGTTTTAAGTGCTTTATTAACACTTTTTTTCCTGAAATAATTTACAAAATCGCAAAACTTCAGTGTAAAGGCAGATACAGTAATGTATGCACAATGAAATGCACCTAACAGGACTTCAGAAGATGATTACTACTAGCTAGGCCTAACTAATTTACAACTTAACTTAAACTTCAAATAAAAGTTATTAACTTAACATTAATTCATTAACAGAGTATTATTGAAGTGCTTTTGACACTGCTGTAACATAGAGGGGAGGATGACAGATTTTTAATTAAATAAACAGTACGCATTTACTAGTATTTTTATTCATTTATTCTGTCCTCCTGTCTTTCGTTTTTGTTGTTTTCTCATGAAATCATGAATGATACTATTAATATGGTTTTGAACTATTTTCTTATTGTATTAATTAAGTGTCTACTGTCGATATATTGATGTTGTATTGATGATATCATGCCCAGGCCATACTGTGAATACAGATTTGGCTAAAATAAATGTCATCTTTTTGTTTTACGTACCGACAAATATTCACACTATCCAAACTATACTGGAATAACCTATCTATAAACATCGGAGAAAATATATTAAGTAGGCCTACAATAGTTTCCTTTACATTATATTAATTTTTACTGACACTGTCAAGCCAGGTATTACTTTCTACTAACATCTGTATTTCTGCATCCATTTACGTTTCAATGGTGCACGGTGCAGGTATTAGAAGCAGCCGCAGAACCAAACAAACCAACGGACACTCTGAGGGGGCGGGAACTAGCCGGCTGAATCGGGCTGAATGATGCTGAGTTCAAGGCATCTTATCAATTTCGGTTGCCCTAAAATGACAGAATGACTGTGGAAGAGAGAGAACTGTTTTAGCATTTTGCCGCAGCAGGATGATTGGTTGAGAGAGGTTGTGCCCGAATCTGGTTGGTTAATTACTTAAAGAATAAACGCCCATTATCAGCTGATCACCAAAGCAGGTAGACAGAGGAAGTAGTTTAGGTTGAAGTGAAAGGATCAATGAATTTGTGAAAGAATATAACCAGTCTTCTTGTCTGAACTTACGCTGAGCTCCATATAATTTTATACGCAATGTTTAAAAAAAAGATTAAAACAATAAAACAGAGGACATTAGAGCAACAAATACAATGTTTGGAAGAAAAATGTAAAAATACTAACGAACAAAGTTAAAAATTGAGTTAAAAAAGAAATATAAAGAGTTAGATAGGATCCGAACAGAGGAAGTGGAGAAATTAATGACATATGCAAAACAGAAATATTATGACGGTGGTCCAAATTCCTTAAAACTTCTAGCATGCAGTAAGACAGCATATGTAACTAAATTTAAAAGTGGGTTAGAACTTGTAACAGAAAAAGACAAAATAGCTGAAGAATTTGCTAAATATTACGAAAGACTCTATAAAGAGGAACCACAAGATACAGAGCTGGAACAAATGAAAACATTTCTAGATAAACTCAATTTAAAACAGGTTAGAGATGAAAAAAATGATGAGTTAATTAAGGACATTACAGCGGAAGAGATATCACAACAAATGAAAAAACTAAAAACAGGTAAAACACCAGGAGATGATGGATACACTAATGAATTCTATAGAACATTTAAAATGCAGCTGACACCATTACTTCTACGGGCCTATAATATTGCACTACAGTCTGGTACATGGGCAACTACTTGGAATTCATCTTTAATAACAGTTATTCATAAAGATGCTACAGAATGCTCCTCATACAGACCAATATCATTATTGAATACTGACCATAAAATATTAACATAAATTATAGCCAATAGATTAAAGGATATTGTACCGGATATTATAGACAACGATCAATGTGGTTTTATCCCTGGTAGGTTGCTGTCAGATAATATCAGACGGACTTTGAATGTTATAGACTATGCAAAGAAAAGTGACATCAATCTCTTACTCTTGACATTGGATGCTGAGAAAGCATTTGACCAAGTTCTCTGGCCATTTATGTTCGAGACTGTACATAGTTTTGGGTTCCGTGAAAGATTTATTAAGTGGCTTCAAGGAATGTCTAAAAATCCAATGTCAAGCGTAAAAGTTAATGGCAAACTGTCCAGGAGATTTTCAGTCCATAAAGAGACAAGACAGGGAGAGCCTCTCTCACCAATTATATTTGCAATTTGCATGGAAGCACTTGCAAAAAGTATACAGGAAAATGATAACATTAAAGGAGTTCGTATAAAGGAAAAACAGCATAAATTGGCATTATATGCAGACAATGTCATTGTTTATCTAACCCCCCCAAACCAATCTTTACCACACTTAATGGAAACAATATTAGAATACAGTAAGCACTCAGGCTACAAGTTAAATGAAATAAATTAAATTCTACCACAATTTCTGTTCTTATTTCAGGCTTTACCAATGCCTATCCCGCTAAGCAGTTTTAAAAAATGGAATAGAATGCTTTCAAATTATATCTGGAACTACAAAAGGAAAAGGAAAAAACTTAGTATATTAACTCAACCTAAAGAGAAGAGTGGACTTAGTTTTCCAGATCTAATGACCTACTTTCATGCTACTCAAGTAGACATTGTAATGAATGAATGATGAAGTCAAAACTAAATGGAGACTAATAGAAAAACAATCAACACTAATATCAATTGGAACAATACCACACTTAGGGTTTAAATGAAATGCAAAAATATAATAGAAATAATAGTTGTGTGGAAAACACATTGATAAATTGGAGATATATTCGTAAAAAGTATAAATGTGATAAAGACTGCATTTATTTGAGACAGATGGCGAATGATCCTGATTTTCTTCTTTCTCCAAATAAAATCGAAAGAGTGCTGGAAGAATGGGCATGCAATGGATTAAAACTCTACCAACAAATGATAACAAATAGTAGTATTGATACATTTGAAACATTAGTAGCTAAATTTAAAATATCCCACAATCAGTTCTTCAAGTATCTACAAGTTAGGCGTTACCTCAAGAAACAGCAGAGACAAGAACAGAGCCAGATAATGTGTAGGTTAATAGAATTTATAAGCAAAAATAATCGTGGAAATAGAAAAATCTCAAAATTGTATAAAATCTTACAAGAAACAAAGACAATTGAAGACAATACCAAAAACAGATGAGAAACAGAAATGTCAATAACAATTTCAGAAGAAGACTGGGAACAAGCATGTAAAAGAATCTTTAAGACAACACAATCAAAATATTGGAAATCATTTGCCTGGAAAATTAACATGAGGGTTTTCACAACACCAAAAATCACATTAAAATACAATTTATTATAAGTACTGAATGCTGGAGGAAGTGTGGGGATCAGGAAGCAAATCATTTACATATCTTTTATTCCTGTCCTGTGTTGGGAAGGTTTTGGGGAATTGTTCAGGAGAAAATTATAAATATTTTTAACTTACAGAAATGACTTCACCCAGTTAATATCATACTTGGTATTGCTCCACCAGGAATAGAGAAGGAAGTGGACAAATATTTGTACACAATAATACGCATAGCCGCATTAAAGCAAATTACACTAAGCTGGCTGGATGATAAACCCCCGTCTATTAATGCATAGAAGTTAACAGTGGAAGATTTTAAAGAAATGGAAAGAATTACGTATAGGCTAAGAAACAGAGAAGATGAATTCATGTGTTACTGGAGTTGAATAAATTAAATTACATTAAATTAAGAGAGTAGTGAAGGAACAACACCCCCCCCCCCCCCCCCATTCTATTTACGGTTTTATTTTTATTTTATTTTTTTATTTTTTCTTATTATTAGTATTATTTTTTCTTTCTAAATCTTAATTTAATTATCTTTTTTTCTCTTCGTACCTTTGGATTTTAATTTATTTTGATTTGATTTGATTTCATGTTGTATGTATTCTTGTATGTTTAAAAAATTATATATAAAAATGTGCCAGGATGAACAAAATTTGTGATGAAATATGACAACTTGTAATGTAGTAAAATAGCCTGCAATAAAGTAATAAAAAAACAAAAAAAAAAAAAAAAAAAAACGCTTCATAATGTTTCAAACATTTTCATTGGGTGACGAGTCAGGACTGCAGGAAGGCCAGTTTATCACCTGGACTCATGGAGACATGCAGAATGTTGTTTGGCATCATTTTGATGAAATGAGCAAGACCTCTCCTGAAACAGAAGCTGTATATTTGGCTGTATACGGTATGTCGCTCTAAAACCTGTTTATAATATGATTCAGCATTAATGGAGACTTCACAAACATGCAGGTTACCCATGCCATCTGCACTAATGCACCTCCACACCATCACAGACTCTGGCTTTTGAACTGTGCGCTGATCACAAGCCAGATGGTCTCTCTCCTCCTTAGACTAGGGGTCACGGCGTCCGTTATTTTGAAACAGAATTTCAATTTCGAGCCGTCAGACTTCAGGACAGTTTCCCACTTCGCCTCAGTCCCATTTTAAAATGAGCCAGGACCCAGAGAAGGGGATGGAAATTCTGGATCTGGTTCATGTACGGTTTTCTTTGTGCCTGGTAGAGTTTCAGCTAGCATTTGTGAATTCAATCGTCCCAACTTTTTTTTAAATAAATTTAGACGTCAAAAAAATAATGAATCACCATCAAACTAAGTCCCAAAAAGACTGAAGTACAAAGGTATAATGATCATTTCACTTTGCTGAAGCAGGACAGTTTCTTTGACCTTTGGAGGTACATGAGCGGCTGAATAAACCCTGTTAGTAAAGCAATACTTGTCAAATTGACAAATATAGATAAAAACGTCATCACCTCGAGGAAACATTGAAGTGGAATTGCAGCAATGTACAAAAAAAAATTAAGGGTCATGAAAATCATGATAATTAAAATGATTTTAAAGGCCTTTCTCTTCATTGCATTGCTTTTCTTCTTCCCTGTGTCTCTCTCTCCTGGCCCGGGGCGTTTCAAAGCCCAGAGAACTGAGAGGCCGCAAAAGAGCATGACACCCAAGAGCAACAGAGTCTGGATGAAATAAAGAAAAAGATACATTGGAATCGGCCAGGTGCAAAACATGTATATGCAAGAAAGCAAGATTAACAGCCAGACTACACAACAACAGGCCACCCTGTATCTCAGGGGTTTGAATCGCAGGAACACGACCGGGTGGATAACACCAACATAGTACTCGACACAGATGCAGCTCTGGAAGAGAGGGCGGGCAGTGTAGAGGAGGCCGAGAGAGAAGTAGAAGACCGAATTAAAAAATGATGAATTGAACTTTTCAAGAATCCAAATCCATATGCCAGACGAAGCAAAAAAAAGCTCAGACATAGCCATGTTAAGAGAAAAGAAGTCTGAGGCCATCGTCTCCCTGGGAGCTCCCAATATCAGCCAAATGACGTAACCGTTCAGAGGAAGACCCAGGATCATGTTGACGGACATTGATGCTAGTGAGAAAGTTGAATCAGGAAAGCTGGATGTAACGTTCTCTGCACTGCTGGTGTTCATTTTGTCGCTGAAAAGAAGAAGAAAAGGCGGTTTCAGAAGCCCGTACAACAAATGTATTTGATTACTTTACAACCCAACCCTATACATCTGAAGTGATTTGATTCAAACCTGGTGTCGAGCAGCTTTCTGGTGATGCAGCTTTGAAGAGATGAGTTGATCTGACACACACGTAACCTTGCATGATTCTAAAGACTTAGTTCATTGTTACATAGTCAAATAGACTGAAATAATAACTATCTGTCAACTCTCTGACATATGGAAATGAAGGTCTCACTGGCTTTGGAAACGTGTTTTTCCGAGGTGTGCCCTGCTCGCCGCTCACAGTGACACGTCCAGGTTTAGATACTGTACCGAAGATTATTCTGAGAGAAACTTCTTCTCAGATATTTGCTTTTATTGTACTTTTTTAGCATAATACATGTCTTCTATATTATGTGCCCTCAAATGTAGGAATATAGATTATGATGGCAGAGTCAGCAGCTTTTCCCTTCAAATTAAAATAAAGATTTATAAAAAAGTAAAGCTGCTCCATAATCCCTCCTAGGCCTCCATACATGTGTGGTGACCGTCTGCAGAGACCATGTCCTCTGACTGGATTTTACTGTTCAGGATTCTTTCCTCCAGTCAATGAGAGCGCATATGTGAGTTAAGGAGTGGATACAATTCAGCCATCGGACGGGATTCAAACCAGCAAATGTGATGGACGTGGACGTAGCGGCAAAGCAAAGAAAATATAATCACAGTGAGGAGAAACACCAAGCGGATAAAGCTCGCTTTAAAACTAGGGTGAACCTTGTGTTGTCTTTTACCCGTGGACGTGGAGTTGGTCTGCTTTCTGTTGGACAGGCAACTGACAAACACCGGCGATTAGCTTGTGGTAGCTATCGTGCATTAGCTTGCAGTGTAGCTACAAGCAGTAAACATACGTTAGCTTCTGGGGGCGAGGGGCCCAGTTTGAATGTTGTTTACAATGACCAATGCTTAAAGACCCGACCTTTAAAGGGACCTGTTTTGTTTGACTCACACATGCACTAAAGGAAGCAGATGTTTGCAGTTAAAACTCTTTTTTTTCCAAAATCTTTTTATTAGTTTGCACAGATGATAAGAAAACATACAGTTGGCAAAATAGTTGACATTGTACTGTGGTAGTTGAAACTTTTTATTGAGTTTTTAACAAGACTTGCATCTAGTGCAACAAAGCAGTAACCTGTTGATCACTATAGCCCCCTTCTCAGGGGGCAGCTCCGCCTTCATGGAAGAGTTCAAATCAGATGGCATGTAAAAGATGTAAACAGCAACATCCTACTAATAATATAATGAAGATATACTTACAAAATATACATACAAAGCCATTTAAAAGTTTATAGGTCAACCAGTTCAAATAGGAAAGTCCTTGAAACTTAAGGTCTTAAAAATACCATAAACAAATCCTCCCCAGCAGGGGTGAGACAACCTCACTTCCATCAGTCAATTAATATAAAATCTATTTTTATTTAAGTCTTTTAATTTAATAAATATTTATTTTGTTATTATTAATGCATCTGTTATTGTAATCTAATTGCCAGTTGGTACATCTTTTACTATTAAAAAATACTACTAAGTGTGTGGATTTAAGGACTGTAGGTGGATTTTCATACCACAGCACCCCTGAGGAGGGTTTCCAGGGCAGCTATAGGGGCTCTGCCGAACACAGACTGAGCAAACTGTGAGCCTAAATCTTCAGGAAGAGGATCTGGGGTGAATTATTTAAGAGGATCCGCTTGATTAGGCAAGACCAGTCATTAGATTTGTATCTGATCTAGACTTTTTTTTTCATTTTGTTTTTTCACTTTTAATGTCATGAAAAACCTCGAAGGAAACAGAAATAAAGCAGACAGACGACTAGGTTTTTAAAGCTCCAGACAGCAGTGGGGGCCCAGCAAAGGGGGTGCTACTGGGTGGATTCAATGACATTACAAACAGGGCACAGTACCCTGCGTGTGCCTGTGTGTGGCAATAAAAAAGAGAGACTCAGACCACATCAAATTTTTTTTTTTTAAATATTCAACTTAACAACAAACATGCATGTTCCATTTGACCCAAAGTGGGTGCCTTGAGACAACAGTAAGCCCCAACATTCATTCCACTACAGTCCATGTCTATAGATAAGATGACTGTGAAAATTAGATCTTCCTCATGCAGGGGAGTTTGCCTGACCTGTGGAGGTAATGGAGAGGGTGTAAAAACCCAGTTGTCAAAGCTATACTGAAGCAAATGTCTATGAGCCTGTAAAACTCTAGGCACCCAAGGAACAATTGCATTGGAATTGTAATGACGTAAAAAATAAAATTCATAGCCATGGTAACCGTAATAAGTGAGATGATTTTAAAGGCCTTTCTCTTCATTGCGTTGCTCTTCTTCTTCCCTGTGTCTCTCTCTCCTGGCCCGGGGCGTTTCAAAGCCCAGAGAACTGAGAGGCAGCAAAAGAGCATGACACCCAAGAGCAACAGAGTCTGGATGAAATAAAGAAAAAGATACATTGGAATCGGCCAGGTCCAAAACATGTATATGCAAGAAAGCAAGATTATGAGCCAGACTACACAACAACAGGCCACCCTGTATCTCAGGGGTTTGAATCGAAGGAACACGACCGGGTGGATAACACCAACATAGTACTCGACACAGATGCAGCTCTGGAAGAGAGGGCGGGCAGTGTAGAGGAGGCCGAGAGAGAACATGAATATGCGGAATGAAAATGACCATAGATATTTCCCAACCAAATACAATATGCCAGACAAAGCGAAAAAGAGCTCAGACGTAGCCATGTTAAGAAAAAAGAAGTCTGAGGCCATGGTCTCTCTTGAAGCTCCCAATATCAGCCAAATGACGTAACCGTTCAGAGGAAGACCCAGGATCAGGTTGACGGACTCTGTAGCAGTGCTTATAATGAACGGATCAGCTTGGGGTCTTGATGAAACATTCTTTGCAATGCTGGTGTTCATTTTGTCACTGTGAAGAAAAGAAAAAGACAGCTTCAGAAGTCCTTACATCAAATATGAGGGTTGCAATACAGCAGATAGACACCTCAACGACTCCGCTTCCGGCATTCACATCAATTCAAAGCTAGCCTTGTCCTCCTCTTTTCCTCTCGTATTCTGCACCCTCCCACCCAGCAGGGACAACTCTTATAAATGGGCTAGCAGGGCTAAGGCCTTCCTTCAGTAGTGCTAATAATTGACAGATGTGAGGGTACGCCACCTTCATTCATTGATCATTTTGGCCTTAATTCATTCAGCCTGCACAGGCCATCGACTTTTGACCAATGACGCAACACTAGTATTATCAACTGTAGTGATGATAAGAAACTAACTTAGCATCTCTTAAGGCTAGGAATACAGTATAGAACTGTATAAAAGTAACCTCACACTGTACAAGCGTTTCAGACCCAAAACCAAAGCTCACAATTTATGTGCTTGTACTGTTCGGTCCAATTGTCAAGCAAACCTAAGTGCTCACACTATACAAGTTCTCCTCACACACACTCAGCATCACTAACTAACACAAGCTGGCTTGCTGTTTGGGCAAGAACAATAGGACAGAAAAGGACCCCAAAATTGCAGAAACAACTTATCACTCTGCTCTCACAGTCCAGTGTGTGCAGACAGTCAACCAATCAAAATGCAAATATGCAAGAATTTCCGTGATCAGCGCTTGTGCCCCCATGTACACTGCACGATCAACATGCGATCAGGCAGAAAATTGACCCGACTTCAAAATCAGTCTTGTGACACTGAATTGAATCAACCTGAAATTACTGTGATCTCAAAGCTAACTCTGTTGCCTGTTGATGACAATTTTCATTATGGGTTAGCAGGAATCTAACATTTCCCCACACTGCTCCCAGTCTTTCTTTCTTTCTCTCTGTAGGGCCCTAAGGGGTAGTCTTGCACCTGTGAACTGCTGCAGATCCTTTAGGAAGCTTCCCCAAACTGATAACGGCTAACTGAAGACTTTCTATTATTATAAAAAGTAATGACTGCACAGTTCTGATTTGTATACCACAGACCTATTTCATTCATTTGATTGCAAGTTAACAGTGAAACAGTGCACAACACAACACAACATAATCAACAATATATGGCATTTAAAATCTTAAATGTAAAGGTACACAGTCTTTACTCTTACCTGGTTCAGACCTGGTGATGAGCAGCGATCTGGAGCTCTGGTTCAGGCAGCAGAGTGGTGAAGATTTGAAATGATGCGCAATCAGCCTGACAGTGTCCTGTTGCCTGGTGAACTGTTGGAATAATCAAATACACTACAAAAATAATCCGTCAACAGGCTGACATATGGAAATTTAGAAAAAAAAAAATGCTACCATTGTTTGATGATGGTCTGTCTACCAGCAGGTTACAGCCTGAACACGTTTGCAGGCTGTGCCTCACTAAAGAAAAAAAATGAATTCAATTATAAAATCTAAATGTTTGATTCTAAAAGTGTTTAGCCAGCCCTGACGCCCCACCATAGTATGTACCCCCTTTAAAGAAAGAAAACCTTCCTGACAAATCTGACTGTCCCACTGATCTGAATATGAGATGCAGAATATGTCTGAGGATTGCTGCCAGAGCAAAACTTCTGTTAGCTGATTTCTTTCAAGTGTATTTAAAGTTACAATATGTAAATTCCACCACCAGGGGGCTCTCAATCAATACTACGAGGAATGATGGGAGTTTTCTCTGCTACGCGTTGAAGTAGTAAAGACGAACGGGTGAAACCGACCTGAGGAAGAGAATATATTTACCGACGATGTTTCCGAGTATAATTTACATGATGTTTTAATCACAGCAGCACATACAGCAACAGTACGGCAGCTTTCAGTGGCAGCTCACGCTTCCTTATGCAGTGACAACGATAAACATTCTGTCTGTCATGGCGGTTCATCATAGCGGCTGCCTAGACAAGACACGTCCCCACTATAAAATTACAGATTTCTCTGGCTTTGATAACTGTTGGAAATATTTGAGGTAACAAAAAATTATATATAACAGAGGTTTAGTTCATTTTTAATTAATTTATATATATATATTTTTCAAGATTTATTTTTGGTCTTTTGTGCCTTTTATGGAGAGCCAGGACAGTGGATAGAGCTGGAAATCAGGGAGAGAGAGAGTGGGCAATGACATGCGGGAAAGGAGCCACAGGACCATAGCCTCCATACATGGTGTGTGCGCTCTAACCACTGTGCCACCAGCACCCCATTAATTAACATATTTTGAAGGTGCACTATGGAGTTTTGATAGAGAAATGTAAAAGTTGGAGAAGTGTACAGATTATGTGGTATATGTTTATAACTCTAAACACAAACTGTCTTCAGAGAAACATTTGGTCCCTGTAACTGTCTAAGAGAAAATGCTACACAAGAAGTTATGGAGGTGGGCTCGCAAAAGGGAAACCGAAACTCTCCTGGTCACTTATTGCCTTCAAACAGTGTCCAGGAACCCATTTTTTCTTCAAAGTAAAGTTTGTGTATTCATTTCAGAAAATGAAGCAGAGAATTGTTTCAGTTTTCCAACTTTCAAATTTCACAACCAAATCTACGTAGTGCACCTTTAATGTAAACATTGTCATAGACTTCTGCACCTTGTGGTTTATCTATTAGGGTTTTGGGCTCAGTTTGAACAGCACATACGTACCCAAATATCTGTACTGTAGTAATTGCATGACTGCCGCCAAAGGCTGTAAGTTTGCATATGTGACCGTGGTCGTGCGTTTTTGTTACCTGGCAGACATGTAAAGCAGTGTTGCTTTGCATTGTTTCTCTTGCAAATTACATGATTCCATGTCAGTAAAAACAAAGATAAAAACAACAAAAGCAGAAAAATATATGAACGTTAAAAAAATGCTGCTTCTTTTCTTTTTTTTAGAAAATGTCATGTTTTATCCAGTGTTTGCCTTGACACTTTCACACTCATAAATGTAAACATTGGATGAGCGTTGTAACTGTGCGATGTAACTGTGCACATGAGCAATAAGAGAGTCAGTTCCATGTTTATGGTAAGTGTATTTTAAAAAACAGGCTTCTTTCATCGTGCTGAAACTGAAGCTTCACAGGAGACCTGTTTGAAGGCTTACATGATCCAGGTGGGAGTAATATCATTTCTACTTCTTTATAGAGTGAAATTACAGATTGTCTGTATGAGATTTTGTCCTGAATTTATAGAACATTTAATTTAGACTTCTGATTTAAGACAGTTATAGAAAACAGCCAGAGGATGATGTTTGTTGAAACATTTGTTGATGAACATGTGTGTGCCATTGTTTACAATGACTCAACCTTCATGTTAGGATTTTCCCGTCTGAGCATTTCCTTTAAAATCAAAAGTATGTTCACCTGCACCGTGTTGATTGTTGTGTTTTATTTTTAGGATGAAAATGGACATTTGCGGCATGAACCATACAGCCAACCACACGACACTGATTTCCACTGAGAAATTCAACAAAGGAGATCTTTGGGGATTCCCTGCAAGGACTTGATTTGGTGCAAACCTTCTCTTTGGTCTCCCCACCAACGCGTACATCCTGTGGCTTATTCTGCGAGGCGGCAAAGACAAAATAGCGTCTGGTTTTGTCCCCTTAAACCAGATTCTCGTTGAGATTCTTCTTGGTCTCACAGGCATTCTGTATTTCCTGCAGCGCTACCTGTCAGTCTTTCTCTTCACAATATTATATCCCCTGTTGAGCTCGATGTTTCTCATCATACGTCCCCTTGTGCAAAGCTTTATCTGCTAGGAGCGATAATTAGTGGTTATGCATCCTGTTATATACTTGAGATGCAAACCTCTGAAGTACAAGTTGGCATGTTCAGTGTTTCCTGGCTGGCAGTGGACACAGTGGCAATTGCCCAGACAGTTTTCAATTTACGAGATAAATTATTCCAAACGCTTTGAGTTTTGTATTTGTTGTTTTGGCTGTTGATGGCTTTCTGCTGCGTCTCAGTGCTCAGAGCTCTGAGACATCCTGGACCAGGGGCAGCGCAGGGAGGCCAACACAGGGGAAGCAAAATCAAGACAAGGGCTTTTAATCTCATTTTGTTTAACCTGGTGTATACCTCTGGGTCTCAGCTCCCAATTGCAGTGAGTGCATTATTAATCAGATTCCCTGTTTTTCACTCTTGGGGACTCGCCAATGGGAGGAGGGGAGTGACATTAATATACGGTGACTGGAGTCAGTGCATTGACTGTCTGCCGACGACCGCTATGATCACCGTGCACATAGTTTTTCTAGTAAATGTGTTATCCTGTATATGCTTTGTATTTGTACACTTACTTTTTGGTATACTATGTCTGTTATGAATTATGTAATTTTGTTTGATGCGCGCTATAGTGCATGATAGTGCAAGTGCTATGATTCTGAATTATCAATATTGTGATGGTTTGCCATGTGATGATGCTGGTCTACTGATAATCCACAGAACTGTAGAGGAACATCAGGCTCCATGATCAAAGTTTAATATCACATCATCACTTCAGTCCGTCACAGCGCTCTTTCTGCTGCCCGCTAAGACGAACGCAGGTCTCCCTTTCTCTGCTGAGTCTGCATCACTGATTTTTAAACATCGTTCAATGTGTTTTAAAATAATTATTAATCTGAATGAGGCTTCATGTTTATTGGCAGGAAAGTCATATGATACATTTGCAAAGACAAAATAATTCAAGCGTTAAAGGTGACATATCCTCCTCCTCTTCAACCAGTTTAAATAAGTCTCAGAGCTCCCCAAAACATGTTTGTGAAGTTTCTTGTTCTAAATCCACTCTGATCCTGTGATTTGATCATGCCTATAAAGTAGGGCTGGGCAAGTTAACGCGTTATTTTCACTAATTAATTAATTATCGCCGATAATTATTTTATCTCGCATTAACGCAGTTTTTATTATTTATTTTCTTATTGTAAAAGTCTGTTGCTCACTGGCTTTTATTTTGTAAAATTCCATCGTGAGCGAGCCTAGTATGTTGCTTACTGCTGCGCATGGCTGCTGCGGCGCTCACAGGAAAGAGGAAACAGTCAGAAAATAATTGACGGATAATCAAGCATGGAGAAGGGTCGAGAACTTTTACATGGCCATTTTCATTTTAAAGTTCTTCCAGACGGCGCAGTCAACAGAGCCAAAGTTATTTGTAACCACTGCGAAGTTGAATTTTCTTATCACCGGAGTACTTCCAGTCTGAAATACCACCTAAATGCAATACACTCAGTTGATACCAGCAAATCATTCAACGAAACAAACAGTGGAGCGAGGCTTCGGCAGACTACGTTAGATGCAGCCTGTGGGAGAAGTATAGATAAACAAAGACAAGAGAAGCTAACAAATCATCTGAAAATGTAAATAATCTTGTATGTCTTAACAACTGGCTTCGTGCAGAGGAGCAAAAAAGTCAAGTTCTAGGAATTGACAAACTGCACTGACAAACTGCACTGTTTTCTGGTTCTTTTTTTGAGTAAGATTCTCCAAAGGAAATCTAGTATAAATATAGACTAGTCCCCTGCACAGTAAATCCCTGCAGTGAACTTTTATTGTGCTTCACCTCACTCTAACAGGGGCATTTGGTACTGAACATAGATTGGTTATGCTGCTCCCTGATAAAAGAAAAATGTTTTTGCTGTTACCTCAGAAATTGCCTGTTTTAATGTTATGATTGTGGCTCAGGATTTTCTGGGCAGTTTTTTTTATATATAACAAACATTGCAGTGGCAATAAGCTTTAGTTTTATATTTATTTGCTTTGATTACATTGTTTAAGTTGAGAAGTACATTTACAATAAAAGTGCGCTATACACTACTTTTGAATTCATTATTGGATTTTGCCTATAACAATGCGATTAATCATGATTAATCACAGGAACTCATGCGATCAACGCGGTTAAAACTTTTAATCGTTACCCAGCCATACTATAAAGCCCTCTATTTCAGCGCTGCTGAGAACAGGCTGTTTCTGTGTCTGTACCTTTAAATGTAGATGAGCAGTGTCTGACCACGCCCCTCTCTGGAAGGGCTTGGGTGTCTCAGGCTTTCTCGGTCCATATCCTATTGTTTACGGTGAGAAGGCAGACTCAGAGGGCAGAATAAACACCTAGCTGTGGGAGTGTCACCCACCTGGGGGAGGGGTTACTGCCCTTTGTGATGTCATGAAAATCTCCAAATGGCCTGTTTGAGCACACATTTTCTGAAAAGTGGAGCAGGTAAAGGATGGAGAGGATGGACTTTTCTCATTGTTGGGGGGTTTATAGACAGACTAGAGACACATTATAGTGAGAGAAACATGATGAAGTGTATTTAGCATAATATGTGACCTTTAGGGTCTCTACATTAATCACTTGCATTAAGTTGTTAACGTTGTCAGTCCTAGTTATAATCTATATTTTCTATCATAAAGTTCTACCTACACATTTTTTTGTTTTGTATTATGAAAGATGCTTTATGTCATGCAATAAATACCTGAAAAGTTCTGTTGTAAGATGTACAGTACATTTTGACATCACACAAACTAATCACCAGAGCAGTTCATAAAGTGTGTTCAGTTTTCTGTCTGCAAGTTGTTGAAAGCCACTTCATGTTAATGCTTATAAATACATCACAGCTGAACAGAGAACATCTTTCATTATTATTACCAGAGTTTATATTTTTCCTGTCGCTGTTTGTTACATCAATGTATGATATTCAGACATTAACTTACATTAAACAAAATATTGGAGTAATTATCTAAAATAAATGTCTTTCTTATGTACAGTGAAATTTTCCTTTTATGATCATCATAATATTACATCTTGTACACTGCAGTAGTTTGATAGCTTTCTTAGGCCCCATGTCCACCTAGCGTTTCTTCCGGCAGTGTTGGAGTACTTGAAATCCGTCTTTGTCACAAGACAGATCTCAAGACTTTTTGAAGGTCTCGGTCTCGGTCTCATCTGGGAATTAAACGCATTTTTACTCGGTCTTATCTCGGTCTCAGACTGGGCAAACTCCGGATTTTAAGTCAAGACCACCACTGAAAGGCTATTTTCCACCTCAACACTGTGATTAGAAGGAAAACGCCTCTTTTACTTCAATTTATTTATAGCTTAATTTTTATCCCTCGGTTACGGCCGCAAATTTCCCGGTGTTACAGTCTGTGAGTGACACGCCCGCTACATAACATGGTGATGATGTTTCAGTGATATTTATGGTTTTGGTCTTGGTCTAGTCTCGGTCTTGCCTTGCCTTGCCTTGCCTTGCCTGGGTCTTGGTCTTGGTCTTGACTCAGTCTCGATCCCTAAATGTCTTGGTCTTGTGCACTCTGTTTTCGTGTATATCTTGTTCTCACTTAGTGTGGTCTTACTACAACTACAGCACTCTTTTCTGGGCAGGAAAGCGCTGACTGTGCATTCGAGAGCACTTGCATGAAGCGTTGAGGAAAAAAAAGCGCTGCACGTCCTGTCTCTATGACAACAGTCTGTTGACAATGGCTGCAGTATGACCGACACTGCTCTGTTACCTTTAACTGTATGTTTGTTACTCCAGCAGACATGAAGCAAAGAGGATGTGAGTTCAAGACACGATACGAGGGAATATCAAACATTTTGAAAACAGCGCTTGTGTCGTCAACAGTGCCTTTCTGAAAAATTGAACAATTTCAACTTCAGGCACTTGGAGAAAAAATGCTAGGTGGACCCAGGGCCTTACTTGCCTTCCCACAGTTTGCCTGTTTGTTTAATCTTAGTTATTTGTGGAATTCTGCTTCAGCTGGCAGAGCGTGACGGAGGAGCCAACGCCGAAACCTGCATACAAAGGCTCACTGAAACGACCTTTGAATCTGTGGATAAGCTCCATAGTCTCTGAAACTGAATAAAAGGCCACAGTGTTGCCTGCATAATCCAGGTACACACCAAGCCGCGAGGCCCTGGGAGCATTAGGGAGGTCTCGGTCTACTTTGTTGTGCCAGGCAGAGTAGCCCGAGTCTGAGCACAAGAGGCTCCAGGACTTGTCGTTGTAGCCCAGCAGGCTGTGCGAGTTCTTCCCCTTCCGACTGATGCTCTTGTAGGCAACCCCGATGGAAAACTCCCCGTTCCACTCAGCCTCCCAGTAAAACCGGAAACCAGCCAGAGGCTCCTTGCACAGCGCCTGAGAGAAGCCGTCAAAGCGTTCTGGGTGATCTGGGTAAAACTGGACCGCCTTTTTCCGTGTGACCCTCTGGTTCCCGTCGGACAGGACCAGCTCTTTGTAAACTGTGTTCGGATCGAAGGACAGCTTGCAGGAGTCTGAGAAAACACAGCCATACACAAAACATATGGTTTAATTATGCATGTTAGTTCAACAACAGCAGAAACAATTAACATAAGGATGAACGTGCGATAAATTCAGAAACTGTGAACAGTGTTTCCCACTCATAGATGATACCTGGGCGGGCCACCCAAGTACATTTCTGGCCGCCCAAGTATGTTTCCGACCTGTTTTTATTTATTTTTCATTTATTGATAGAATTGCTGCGTGCACGAGAGAGCGAGAGAGAGAGCAGGGGAGATTCAGATTGCAGACATGCGCGAAGACCTCACGGCTCCGTGCAACATAACAAAACTCCCGTTTAAAAAAAAACTTCCCTCTCGACTCCTGCGGGGAGATAAGACACAGCAAGACGAAGAATGCAGAATAGCATCAGCTTCAGAGAGAGAGAGAAAGAGAGAGAGAGGCCCAGGTATCGCGTTATGTTAAAATGAACACAGCTGTGTTACTTTTTATATAGAGTATATTATATTTATAAGTATAGAGTGAAATTGGAGTGCCTGTAACATTTGCATTGTTTATGTGTTGGCAGCAGGTTTTGTTTTTTGGACTTGTGCAAGTGTTTACATTTCTGAATTTGCCGATGTTCCTGATGTAAATCGCTTCAGCCGTCGTGGATAGTTTGCCCCTGTCTGCAACCATAATCTAATGTGATGCATTTTATAGATCAAGAATGAAACCCCCACAATAACTAAATTATATGTCTGAGAATGCAATATGCGGTATATCGTCCATATTTCTGTTGTGAAAAAGCAAATACATGAACCACAGAGAAACACTCTTCACTCACATCTTAAGAAGTCCGTCCTGGTTTTTGGCTCCTGAAAATCGAGTCTGGAAGGAACTGAAATCACATAGAAGTAAAAGTCTAAAGTGAATTACATAATTTCTAACATAAAATTAGTAGACACAGATGTCACCTCCATCTTTCTTGTCTCTTTAATTTAATGTATAAAGTGTTACATGTTTAAGGTCACAGAAACTTACCTTTGAGTCGTTTGTCACCATTTCTTGGCAGAAGGATGTACACGGGGGTTTCACTCACTGTTGAAATGATACAGCGTCAGGATGACCATGCCGAATTTAAAGATATATTGTCACTTTAGGGTGCACTCACACTAGGCAATCTGTGCCTAAGAATGCTTCACCCTGAAAGTCCACTTTGTTAGACTAGTGTGAGATTGTTGATGCGGACGGCCTGCTGCTATTTTTTTGTCTGTCTGTCTTGTAAACTAAGCACGCTTCATGATTACTTAAACCATGCATGTGTTGTATTATGATGTTATGTACAAGAGGTAACCGTGCTCAGACCCGGTTAGTCCTGGAGCAGTCTGAGTGCAGGCCAGCAGTGGAATGGGGAGGGGGGGACAATCGTGCTTCAGCATGGTACGGGATAACTGTGCCTAGTGTGAGTGCGCCCTAAATCTACCGCACCATACACAAACCTGTCTTGGAGATTTTGCCCAGCTCCTTCTTACAGATGTTGTCCACATGTTCTTTCATCTCCATGGCTGTCTTGCTCATCTCTCCAAAAGAGAACTGAGGGTTGATGAGCACTTTGGGCACCATGGCTTCAGGAGGGACACACAGGGTGGGGAAATTCTGTTCAGAAGGAAAAGGAGAGTCTTGATCAAGGAGGTTTAACTGATGAGGCTCCCTGTCATGGAAGGGTGGCCGTAAGCAGGGTGACGTCAAAGCATTTAACTGTATATATGGAGAAGAACTTGAATTTACATGCAGAAACGCCTGGCTCATACACAGGACAGAACAGATAAGGTGACAGCAGCTGAAATATCTTAAAATATCTCACCTGCAGAAAGTGAATGTTGTCCTCTGTCTCGAGGATCTGCCGTAGCTCTGCGTCTCTGCGCTGCAGCTCCTGGATCTCCTGTTCCAGACGGCCCAAGTAGCCCTCCGCCTGCGACATCGCTGCCTGCATGTTCGCCGTGATCATCTGATTGATTTCTGCCTTCCAGCGCTCCACCGCCTGCAGCATTTCGTGGAACGTCTTGTCGCTTTCAGCCTGTGCTCGCTGGGCACCACTCTGCAAGGTCCAATCAGAGGTCAGTTTTAAAAGAGGTGATCGCAAACTGTAAACATAGTGCCATTTATTTTTAAATGTTTTCGTCATTTCACATTCAAAAAAACCCTCTTAAAATGTAAAATGTTAGATTGGACAATGTGTGATCTTACTTTGAGAACATCCACATTATGTTTGAGCTCCTGCAGCTCCTTCATCCTCTCCTGAATGATGTACTGGACCTCCGACTGGGTGACCACCAAGACTTTCTTTTAGATGAACAAGACAATAATGGCACTTTAAAGGGGACATATGATGAAAAATCCACTTCTGCAGTGTTTCTGAACATATATTTGGGTAACCTGAGTGTCTACCAACCAACAAAATGTGAAATAAACCCATCCAGTCCTTTGTTTGTGGTCTGCATAAGTCTTACAACACAGAGAAAAATGCTCCGTTTCAAATTTGCTCTCCTTGTGATGTCACAGTGGGATTCTGGTAAAAAAAAATCCCCTCCCCTCCCCTGGTATCTCCACCCATGGATTCCACCCCCAGCCTAGAGCAAAACTTTTGCGCAGGTCCGGCATTTTTATTCTCGCTACAGAGAAGTGATGTCTACAGGGAAAACTCAGGGGGGGCTCATTGCATTTAAAGAGACACACACACCAAAACGGAGCGTTCTGAGAGAGCTGGTTTATACAGGGTCACAAACCTCCTCTGGCGCTTGATTCATGCTATATTTTGACCAAAGCACAGATGTTTCATTTAGACCACAGGGGACTGTTTGAAAATGTGAAAAAGGGGCATGATATGTCCTCTTTAAAACATTTCAGATGAAACTTTGGTTGAGAATTTAAAACTATTAGATTCTCATAAACACCATTTTTAAACTTTGATACGAGTCAGGTAAAAATCCAATAATTCAATACCTCTTTTCATATCACCACATACAAGTCCTATGGATCATTTCTTGTTTTTATTACAAAAGCTCCTGCACACTGTCTTACAGAGTCCCTGAAGTCCTAAAATGAAAAAATATATCTTTTGGGAACAAGGTACCATCTTATATACAACTTAGATGATAACTTGCATGCACAAAATCATTACAGTACTTTTACTTTGTGGGACTTCAAATGGCTCCATACCGCATGCAAATATAGGCCTATCTGCAAACCTTTTGATATTTGTGCAATCTAGAAAGTGCTCTCTCTCTCTCTCTCTCTCTCTCTGGCTCAGCTTTTTGGTAAAAACATGACTTAAGGTCTGATGTTGTTTTAAAGTTTCTGTACTTTTCGATATCATCAATCCTTGAAATAACGGAGGTTGTACCGTTTGAGAACACATGGTATCAAAAAGCGTCGAACCTTAGTCAGAAATAAAACTTTCATGCAGTCATTTAATGCACATCAGACTAATTAGTCCTCCAGGTATCAGACTCATTGACACTTTAGACTCACTTGTTTTTCGACTCGCTCCTCCTCTGCTGAGGTGATGTTGTGGCCGCGGTGCTCTCTGACCGTACACAGCACGCAGACACACATCTGGTCCGAGCGACAGAACAGCTCCAGGCCTTTCTCATGCTGGGGGCAGATCTTCCTGTCCAGGTGGCCCGTCTCGTCCACCAGCTTGTGCCTCTTGAAGGTGGACGACTCGTAGTGTGGCTTGACGTGTGTCTCGCAGTAGTAGGCCAGGCACATGAGACACGACTTTACGGCCCTGTTGCGACGGCCGACACAGAAATCGCAGAAGGACTCCCGCTGCATGTGGGGGAAAGGAGTGAGCTCAGGAAGCTGTCGCAGGGGCTCGTGGTTCACGTCGGGCACATTGCGTCTCAGCACGGGCCGGGGCGTGAAAGTGGCACGGCACTGTGGGCAGCTGTACACGCCCATGTGGTCAAACTGGTCCCAGTAGATCTTGATGCACTCCAGGCAGTAGGTGTCACCGCAGGGGATGGTGACTGGGTCTCTCAGCGTGTCTGCACACAGTGGACAGAACGAATCTGGAGGGAAAGGGAAGCTAGATTCAGCCATGATGCTGCTCGACGAGAAAAAAATTAAACCAACTTAGAATCAGGAGAGTCGATATGTGTCGGATTAAAATCCCCAGACTGCCAAGTTAGCGCTGAGGTCCAACCAAAGGATCTAACTCCTTCTCAAACCAGAGACAATGCTGACCGGTGTTTATATTTATAGGGGAGGTTTTGTTTTGACCCTAAACAGATGGGTGATGTCTTCCTACAGAGCCCTCTTTCTCATCATGTCTTTCAACCATGCAGGAATCTGCTTAACAAGCAGGAATATCAGGTTGCTCACACAGTAAGGTCAAGTTGTCAGCAAAATAAAAACATTAAAAGAGGCTCACCTAAAATTAGGGTGTTGATACTTTTTGATACACCAGCTTTTTAAAACGGCTTTTTTTAATGAGCGATAGCATTAAAAAGTACCCAACCTTAAAATAAAAACTGCAGATCTTCAGTCATATTTTAAACTAAAATGCAGAGTGAGTGAAAGAGAGAGAGACAGCAGGGGTCTTTTTGCCGTCACATAAAGAGGCAAATGCTACCTTTATCACTCTAACAGACCAATAGAGAGCAGAGGAGATGAGTTTTTTGTATATTTAGACAGCGTTTGTTAGTTTAAAGGGTCACTCAGTCCTTCACACCATTTAGCTTTCCTTTGGGTTGTGTCAGTCTGGGGGTTTCATGATGGTGCATGATGATGCCAAAACAAAGAGTTGTGTTTATCCTGTGAACAAAACACAGAGTCAGTATGTGGGCACCCACAGGACCACGTTGAAAACCTGCAGGACGGGAAAAAGTATAAACACTGCTGCACCAGAAAACAATCACATGGATGTGATTCTCATTGGACAATCAAAGTTGCATAACATCTTGTTTTCTCATACACTGTATAGACACAAAATATCTGACATGTGAGATCAACATTTTTATATAAAAATCAAAACACTTCCATCCTGAAGTGTTGAATGAGTGTGAGTTGGCTAAAGCAGGAGGGTGGCACCCTGCACCGTACAGAGCCGCACGGTAGCACATCTGGACGTGTGACACCGGCTCTGTTTTCCTGCTCTCCAGTTTGATAAGCTGTGACACGGAATAATGTTTCTCGTAATGTGTCCGTTTGTTCAGCGTGCTCTCGTCAATGGTCTTTGTCCTCTTGAAGGGCCATTCTCGTCTTTGTCCAGACAAGAGGGCTCTTGTGACAATGACGGTAAGTGAGAGAGAAAGAGAGCACAGTAGTGACTGAAAGCTTTCAGCTGAGTTCAGCGGCGTAGACGGGACAAAGGAGTGAGAATGATAAACCTGGGTTACATGAGGAGATATGTTAGCTAATTAAGAAGAGGAACGTGATGAAGTGGGGGAAAAAAACAGAAGTGGGATAACGGGATATGAAACAGGGACTCACCCATGATGTGTTTTTTCACACGTGAACAAAACTCTTAAAAATGTCCAGAAATGACCACAAGATTTTTTTTTCATTTATGGTTCATTTGGATCCCCATTAGCCACCACCTAAATAGCAATAATAATAATAATAAAAATTGTATTTATATAGCACTTTTCAATCCAGAGGCACAAAGTGCTTCCCATAGACAACAACAATAACAAGAGATTAAAAGAAAGATACTAAAAACAATTAAAAAAACATGACAAAAGCTTAATTATATGATTGCACAACAGAGCTGTAATAAGTAAAACAGATCAAATTAGTTATCAGCTAAAAAGGCAAGTGTGTAAAAATGTGTCTTCAGTCTGGATTTAAAAACAGAGACAGTGTCAGCAGATCGCACATCAACAGGAAGACTGTTCCAAAGCTGAGGAGCCAGTACAGAAGATGCTTGATCACCCTTTGACCTAAGTCTGGACTGTGGAACTGCTAGGAGGCCTAACCCTGCAGATCTCAGAAGCCGTTTTGGTTGGTATGGAGCAATTAAGCAAGTACTCTTCCTGGTGTCCACTCATAAAACATGAATTTAAAATCCACACAAATTAAATTATTAAAAGTCCAAGACGGAAGAGAAAAAGACAACAAAAAAAAAATAGAATAACAATAGAAGGCAAAGTACAAATCAAGAGATGAAGATGAACCTTCTGCAAGTCAAAAAGTTAATCTCTCAAATGTTCACCTTATATCTGCAATCAATAAAACACGGTGTTGGACAAATTATTGTTCCTACTAAAACATGCATAGTACCTAATAACGACTAAAGGCTTTGGCCCCCCCGAGGAGGTCGTCGGCTTTCAGTCCTAGTTGGACCGTCGTTGAGTGGTCGTCGCCCTAGTTTTTGCAGTGTGTTGGCCCCCGTCTGCCTTTTTTTGGCCGATTCGACATGTCAAATTCGACGATTCGACCAATTCAACATGTCTGAGGTGAGAGGAATCTCTCTGATTGGCTGTTGGGAGGTTTCATTTCTCTCCAGCTCTCGACACAGGTTCAGTAAAGCCCCTTGAGCATGCCGTTGTAGTATCCATGCTTTCACCCATTAGTGCGGTTTCTCCTTATTCGTCTCCTCTGCCTCTTCTTTTAATTTTCCACTAAAAGACCAACAACGGCAGCGCCATTTTCAACTTTTTATCAGACATTATTCTCAATTAGTAGGCTACCTATAATACGAGTGGTGACCGACAGCGGTGTGAAAATGGTCTTCTCGTATCATAACAATGGACCACCACCGCCTGCTGGCATGGAGAGTTATTTCCTCTGTAACAGCAGAGTCTTCCTCTGTAGTCTTTGCGGTGTGTTCAAGTTATGACGAGGGGTTAGATAAAAGCATCTGCTAACCGCTAAATGCGGGTGTTTTGCGCAGCACTGAGTGAGTTTGTTTTAACTAAACACACACGGTGGTGTGTAATGAGAGTAACGTAGGCTAACAGAGGGATTTGTGACAGAAAACAACGTAAATTGAGTCCCGCTTGCTGACTTTATGAGCAGAGTCAGCTGGTCCTGCACGCTCAGACCACAGTGCTCTGCTGCAGGCTGAAACAGCTTGACTCAGTGTCTCTTTAGCAGCACGGATTAGCATCTTCATCACAACTAAAGGTGTGTTTAAACTGAAGCCTCGCTGTCTTAAGTCCAGGATAACTAAAAGAAGGGGGCTGTTACGGTGACTCGTGATAAAGTGAGCGGCTGTAAACACAGTTGACTACCGACAGTATCACCGCTAAGTGCAACTCCGCTAAAGCTGCGTTCATTCGATGATAAACACTTTCTATTTCCGACAAGTTCTTCACAATAAAAGTCCCCTGCCTATCTGCAGTTGAAGTGCTTTTAATGTGAAACACTCGTATCAGGAAAAGGGGTGTTTACAGCAGTAACAACTTAACACAACTCGTCTGAAATAAAAAGGAAAGAAACAAAACAAACCCTGAACAAAGCTCACAGCTAAAGACTACAACGTCCTGAGGAGAGAACACACAGTGACTTAAAAACATCTTTCTCTCGTATAATAAACTAAACACACAAAAAAGTAAACTTATTACCTATACTGTAGGCTACCTATATAATGTAATTTTAACTTACAATGTAAAGATATTGATAAAGACATTGTTGTCTAAATCACTTTTTTAAATTACACAAAAGGAGTTCATATTTATAGGACTGATTGTCTCTGTTTATGAAAAAGTAGCGATGTGCAGTAATATAGAAAATTGAGGATTAATCGTGATGTATCGTGATATTGAATCGAATCGTTGACTGGATAATCGTAATCGAATCGAATCGTGAGACCAGTGAGGATGCACAGCTCTATTACATATAGACTGTACATAGAAAATTATATGTTAATAATCAAACATTGGTATTACAATTGATAAGTTCATGAGAGTCTCTGTGACATTAGTTATTTCTTTAATCTGTTTTTAAAAACAGTTTTACTGGTTCGACTGGTAATATCTGATAGAAGATCACATGCCGCGATACATAACAGAACGTTGTCTTACGTTAGTGTTTGAGGGGATGCCTACTATTGTAATCATGACCATTACAGCTAAAAAACAAAGAAATATTCAGCATTTTAGACATTGAAATATTTCTAAAAAAGCAAAGCAGAGAAATTATCTTCCTTTCTTTCACCAATGGCCATCTTAAAGGAAATTTTAATGATATACGCTCTTCTCTCACAGTTCAGCACCCGTCTTTCAGCTCTGTTCTGGACTAACTGTAATTTATCCAAGTCTTTATTTGATGCAGTTGACCACACTGCTGGACAAGAGTCTGAGTGAGTTAGAACTAATGTTTGTATAACATTAGAGATGCAACATGGGAGGTGTTGCACAGTCTATTCTTCATACAGTCTGTGGTGTTTCTGTGCTTGCCAAAATATCAGAAAGGAAATATCAGATCCTTGCTAGTGTTGTTCTTACTCTCTGATGTTCATCTCTTTGGATTAAAGTGTCTACTAAATGATTTGTAGAATAGTAGAGTAATATTAAATTATTGATATCAGGCAGTTTTAAAGGAAAAACAACTTGGGCTCAACCAGCGGCCTTGGAGGGACTGCTCGGCTCGGGTTGGTGAATATGGACCAATGAGCAAAAGGTATTTTTAACATTTTTGTTTAATTTTTCATCAGAACTCCTATTTCTTTTATAAAGGAAGCAAGATCTGCACACAGGCTGGTCAGTCGCTGATGAAACTGAATGCACACAAGAGAGGCAGAGAGGACATGATGTCATTGACTGTGCTGGTTGGTACGCTCTCCCTCCCTCCTGTCTCCCTCCCTCCTCCCTCTCCTCTCTCTCCTCTCTCTCCTCCCTCCTGCTGTATCTCATCATCTCTGTCCTCACTGTGAGCGAGCCTGGGAGTGGCAGGAAGGAGAGGCAGACAAGAAGGAAGCAGAAGAAGAAAGAGGAGGAAAACGACAAAGAGGTTGAGTGAGTGACGGGCGAATCAGGATTGTCTTCTGAATATTAACGCAGCATCGTTTCAGCAGGTATACTTGATTATTTCAGCATCACTGTTTAAAGCCACAGTATCAACAATGAATAGTCAATGAATGTTTTTATGTTAGATCCAGCAATGACATGTAATTTATGTTTATACTATTTCAGATGTCACAGTATATTTTTAATATCAGATTTCCTACCCAGAAAAGTCATCTGGCTCTATAGTGTGAATGTACACGCTGTTATATTGTATTTGTTAAATCCATTAATGATTAGCTGCTGCTTTGAGTACGCCTGGAAAGCTTTGTTTTATTTTTTATAGATTTTCTCCCTAAAATGAAAAATGTTTTAGTCTGATTTGAGTTTTTTTGTTCATTCTTTTGCAATAAATGCTGTTATTTAATTGTTTATAACCCAATGTGACTGAATGTACATCCTTCTGAGCAAGCCGCAATTTGACTAGTGTTCAAGTGTGTGTGTTTGTGTGTATACGTACGTATGTGTGTGTGTGTGTGTGTGTGTGTGTGTGTGTGTGTGTGTGTTTTGGAGGGGGGGGGGGGGGGGGGGAGCAAAGGAACCTGTTGTCCATTCGCTGCAGCCATTTGGAAATTGAGTTGATTGAATTAGATTGGCCTGAGAGCAGCTTGGATAAGGTCTACATGATGATGAATCTGAGAGTATAAGTGTCTGAGTGAGTGTGTGTGAGAGAGAGAGAGAGAGAGAGAGAGAGAGAGAGAGAGAGAGAGAGAGAGAGAGAGAGAAATGTTCACTTAGGCTGATGATGATGGCAGCCGTTTCTTGGCAGGCGGACCATCAATCAGCTTATAGCGTCGTTATAACTCTGAATGAGTTTCTTTTTAATTTCTTAAAATGTCTTCATGAGGATGGAGAGAAGAGGAAGAAGTTTGTGTGATCACTCTTTATTTGAACGTTTAGAAAATGTTACCAAACTCTCCTGTTAGTCTGACAGTAGATCGCACTGTGTTAAGTCGTGCAGTTTGTGTCTCCGTCAGCATGGCTGAGGGCGCAGCGTCTGTAGCAGAGGTGGAGACCGCCTTCCAGAAGTTCGCGGTCCATGGAGACACAAAAGCCACAGGGAAGGAGATGAACTGCAAGAACTTCGCTAAGCTTTGTAAGGACTGCCGCGTCATCGACGGCAAGAACGTCACCACCACGGATGTGGACATTGTTTTCAGCAAAGTCAAGTAAGATGTCATTCAGGATAAGCCTCCCATAATGTAACTATCAGCGGCGTAGTGCAGAGAATATGACGGTCTACAGCGTATACCGACTTCTAAAATCCCATCATTCAGTACTGTGCTGTGAAAAATGTTTCCCTAGGATGGCAGAGTAGTGCGGGTCAAACTTTGCCATTGCGGGCTGCTGGTGGCGCAGTGGTTAGTGCGTGCCCCATGTATGGAGGCTATAGTCCTCCAGGTGGGCGGCCCAGGTTTGAATCCAACTTATGGCTCCTTTCCTGCATGTCATTCCCCTCTCTCTGTCTCTCCCTGATTTCTGACTCTTTCCACTGTCCTATCTCTCCATTAGAGGCACAAAAAGCCCAAAAATAAATCTTTAAAAAAAAACCTTTGCCATTGCTGTCCTAGGAAAAAAAAAGTTGTAGGAGACTTCCCTGCCTGCTCTATCTGCTCCACCAACTGAGCTGAACCTGTTGGGTAACAGGAAGTTAAAACGTAATTTCTGCAGAGATATTTTGCTCAGTTTGGACGTTTAATCACCTCGTGAAGATGAAGCGTACATCCCTATGGTGCAACCAAGCAACGACACAAGTTAAAGGTACTAACTTGTGTACACACATATATGGTTATTTTGGACTCTACACCCGGACTTAAGACAGAACCTGTACACAGCAGGTGCAAGGAGGGGATGGGGTATGAAAGCCAGGTAATGCCTCAAAGACAGCAAAACAAAACCAGCTCTGTCTTAACAGATGCATTCATTAAAATAATTCATAAGGACTTTTTTAAGTGGCTAAATTATTTTTTTCTTCAAACCCCCTTCTAAGTAGTTCATAGCCTCACGTCCAGTTGTGATTCTAGAGTCTGTTGGGACCCTAGGAAAAAATAAATTGGGGTTCCTCCAACCAATGTTCAGCAGGGCTTGCTGGATTCTCTAAACAGAAGCATGCTGACGTCTCATCACCGTGTTGAACAGTCCCTTAAACAACCCCCCCCATGCTCATACATTAGGCTACTAGATACTGCGTGATGATGATGTATCCACTTGACGGTGTGAAAGCTTTTACAACACTGCTGTTAAAGTCGCTTCAGTGGTTTCTTCCTGCGCGTTTCCTCAGGGCCAAGTCGGCTCGTGTGATCACGTTTGAACAGTTCAACCAGGCTCTGACGGAGTTGGCTCCCAAACGCTTCAAAGGCAAAAGCAAAGAGGAGGCTCTGCAGCAGCTCTACGGCCTCATCGCTGGCAAGGAGCCTGCCAACGTTGGAGTCACAGTAAGTATATGTATATCATATTTATATATTAGTACCAGAGCTGGGCACATGTCCATTAATCCCACAGTTATTGGGCTTAATTTTTTTTAAATAAAAATTATAAAGTTAATTTGGTTTTACTGTCATTTTCGTTACTTGAGTCCACTTTGGCCAATTCAAGTCAGCTGACCTCATGTTCCTGACTCTTCGAGGAGATGAGACTTCAGACAATGTTGTTGTTCCTTTTATCAACTGACACATCTTTGCAGTATCATGTGTAATGTCGAACATGGAGGGCAGAGACAGAAAGTCCAGTTTCTACTCTGGCTCTTATTGGCTATAGAAGCCTGAATGGAAGGTCCTGATTGGTCAAATGAGTGTCAATCGAAAGGTCATGAATGCATGAATTAGTACAGAGAATACAGTTGAACAATCCAAGCTATCTGTGGATCTTAACAGATGTAATGTGTTCAATGTGTTAAATCACTCACTGGATTTGCATCATGAGGACCCTCACCTATGTAGCAGGACAGTTTTTGTTCGAATATTACGACAGGAAGAATCCTGTAGACCTTCAGTCGTTTGTGTAGGTTCTCAGGTGATGGTGATTCAGAGATTGATCCAAAGGGAGCTGGACCTGGTTGAAGATCTTAAAGATGTTCCCACTCTCCTCCAAAAGGCTTCTTGAGTGAATTTAATTTTAAGTTAAATATTAAAGGAATTGACTGGTTCACTGATACTGAGGTTAACGTCTTTGTTAACGGATTAACGGTTAACAAAGATAAATTTTCGATCAACTCTGAGTCATACAGCTTAAAGTCATCCTCTGTACTGTTTAATTAACTGTGTTTACATCAGAGGAATCTGGAGTTTCAAAATATTTTTTACATCTTTAATGTTACTGTTTTAATCTGATTTCTTTGCCGTTGCTCCGATCCATTTGCTCCACATTTAGAATCAAAGAAAAAGTCAGGGTTGTCACTTATTGTCATTTGTACCATTAAATGGCACCATGTGGCTTTAAAGAGATATTATTTTGCACTGGTCATCAGTGTTTTGCACTTTGATATTTTACATTAATGCCAAAAAAAGAGAGTTAAGAAGTAAGCAGAAAGGCTGAAAAATGTGTGACTTTAATGTGACGAAAAATGACACCAATGCCGATGTGCAGAAAACTGCAGTTCCTTTGGTGTCCTCAAGGGATTGGCTGCAAAAGTTCAATTTACAAACCTGTTTAAATACCAACTGACAGTTGTTGTAGCTGTTTGCCAGGAGGCTAAAGTCCCACCTCAGCTCCAGCTCTCTGCCGGCTGCCAGGATCAAAAGTTTGTGACAACATTTTTAATATGGGGACCACCATTGTTGGGCTTCAAAAATCCACTTCAGAATCTGATGGGTGACGTCACTGTGACTACGTCCATTTTTGATACAATGTATGGTTAAAAACCTGCAGGATCAAAGAGGTTAAATATCTGCCTGTTTTCTGTCTAAAAACGTGATCTTTTGTTGTTTTCAGAAAGTGGCAAAGGCAGCAGCAGTGGACAGACTGACGGATACGACTAAATACACGGGAGCCCACAAGGAGCGTTTCGATGACTCCGGCAAAGGAAAAGGAAAAGCAGGACGTGAGGACATCCCAGACTCCAGCGGCTATGTGGCGTCTTACAAGGGCAGCGGCACTTATGACTCCAAAGTAAACGAAGCATAACTCAGAAAGAGCGGGAAACTGGTCAAATGAATCAATCCACTCAGGGTCCGAAATTAACCTTTTTGGTGGCAGGTAGATGAAAAAAAATCACATTTAATTGAGTTAATAAGGTGTTATTTTCCGTTGGATTGCAACACAGATTTAAGACGCGGAAATTGATGAATATTTTATTTGCTCGCCTTTATTTTTTTTAAAGTAGAAGTGCCCACGCCGCCCGTGTGGACTACGTTCATCAATATTACAAACGCAAAACAAAAATCCACATGTGAAAAAATAAATTTGCTTTTATCTATAAAAACAAGTAGCCTACATTTCTCGATTTAGGCAGCACACCCTTTTAGCGGATGTGTGTGTGTGTGTCGCTGGCTGCTCCAGAGGACTGTTGCAGTCCTAAGTGAAACGGGAAGCGTGAATTTAGCGTGCACTGTATCTTCAGTGTTCAGATACAACGCAGCGCTGTGAGGAGAAGTTCACAGACTACAGCAGGCTGTGGTGGCATAATGTTACTATAATTAAGTCACTGATTGTTGATGAATGCAGGCACGGCTGGAGTGACTGGCGAATATTTGAACAGACCGTTTGACCAAATTAACTTTGTTGTGATGCACTAAAAGAGAACAAAGTAACATGGTGGCTGGCGTTCCTGTGTGGGTCCTATCAGCATCCCCTAATGACGCTCCGACAGCAGAGGAGCAGGAGAAAAGAGCGGCAGCTAAACACACTAAAAACTGGTTATATAATACATGACTATTTGGCTACAAACATTCCGCCGCCATGTGGCCAAATGAGTACGTAGATCAACCTGCATTTGGCACCTGGAGGGTGTTAATTTCGGACCCTGCTTCCACTGCACCATGATTGAAGTTTAAAGACTTCATAAGTGGCCAGCTGGATAGCTGATAAAAGAGAGAGAGAGGGAGAGAGAGAGAGAGAGAGAGAGAGAGAGAGAGAGAGAGAGAGAGAGAGAGAGACACCATTTCCTGAAGATAATCCAAAGATAGTAAGAAACATGTATTTGCAATAAGTAAAGATATATTAAAGGGTTGTAGCATGACCTGTAATGGTTTTCTGAACATGAGCAGAGATTTGAGTTGGAGGTAAAGATAAAAATTTATTTCTAAACAAGCATGCATTTAGGACACTAACTCTGCTTCTAGTAGAACTTAACACTGTGCCTTACTAATGTAGCCTAGAGGAGGGAGGCTTTGTGGTGCTTTTCCTCTGCTGTTATATTTCTGCTGCTTTGTGAGCTTGCTAATATATATATACATGTCAATGCCTTTTGCATCAAAATGAATTGGCGGCCATTATTCGTCTTGCCTTGGAATTTTCCACACCTTAAAATGTAACTTATACTTACAAGTAGAGCATGAAGAACAATGTGATAAGAATTGAAGAGGATGATACGGTACTGATGAGACAGAGGACATATTTCCACCTTTTCAAACAGTCCCCTGTGGTCTAAATGAAACATCTGTGCGGTCCTTTGGTCAAAATATAACATGAATCAAGCACCACAGGAGGTTTGTGAGCATTTTTCTCTGTGTTGTAAGACTTATGCAGACCACAAACAAAGGACTGGATGGGTTTATTTCATATTTTGTGGGTCGGTAGACTCTCAGGTTCCCCAAATATACGTTCAAAAACACTGAAAAAGTGGATTTTTCATAATATGTCCCCTTTAAATTACCTGTAAGCATGGGATGTGTGGAGATGTCTCCACACATCCCCTGTCTCCCTGTCTCTTTAAAGGCCCTCCTCCCCACTTGCCCACTTTCTTCCAATTGGCCAGCTCTGTTTTCATTCACAGGGAAAGTTGAGTGAGCTTCCAGGTTCAGGTTAAGTCTCGTAATGTTCTCGTAAAGTCTCGTTCAGAGCAGCAGGAACCCATGTCCAGGGATTAAGTTTTGACAAACAAAAGCAGGTCTCAAGATCAAATGAGTGATTTTTAGCCTAAGATAAAACTTCTAAATTGATATGACACATGATATTATTTACTTGACATGTCTATAAACAGAAGTGAGCTCTAACAGGTTCAGTCTGTGTTCTGTATATTTGAGCGATATACCGTATTTTAAACGTTGTTTTGATGCATATTGATTGTACGGACTTGTCTGATGCAGCCATAACTCTTTGTTTACTGTGTGAGGAAATAAAAAGGACATCAAATACTCAGTGTTTACTCGTAGTCAACAGTCAGGTTGGAGAAAATAGTCCCCTCTGATTTCCAGCATTGATACAGTTTCAGCACACAAAGAGTCACAATAGAACAATAACCACCGAGCCCACACTCATCCCAACACCTGGACCCTCCTTGTAATGCAACACTGACGGCATGTATGCAGGATCCATTTGAACAAAGCTGTTCATGTGGTGTGTATATTTAAAGCTAGATTTCCTCTTTGGTGTCTCGCACTAAAGGCCTGAGCTGATAACCATCACCTGTGCGTTGTTTGTGAACTGCCTTTGAATTCCCTAAAAAACAAACAAAGAAATGACCACAGGGTTCACAATGAAATCTCAGCCCATGAAGACGTTTTCCTGTAAATCAGTGGTTCCCAAAGTGGGGGCCAGGACCCCTCGGTGTGGGTTGATAGAAACTGATAAAAATGTGAAACCACTTAAAACTGTTGATGCTTCCCATCATTGTTCAAATATATGAGAAGAAGGTATTACATTTAAAGTAAAACCAAAGTGAAATTAGAATGTAGGAAGGAGTATCAGGGCCACACTAAGGGGGAAAAAATCTGAGATTAAGAGAATAAAATCCTACATTTAGGAAATTAATAACACGTCATAATCCTCAACCACCTCCAAGGACAGTGGGGGTCAGACCCTTATTTTGGTGGTTTGGAGCTGAAAGTTTGAGAACCCTTTCTATAAATGAATATCATGTAGTGTTTTTATTTTAGCCCTCCAGTGTGTTCCTTTTATTTCAGAAGTAACTCCTGTTGGTTACTTGAGGGGTAAATGTGATTCTTTACTCCTTAAAACAAGCGTTAACTTAATTTCATTGACAACAAAGAGTTAATGTAGTGTTATTTGATACAGTTGATATTGTGAATTTGCTGGTTGCACATCCTCAATATCTGGAGCATTGTTATCTCTTATGATGCTTTCACACTTCTTGCATGTGTAACCACTAAATTAATCATATTTCACTCAGACTTTACACAGAGTATTTCCTGCCAGCCACCTTGTACGTTTTCTACACGAAGTTAAGGTGAGCTGATTTGAAAACAGGAGAATTCACCGTGCGCAAGCGGGACGGGGTGATGATGTTTCTATCCTGCAAGCGGCACACGACCATAGACAGAGTGTGCATGGGACTGGGATCTTTGTGCACGTGATTAAACTGCTGATTTCTGTATTCTTTCCTGTTATTTTGTTGATATTGAGATTGTGCCAAACTACGAAGCATTGATATAAAGGCAAATTCTCAAAGCGTTGTATAGTGGAGTCGGTATCATCACGTCTTGCCTCCTGAGTCCCCCCCCCCCCTCCACCTCCGACCGGGATAGTCTGTGAGGTGCATGTGTGAACAACCAACTCAAGATGATTTCAGGGCCAGTGTGCCTGAAGTTCTTTTATTCTTTTGAAATAGCTTTGTCTGTATTTTGACCCTAAACCATGAATATCCATCTATCCATTTTTTCTATGGAGTCAGCTCGTGCAGTTGAAGCAGGATAAGCAAGTTGACCAAGACATCCAGCTCCTTCTGGAGGATTCTGTGGCGTTCCCAGGTCAGCATGTGCACGATAAGCCAATACAACAAATACATTAGGCATCCTCCTCAGTCTGTACGGGAACTTATCAACTGTGTACCTCCTCCATCACTACTGGAAACAGCTGCTATAACTAAACTAGGGCCTTCCCAGTGTCATCAGTTTCCAATGGCGCGACAGGTGTAGAGGGATAATGCAGCAGGCTTATCATAGACAACAAACTGAGCGATGCTATCAGCCAACCTAACACCCCTGACCTAATAACCATAGACACGGCCACCGGATACAATCTTTAGGACACTTTGATATACACGGGGGACTTCATCAGGATCCTGAAAACCTGCCCTCACAGGTCACACCTAGCCTGTGGAGCGGAGGGTTGAACGTCTCTTAAGGGAGGGGAATAAAGGTATGGACACAGAGATTCCTCCGCCCACCTGGAAATAAAAGTGAGCTGAATATATACACTGCACGCTAACATTAGGTCCTCAGTAAAGATGTGTTGGTTTTCAGGATAACCTGTGATTTGAACTTTGAACGTGGATACAGAGTGAAGAGGAGGATTCCTGCTTGATTGCAGTGAGTAAAGATTTTCTATTAATGATCAGAATCAGCTTTATTGTCCAGGTATGCTTACGCACACACACAGGGAAATAAGTTTAATTAATTACACACTACTGCTGCTGCAGATTTAAGAGTGCTGTTCCACTAGTTTTAAAATAATCATATTTCCGTGTTGTTGTTTATGTAGCTTAAGAAGAAATGTGCAGCGTCTTGTAACTCACCTTGACTGATAGCTACTCCTCCTCCACCCGACTGCGGTAGTTTCAGGTATTCATACGTTCATGTTGGTCTGCTTTGCTTTAGTAAATTGAATAGAGGCATCAGTATGAATCTATGTATATATCTCTGAGTCTGTTTAATAAGCTTTATATCTCAGAATAGACGATGTGTTTATCCACGCGTCTTCGGTGTTATTAAATTACCTGTAATGGGGACAACATTTTTCAGGACCGACTCTGCTGTGTGAAGACATTTTCTTGAGATTGAGATGAGAGCTACAGCGTGCACATTGTTTCTCCTGAGCCTGCTGTGGGACAGTGTGAGAGCCGAAAACTCGATCAGCAGCTTACAGATGGCAGCAGGTAAACCCAACTATCACTCCTCTACTGTTCAAAGCAAACATTAATGACTTTCTATATCAAATTCCTGCAGATATATATACTGATGATACAATGCATAAACAGGACACATGACACATTGTAACATTTTGATATTTACTCTTTCTCTCAATTGTATCCATGGAGTGTGACCGTGCCAGTATTTTTCTCACTATACAGAAAGCAGCAGCCGATTTCAATATCAAGCCAATTTCCCCCCCTCATACATTTCTAGTTTCGTGGGAAGGCGAGCTGCCGTGCAGAAAGTGGGACTGCGAGTGTACGTTCAAGAACCAGCGAGGCTGCTGCTGCGCGGCCACAGAGCTCCAAGAGGCGGAGGACCAAATCTTCCAGAGAGTGATGGAACTGTCCGCGCGCATTTTCCAGCTGGGAGACAGCATCCATGAAGTCATAGGTACTCTGCAACAAGGACCCTGTTTCAAACAGCTCATGGTCTTCTTACATGTGTCAGACGTTCATCAAACTCCTTTTTGAGGATTTGATACAGCAACAACCTACACTGCTGCAAAACTCACAATGGGACAATTTACAGACGTTCCTCTTGCTTGTAGAGATGGTCAAATGTTGTGAACTTGGTCTTTAGTCCATGTTGGCATAGAAATAATGCTTTTACCAAGGCATAGAGTGAATGAGCCTATGAATATCTAGTTAGCTCCCTTTAAGATGTTATATTTTGTATATACAGAGATCTAATTTAAATTCTAAACTAGGGATGTTCCTAGAACTTAATTTCCTGGCTAATAATTGCAAATTTAAATTCTTCTGTTTCTAGATCACACTCATTTCGGGTAAATTTACATGCAGTGTGAGCATAACGAGCATAATAAAGCTCGCTAGCATTAGCATGCTATCATGCTGGTGCTCAAGGGCGACATCTGCTGGATCAAAAAATCGCATATAAGGCCATTAAGGGCCATATTTCCTAAAATGTAACTTTATGTCACTGGTTTGCAAGTGGCACTAACTAACGTTAGCAGTGCCAGAAAATCCTGCCTTCAGTCTTCCTTGTAGGTTAACATCCACATGCCTGTGCTGATGATGCATTCCCAGTTTGAGAGGTCATATGTTGGTGTAACCTCACATGGACTACATACAACCTTTTCCCCATTTTCTAGATCAAAATACTGTCAAATCGCTCTACGGCACAAGAAGCTACAAATCAACTGTGCTGGTTTACATCTAGGTAGTAGAGCACTATGGCAGTAGCCTTTAAGCAGAGCTACAGCATGGGCAAGGGAGGGATGTGGTAATTCTGGTGCTGACTAGCGAAGGTGACCATCTTTAATCGTTTAGTCGGCTAATCTCACAACTAAACTTTGATCACTCATTGGTTTTGAAAAATAGTTGTCTGTGGGCACAACGCTGCATTTATTGTTATTTTCAGATCTGCAGGGATCTTTTCAGGGGAGGGCAAGAGAGTTTTCAGAGGACTCCACTCTATGCCTAAGATCCTGCCAAAGACATTTAACAATGACATGAGAGTGCTGTTTTTAACTTCTCTGTTGACTTCCCTTTGTTTGTTTCAGGAGGGGTACGAGTTGCATTCACAGCTTCCATGAGCCAGAGAAAGACCTGCTTTGGACCTTTCACCAGGAACAGCCCAATTCCTTATGATGTCATCACGCTCAACCATGGAAGTGGATACAACCCAACGCTGGGTAAGCGCTAATTTTAACATCTCATACAAGTGTTGTCCGACAGGGTTTACAGTGGCCGACAAGGGCAACTGACTTACAACAGCCTGAACGACTTATATTGTTCTCGTCATAGATTTAATCTTTTATTGCAAAATGGAAATGAAGGTAAACTTGCAGCAGATGACTCTGCTATAAAGATGCTCAACAGGTCTGCCAAGCAGCATGCCTCAGCTTTCAAGGTAGCAGAAGGCTAAACCACCTTGTATGAGGGTGCACCAAAAGCTTTAGGCATGAAAGGAGGAGGAAGATGGGGTGGTGGAGGCAAAGCTTTGCCAGCAGCAGCGTAGTGTGAGCAGCATTAGCGTAGCAGGGATCAGTGAGACGGGAAGTCGTATTTAAGTGGAACACCTAGTTATGAGTATTGGCTGTGATTGGTTTGTGCGTGATTAGATGATTTAATCAGCAGGCTGTCAGCTGATCACAGCTCGGGCATATACCTACCGCATCCTACATGAACTACAACGAAGCTTCACTGAGGAAAGGCGTTCATCAAATTCAGAAACAATATGCATTTCAAAGCAAATGCAAAAGTCTCAAACAAATACAGAGACTGACAAATGAACCAATCGTGCTGCAAAAATCCGAAACAACTGCATGAACACCAAACGTGCTGCATAAAACCTGCCAAATCAAAGAAGACACACATTCAGAAAACAGTCTTCAGAAGAAGTTCTCCAGGCCTTTAGGGGCGCTCAGAGGAGGATTTAAATCATTAAAGGGGGAGAGGAAGAGGAGGAAGAGGATATATTCTTTCGGAGTAGCATTGTTTGACGGCTAACTTAGCCGAGCTATCAGTCCACCATTTCTCATATAGCTTTGTGGGTCTTTGTACATGAAATGAAGTTCTGTTTTTGCACAGTAGAGAGAGGGGAATGGTCCCCGGAGACTTTATGCGGTCTGATAATGAATTCAGGATTTATTTCCGAATGATAGACTTTATTTTCAAAAGCAATGAAATTAGCTGCTTGAATATCTGATTGTCGGACATTTAAGATTAACACAACATGCTTAGTTAGATTTACTGATGTCCCTTAATGGCTTTTCAAAAATGCTAATCACTTTATCTGTGTGATCTGCTCACCTGAAACACATTTTTTTCCAGGTACATTCACAGCCCCTCGTTCTGGACTGTATTCCTTCGCCCTCTCGGTCTACTCCAAGGTCGGTGTTGAAGGCGAGAAGATGTACTACAAGGTGCAGCTCATGAGAAATTTGGAGGTGGTGGCGTCTACCTGGGAAGACAACAGAGAGGACTCAGAGGACAGCAGCACCCAGACGGTCCTCCTGTCTGTGGAGCAGGGAGGGCAGGTCTATGTAGAGCTGCTGAGTGGGAGGCAGCTTTGTGGGAACGTTGAGGGCCTAAACACCTTCTCTGGATCCTTGGTTTACCCATCTCTGCCCTGATAGTGGTTTGCTTAAAGGTGGTTGTATTGGAAACTGCACTATGTTGGCTTTTAGGGAAATTTAATAAAGATATAGTCTGTTTCTTTTCTTGGATATTGATGTGATTTTTGTTTAAGTTTCTTCACAGAATGAGTGGCACCAGAGCAACATATCACAAACCTTTTGTTGGTACTCTGATGACTCCCTACTTTACCTCTCAGGATCTTCTTAATGATTGTTTAAGAAATACCCAATAAAGAAATAGGTGCTAATGTACAAAACTGAAAAAATAGCAGTGGGACAAACCAAAGACTCTCCAGTCTACTAGCTCTGGTGCATATCAGGGTTCTGCATGTCACATTACGTCTGAGTGTGTTTTTTTTTTTCTGCTGATTTTATTCCGATTAGTTGTATCCAAATCAACAAAGCTTTTGGAGGTGGCTGAGTGAATCAATGGATATTTTATAGTCTTCTCTGCAGCTGCACCCACACAATTTAAAAATGCCTGATAGCTTCAGCTCTTTTCTTTTGGTTTGGAACTTTAGTGTTTCAAAGCTGATGAATCTGGACCGTAGACTTTTGGAGTCTTTTGGGTGAACTTGAGGCGAGGGGTTGTGCTGTCTTTTCTTTATAAAGTCTATGATCTTGAAACTGAGAAATGAGAGCACACAACCAACGTTGTTTTGCGACAAGCAGTTTAATGACCAGTAGCAAGAAACAGTAGTTATTTCAAAAAGGTTAAACAACACATCAACCCTTGAAGCAGGGACATTAGGGGTGGGGGTGAGACAAAAAGGGTGACACATGATACCATTTTATTTGCATTTTGAATGTGCACAAGCAATATTATTCCTCTGCTAGTCTGAAGTGTGTGAAAAAATACATCTAAATCACCTCATTTATCATAACTGTTTTTATTTGTTTTTGATTAATCACTTCCTTAAAGGCCGAATGTGCGACATGTTCAACATAAATATATCAGAAATCAAGTCTATCCTGTGTAAATGTCTCTCTGAGTCATGACTGTCTACAACAACATAGTGATCAAAGTCAGAAAGAGTGGGATGCTGGTAGTCTAGTGGTTAGAGCGCGCCCCATGCTTGGAGGCTTGACCCTCGAGGGCGGGTGGTCCGGGTTCGAAGCATCCGCCTGAAGCTCCTGTCCCATATGTCGTTCCCCACTTGCTCTCTCCCTGGTATCTGGCTCTGCCCACTGTCCTATCTCTAAAATAGAGGCAAGTAAAGCCCCAAAATAAATCTTGGAAAAAAAAAGTCAGAAAGAGTAAAGATGGCTACAGAGGACTCATGGAAATGCAGCTTTACAGTTCAGTCTGCTTCTCAAGCCTGCACTCTCCAGCCAATAGACGACTTCACAGTCGAGCAGTTCCCCATAATTAAGCGGGCCGAGAACTTTCTTAGTTACAGTGAACATTTCATACGGTGGGATGAGCACTTCAGCTTCTTGGTCACCAAAAACTGAATAGTCCCCCAGATAAGCTCCTGCACAGGTCTTGATTTTAAAGCAGGTCTCACTACCAAACTTTAATAAGTTGTTGTAGTAAGAGCTGGAGGCAAAGGAACCAAAGCGAATGATTTGTCCGACATTGCCAGAAAACAAACTCCTTGTGCGTCTGTAAGTTGTGTGACATTTGTAATTGCTATTCAAGATCTGTATGGCAGATGTCAGAAGAAAATGTAAGGAATGGAACTGAAATGAGAAGCTGTATTTGCTCGCTTCTGTTCTGACTGCTGTGTTGAAAATATCATAAATATTATTATCAGTATAAACACAGATTGCATGCATGTGGTCTTTGGTCAGAGCCTTGTCAGCCTCCCTTGGTTTCTTCTCAGCACACTTTGTTGTCTCACTCCAGGCATATTCAAATTTACTATTTCTAATTTCTTTGTTAAAGTAGTAGGTCTTGACTTTTTCCATCATTTTTTCCTGGCAGCCAAAGTACATGTCATCAACCGAATCTTCAACCATACCCAACGGGATGTCCTGGTTTTTCTCTCGGAGAGTGAAGTTGAAACGGATCTGAGGAGAGACAAAGAAAATAATGAAGGGCAAGGTCGTTCAACTACAGCGGCTCCGAGTGATGAAATACAGAAATGCAGGGGATGCTGCAGCACGTCCTAAAGTCGTGCAGCTTTAAGGCCATGAGATTATGAAGATTATTATTATTATTATTATTATTATTATTATTATTATTATTATTATTATTATTCTTTCTTCCTCGGACAGATGTTAAAGTTCCTTTATTCATGAGATAACAAAACAAGTGAAACAGTGACACAAAGGACAACACGGGGTATTAATTTTACAGGCATACAAATAGTCAATTGCCAAAGCAATGGAGGACCCAAGAATGTGAGAATGAAAGCAAAAGAAAAATAACATTGCAAGTCTATAAACACAAATGCATAGCCTATAGACACATAACAAGCAAAACATGCTAACATCAGTCTCCCCACACAACCACACACACACACACACACACACACACACACATACACACACACACACACACACACGTACACACACACACGTACACACACACACACACACACACGTACACACACACACACACACACACACACACACACACACACACACACACACACACACACACACACACACACACACGTACACACACACGTACACACACACACACACACACACACGTACACACACACGTACACACACACACACGTACACACACACACACACACACACACACACACGTACACACACACACGTACACACACACACACACACACACACACACACACGTACACACACACGTACACACACACACACACACACACACACACGTACACACACACGTACACACACACACACACACACACACACGTACACACACACACACACACACACACACACACACGTACACACACACGTACACACACACACACGTACACACACACACACACACACACACACACACACACACACACGTACACACACACACACGTACACACACACACACACACACACACACACACACGTACACACACACACACACACACACACACACGTACACACACACACACACACACACACGTACACACACACACACACACACACACACACACACACACACACACACACACACACACACGTACACACACACACACACACACACACACACACACACACACACGTACACACACACACACACACACACGTACACACACACACACACACACACACACACACACACACGTACGCCGCCCCGGCAAGTGCTGCAGAGTGAGAACTGAGTAAAAGAAATTTCGAGTCAGGAGCCAGTAAGAGGAAATAAACTAAAACATGAAGAGACTCGTGCTTTACTTGAAGGTGGGTATGTTGAATACTTTTGCAAAGCTTTGTCAGCATTAAAACATCGCCTGCACAAGTGGCTATATAGATAGATAGATAGATAGATAGATAGATAGATAGATAGATAGATAGATAGATAGATAGATAGATAGCAGCAACCAACACTTTACCAGGGCCCTCAACCAGTAGGTCTACAATTATAGACACATCACACAGCAGTTGTTCAGGCACTGATGCTCCACTCACCGTCATGAAGTCTGCAGGCAGCATCCAGCCGCAGAGTAAGAAGAATGAAATGAAGGTCAGCATGTTTCTCTGAAGTGTTAAGACTCTACAAACACACAAAACAACAAGTCAATAAAATGACCTTCACTTTAGTTTGTAGTGTTGATAAAATCATTGTTGAACTATTGGTTGAATTACAAAAAAGTATGGTACTCAAAAGCTTGACTTACCAGACTTTCGAAAGAGATGATGCTGCAAACTTTGTGAGCTCTTTGAAACAGACGGTTCAATGAGACAACTGGTCCTCAGCACATGACCAGAACCCCAATGGGTCTTTCTTTATATACCTTTGTGACCAGGCGGGTCACAAGTCCTCCGACGCACATGAACAAGTTTGTAGAAATGATGAGGGTGGACTACATGTGAATGTCTAAAGGTGTGAGTGTGATAGGAAATGAGTATGGTTTTGTGGTCAATGTTTTTGCTGTGAGCTGCAGAACCACAGACAGACAACTCTCCGACATGTTTTAACTGAATGAAATGCACACTGCAGCACGTTTTCATTACATGTCAAATGATGAAACTGAGAAATGTCATTGTTGTTTTGAGAAAAGGAAAAAAAAGATGCCATCATGTGTCAAAGAAGTTGGAACAGAGGCAACAAAAAGGCTGAAAAAGTAGTGAGATGCAAAAAGAAGTCACCTGATGGAACAGCTGACAATTAATTTGATTATCTGATAACAGGAGAGTAACATGATGAGGCAACATGTTGGGCGGTAGTAACCCAGACTGTTGGGAACCGGAGGGTTGCCGGCAGAGGCGCTGCTTGTCAACAAGCAAGGCAGTTGAGTGTACTTCCTGAGCACTGCTGATGTGCCCCCCCCCCCCCCCCCTCTTTGTTATAGAGAGACATGCTTCTCACACACAGGCCCAAATCACACACACACAAAAAACACACACACAAACATGATCTGTAGACATGCATTAGTGGAGACATATCAGAGTAGGTCTGCTACACAGGGAGCCCACCAGAGCTGTTGGGAGTTTAGTTCCTTGCTCGAGGGCGCTGAGGCCAGACCAACTTCCATATGGTGGTATGCTCCAATTCTAAATCTCCTCTGATTCACACATTGATTAACTGACTATATTCAATAGTTTGCTGCAATTTTTTCCTATGATGATGAAGGGATGACCCTCCCTACTCTGTCTCTAATTGACTAGTACGTACTAGCTGAATGTATGAATGAGTCGTCTCACATGTCACTGTTTATTACAAAGGCCATTTTTCCTCTGCTGCACTGGTCACCTAAAAAAAAAACATTTGCAGGGAAAATTAAGAGTATACCCACTTCTTCAGCCACTACTACACTACTGCATAGCAGCCCAACACAGTGTAGCCTGCTAATAATTAAGTTCAACGAAGAAGAAGAACGGGACAGAGTAAACAAAAGGGACTATTTAGGGTCGGATCGGTACCCTTGGCACCCCAACAGAAGAGTACCAAAAAAGTATGGCGGTATCCATTCCCAACTTTTGACGGTGGAAACGCCAGTAAATGGGTTCCGTACCGAACCGAACTAAACTGGACTGCTTGGTGGAAACGGGGAGTCTTTTGGATGAACTTGAGGCACGGGGCTGTGCTGTTCTTTCTTTATAAAGTCTGTGGTCTTGAAACTGAGAAATGAGAGCACACAACCAATGTTGTTTTGCAACAAGAAGTTTAATGAATAGACTCAAGAAACAGTAGTTATTACAAAAAAAATAAACAACACATCAACCATTAAAGCAGGGGCGTCATGCAAGCCAAAAAAGGGGGGGGGGGGGGAGCGGGGGGGGGGGAGCGGGGGTAGATAATGATGCCTTTTTTTGCATTTTGAATGGGCACAAGAGGTATAATTTCTCTGTCATTCTTACAGTCTGTGAAAAAAAAACTAAATCATGTGAGATTCTTCTGTTTTGTAGCTTTCATTCACCTTAACCTTTCCCCACCAATCTGAAGTCAAATACTTTAACTGCTGCTGTGGAGTGACCTAACGCAGCAACCTTTGGGTCAAACTAACTACAGAACACAAATGCAATCTGCAAAAAGGGCCTGCAGAGACTCTTTCTCCTCAGATCTGTTAGTGAGTCCATTTTAACCTTTTTGTTTTATCTCATAGTATGGTAACCTTTGTTAGGTGTTGTATACGGCAATAGAAGAAGAATATACTTAACTTAAAACATTTCTGATCAATACTACATTTTGTTAAAATAATCATACGAAGAAATCAAATAAAATCCTGACAGATGTAAAAAACTAAATCTGTGGATGGACATGACACCCCTTGAAGCGATACATGGTGATTAAAGTAAGAAAGAGTAAAAATGACTGGTTGATTTTCTTTGAGGAGCCACAGAGGACTCATGGAAGCGCAGCTTTACAATTCAGTCTGCTTCTCAAGCCTGCACTCTCCAGCACATAGACGACTTTACAGTCGTTCAGTTCTCCAAAATTACCCTTACCGAGAACTTTCTCAGTTACTTTGAACGTTTCATACGGTGGGATGAGCACTTCTTCTTCTCCGTCAATTGCAGAATAGTCCCCCAGATAAGCTCCAGAACAGGTCTTGATTTTAAAGCAGGTCTCACTACCAAAGTCTGTTAAGTTGTTGAGGTAAGAGCTGGAGGCAAAGGAACCAAAGCGAATGATTTGTCCTACATTGCCAGAAAACAAACTCCTTGTGCGTCTGTAAGTTGTGTGACATTTGTAATTGCTATTCAAGATCTGTATGGCAGATGTCAGAAGAAAATGTAAGGAATGGAACTGAAATGAGAAGCTGTATTTGCTCGCTTCTGTTCTGACTGCTGTGTTGAAAATATCATAAATATTATTATCAGTATAAACACAGATTGCATGCATGTGGTCTTTGGTCAGAGCCTTGTCAGCCTCCCTTGGTTTCTTCTCAGCACACTTTGCTATCTCATTCCAGGCATATTCAAATTTACTATTTCTAATTTCTTTGTTAAAGTAGTAGGTCTTGACTTTTTCCATCATTTTTTCCTGGCAGCCAAAGTACATGTCATCAACCGAATCTTCAACCATACCCAACGGGATGTCCTGGTTTTTCTCTCGGAGAGGGAAGTTGAAACGGATCTGAGGAGAGACAAAGAAAATAATGAAGGGCAAGGTCGTTCAACTACAGCGGCTCCTAGTGACGAAATACAGAAGTGCAGGGGATGCTGCAGCAGAATAACTGATGCATTTGACTGCATACACTTAGTTTAATCGAAGCAATTCACCAATAATGTGGATGATTATCTCCATACGTTTTGAGAATCCTACGATCTAAAGCACACATTTGTTCCCAACATTTGTTGTCATACTTATGGGTGGTAGACATGTTCTTGAAAACAGTTACAGTTAAAAAAAATTTGAGGATCGCTCACAGGTTTTTAAATGCTTCACTCACCGTCATGAAGTCTGCAGGCAGCATCCAGCCGCAGAGTAAGAAGAATGAAATGAAGGTCAGCATGTTTCTCTGAAGTGTTAAGACTCTACAAACACACAAAACAACAAGTCAATAAAATGACCTTCACTTTAGTTTGTAGTGTTGGTAAAATCATTGTTGAACTATTGGTTGAATTACAAAAAAGTATGGTACTCAAAAGCTTGACTTACCAGACTTTCGAAAGAGATGATGCTGCAAACTTTGTGAGCTCTTTGAAACAGACGGTTCAATGAGACAACTGGTCCTCAGCACATGACCAGGACCCCAATGGGTCTCTCTTTATATACCTTTGTGACCAGGCGGGTCACAAGTCCTCCGACGCACATGAACAGTTATATATTTCCAAATAATGAGGGTGGAGTAGAAGGTCTTAAGGTGTGAGTGTGATAGGAAATTATTGTGGTTTTGTGGTCAATGTTTTTGCTGTAAGCTGCATGACCAAAAACATGTAGACAGACAACTTTGTGATACTGTATGTTTTAACAGAATGAAATGCACACTACTGCATGTTTTCATTTTTTGAAGTATTCACCTTGTGAACTATATGTGCAAGCTGCAAAACGTATCCTATTTCCTAAAAAGATTGGAATTTTGTAAATCAAAACAGAATGAGATGTACTGCAAAACATTAGAACCCAAATAGCAGCGAGAAAACATGTCAAATGTTGAAACTGAGAAATGTCATTGTTGTTTTGAGAGAGGAATAAAAAAAGATGCCAGCAACATGTGTCAAAGAAGTAGAAGTAGAATATCAAAGAATATCAGGTAAATGTTTTATCTGGTGTTCTTTTATCTTCTATTGGCTCTCCCCAGGGATGTGTCCTTTCACCACTATTATTTGTATTATATACAAATGACTGTCAATGTCATTACGATGGCAGACACGTAGTCAAGTTTGCAGGTGACTCGGTAGTTGTCAGCAGGAGTCTGACCATGGTCCAGTAGTGGCAGACTTCCCTGAGTGGTGTAAAATGTTCCTTTTAGAAATAAACATCTCTAAAACCAAGGAGGTGATTATTGACTTTAGGAGGAAGCATCCACCTCAATTATTGGGACAGGCTGTTGATGTGGTGAATGAACTTAAATACTTGGGTACAATCATTGACGAAAACCTCACATTTGAAGCCAACACAGATGATGTTTGTGCAAAGGCATATCAGCATATTCACTTTTTATCAAAACTGAGGAATTTTAATGTCGATCGTGTTTTTATAAGAATGTTTTATTCTTGTTTTATTGAGTCTCTTTTTACCTTCTCTTTCATCTGCAGGTCTGTCAACTTGAAAATAGGAAGAGGTTGGAGCAAATCGTCAGAATGTGCAGTAAAATAGCTGGCTCTAGTTTTGATGATCTCGCCCTCTTATACAGAGTCAGAGCAACAAGCTGCTGCATCTTGCCCAGATGCAGGACCAACAGATTTAAATACTAATTTGTCCCTGGTACCATTTTTCTCCTCAACAATACAATGTAAATCCCCTCCCCATTCTTTGGTGTATGTAATTTATTGTTGTGTGTATTTCAGATTCACTGCCGGATGTAAAGCAAATTGCCCCTCGGGGGTAACTAAGGTATACATTGACCTTGAAAGAAGTCACCTGATGGAACAGCTGACAATTAATTTGATTATCAGGAGAGTAACATGATGAGGTAACATGTTGGGCGGCAGTAGCTCAGACTGTTGGAACCGGAGGGTTGCCGTTCAAGTCCCAGTGCAGACCAAACCTGGAAATTGGTTTGGTAGCTGGAGTGGTGCCAGTTCACTTCCTGAGCACAGCCCAGTGAGCAAGGCACTGTAACCCACACACACACACACACACACACACACACACACACACCAGGCCCCAACCGCTGACATCTCTCCATTAGTGCATGTCCATACGATCCTGTTTGTGCATGTGTGTGTATTTCAGCCTCTGTGTGTGTAAGCATGTTCAACCTCAGAGTGTTCATTTCCCCTCGCAGGATTAATAGGCTATATCTTCTTTAAAACAGCTTGGCTCCATTGTAAAATAGTCCGGGTGATAAACTGGCCTTCCTGCAGACCTGAATCATCACACATTGAAATTGGTCTCCACATTTCCCAAAATGCATTAGTGTTTTTTAAAAGAACAAATATTGCAACAAAGTGTGCCGACTTTTTTAAAATGTGTTACTGGCATTGGGTTCAAAATGGGCATTTGGGATTTTTCTCATCAACCAAAAAATATCTGATTCAACATTTGATATGTTTCCTTATTTTTAATTCATGGAGTTTCAGTGTTTTGCAAATCAAAACTTTTTGATTTTACATTTACATCAAGAGTTTTGGTAAACACAGCTGTCACTTTATTTTATTATCATCACATGTGCACCATGATACCCCAGACTAAATTAATTATGCTGAATTTGTTTCATTTATCAAACTGGACATGAACACATTTCAAGGTGTGTGTGTTTGTGTGTGTGTGTGTGGGGGGGGGTTATTGATAGGAAACGTGCAGCAGAGGAAAATATCTGAAACCAGTGGCACCCACAGAGTGCTTCACACATTCACAGCCTCTCCCTCTCTTTCACACTCTTAACAACACGTGTGACATCATTAATCGTCAAACTCCTTTGTTGTCACACAAGGTGAGAGTTTTGTGGAACATGTTGATCTTCTTCTTTGTCCCATCAGCCAAATTTAGTGACTTTAAATTCTTGATATCTTTTTCATGTTTTAGGACTGTTAGTTTCACATCTCCAGTAACATTATTTGTCAGACCCCGAAACAACATTAAAACATCGGGTTTACGTTCAGATTAAAACACTCCGTTTTGAAGGTTAAGAACAATGACCTTATGTGTTTTTGTGTAAAATTACCGCGGGAGTTTCTTTGTCTCTACACTCCAGCTGTCCGGCTGTGCTGCGCTCTGAGAACGCAGCTTGTGGGTGTTGACGGACGAGGGTACGCGGAGCTGTAACGGAGCGAACATGCATTGCACATGTATCTGGTGGAAGTTCTTGGTAATGTTAGTTCAACAGAATCAAAATATCAACAAAAAGAGTGGTGAAGTGGCACACCGGTTGCATAGTGGTTAATTTGCATACTACATGAACAGAAGCTGTTGCTTGGGTTTGATTTCCACCTGTGACTCCTTTCCCGCATGTCATTCCTCACTCTCTCTCCCTGATTTCCGACTCTATCCCCTGTCCTGTCTCTCTAATTAAGAGTAGTACAAAAGTACATCTTCATTAAAAAAGGTGTGGAGAAGAACATACTGTAACAGAAAACATTGTCAGTCTTACCGTTATAGGGCTCAACAGTGTGCTTCCGGAAGTAAACATCTCGTTCATTTTTGCAATAGAAGATTTGTTTATTAGCCATTATGTCATAACCATCCAAGGTAGGTATATGGCGATGGTATATGTTCCTGTAGGAGACACAAGGTCGCATGATATCCACTTTGTTTTAAGAAAAACAAGATTTATAAGAGATATCGGGAAAATAACTAAGCTCATGGCACCACAGCGAGACGTCTCTGATTAGTTGAGCCTTCTGTTACCATGGCAATTTATCCCGCAAATCGGAGCCATATGCGAACAGATAAGTTTTGCTAGCAGGCTAGCTAAGACGATATGTACTGATAACCCTATCATGAATGTAGTTTATATTTTCCAAAAGACAAACTACAAGACAGTACAACACTTGTATTAACAGTATAAACACTATAACAACGACAAAAGTTACTTTTAAGAAGAAACAATATCATTCACAATGGATTGTGGGATGGGTAGTTCCTTGGCTCCGATGGCTCTGTGATGAACACAGTCTTGTACCTTTGCCTTTTTTTCTGTTTTTTGATGCCGTTTTGGTGCCGAATTAAATGCAATATAGGCTTCAATCATAGGGCTTTTGTCTGATTTGATGTTTGCCTGGAACCAAGACAGCCAGCTACCCCAATACCCGTGACTATAATACATTTCGGCGCAAAAATCACAAGTCCAAATATCGCTTGGCCATCTGCGCCTGAAGCCACAAACCTTGAAACAAATTACAGCTGTGATGCTGTGTGATAGTTGTAAGTCCTTCAGGTAACCAACTGTGTAGGAATATTTACTCACCAACAGACTATTTAGATTAAAGTAAAACACAAACTGTAAACATTTCTCTCAATGATTGTTTCTTTATGAATAAGTGTTTGGTGAATCTTTCCACCTTTTGGGTGGAAGTGCGTTATTTCTCTGAAGCTGCTGGAGGTGTTAAGTCTGTGTTCGAGTCAGTCAACACAACTTTGTTTCCTATGAGCAGCCCCGACTTCAAAGAAACAAGTGTCTCACTTATTTTTTCACTTGGATATTCATTTTCACCAGACAGACCATACATTTTTACATAAAGGTATGGTAGAGAGTGGATTTTTGTTGCACAGGCCTTAATCATCTTTGCAATGAGTGTTTTCAAAGATAGAGTCAGCAGCTTTTTCCCACAAAATAAGGCCGTGTTCACACTTGACTTCTTTTTTCAACTGTCAGCGCCTTTTTTACATACAAGCCTGTGGTAAAATGAAAAAGGATGACGCCTTTTCAAAAAGTGCTGCACCCGACGCCTTTTTCAGTTGAATTATTTCAACTTTTCAGAAAAGCACTGGGTGACATCAAGCGCCTTTCTGACAGCTGACCAATCAGGATGAGTAGTAACCTATGTCCCTAGTTACCGGTGCCCAAAAATGGCAAACTTCCACCAGATATGTGTGCACTGCGTGTCCGCTCCGGTCTGTTATGGGACCGTGCATCCTCGTCCGTCAACACCCACCGGCTGCGTTCTCAGTCCGCAGCACGGAGAGCACAGCCGGACATAGTGATGTGAAAAGCAGTTCTTTTCAGTGTACTGAATCAGTAGAATCAGTTCAGTAAAGTGATTTGTTCAAAAGATTCGTTCACCGAATCGTTCAGTACTTCTCTGCAGCTCTGCCTGTGAATCAGAATGAAATAAGCTGAAACACGGCCAAACGTTTAGTTCTGCTCGCGATCGTACTGAGAACAGCCGGTGGTGAATAATAAGCCAATGAGCTGAGAATTTAGCTGGATAAAGCTACAGTTTGCAAACTGAAAGCTGCTAAAACAATCACATTTATTTTCCCCGACCGTTTTGTTCAGTACGTTCAGTACACAAATCACTCACTGACTGTCTGACTGAGAGGAAGAGAGTGACTCGGAGGCGGAGCTCTCGTTCAGTTCGTTCACTGAACGAGAGCTCCGCTCCTTCTCTCAGTTCGTTCAGTGATTCACGTCGGAGCTCTCGTTCAGTTCGTTCAGTGAACGAACTGAACGAGCAAGACTGCGAGTCACCAGCCTCAGTCACACACACACACACACACACACAGTACTGACTGAAACACGATGGTTAGTAGATGTTAAAACAGTCAGCTGAGTGAAATTAAGTTGGCTATAAAAGCTGTTTGTAAACTGACAGCAGATATAAAAAGCACATACATTTTCGCAACACCTAAATGTTAAATAATATATTTTCTACTTCCTCAATTTTGGAGACATGAGAGGGAGAAGTAGGGGCGGGCTTTAGTGACACAGAGCTCCCTACCGACTCCGTCCTGTTGGTTCAGTCAGTACATATCACTGACATGAAAGGAGAGGGAGGCTTTGAGAGACTCTTGCGGTCTAGAGAGAGACACGAGACGGGAGAGAGGAGAGCGCAACTGAAGTTGAGAAATGAACGACTCTTTTCAGTTAGTGATTCAGTTCAGTTCGTTCACCCAGATGATTCGTTCGTTTTGAACGAATCGCTCAATAATGAAGGGCAAGGTCGTTCAACTACAGCGGCCGTATCCATAAAACTATAGTACAAAGAGTTTCTCCGAGTGATGAAATACAGAAATGCAGGTGATGCTGCAGCACGTCCTAAAGTCGGGCAGCTTTAAGGCCATGAGATTATAAAGATTATTATTATTATTATTATTATTATTATTATTATTATTATTATTCTTTCTTCCTCGGACAGATGTTAAAGTTCCTTTATTCATGAGATAACAAAACAAGTGAAACAGTGACACAAAGGACAACACGGGGTATTAATTTTACAGGCATACAAATAGTCAATTGCCAAAGCAATGGAGGACCCAAGAATGTGAGAATGAAAGCAAAAGAAAAATAACATTGCAAGTCTATAAACACAAATGCATAGCCTATAGACACATAACAAGCAAAACATGCTAACATCAGTCTCCCCACACAACCACACACACACACACACACACACACACACACACACACACACACACACTCCATAGGTTCTGTTTGTGTAGCAGTGAGCTGACCAAACACAGACGCCGCCCCGGCAAGTGCTGCAGAGTGAGAACTGAGTAAAAGAAATTTCGAGTCAGGAGCCAGTAAGAGGAAATAAACTAAAACATGAAGAGACTCGTGCCTTACTAGAAGGTGGGTATGTTGAATACTTTTGCAAAGCTTTGTCAGCATTAAAACATCGCCTGCACAAGTGGCTATATAGATAGATAGATAGATAGATAGATAGATAGATAGATAGATAGATAGATAGATGGATAGATATCTATCTCTCTTTGTTATAGAGAGACATGCTTCTCACACACAGGCCCAAATCACACACACACACACAAACATGATCTGTAGACATGCGTTAGTGGAGACATATCAGAGTAGGTCTGCTACACAGGGAGCCCACCAGAGCTGTTGGGAGTTTAGTTCCTTGCTCGAGGGCGCTGAGGCCAGACCAACTTCCATATGGTGGTATGCTCCAATTCTAAATCTCCTCTGATTCACACATTGATTAACTGACTATATTCAATAGTTTGCTGCAATTTTTTCCTATGATGATGAAGGGATGACCCTCCCTACTCTGTCTCTAATTGACTAGTACGTACTAGCTGAATGTATGAATGAGTAGTCTCACATGTCACTGTTTATTACAAAGGCCATTTTTCCTCTGCTGGACTGGTCACCTAAAAAAAAACATTTGCAGGGAAAATTAAGAGTATACCCACTTCTTCAGCCACTACTACACTACTGCATAGCAGCCCAACACAGTGTAGCCTGCTAATAATTAAGTTCAACGAAGAAGAAGAACGGGACAGAGTAAACAAAAGGGACCATTTAGGGTCGGATCGGTACCCTTGGCACCCCAACAGAAGGGTACCAAAAAAGTATGGCGGTATCCATTCCCAACTTTTGACGGTGGAAACGCCAGTAAATGGGTTCCGTACCGAACCGAACTAAACTGGACTGCTTGGTGGAAACGGGGAGTCTTTTGGATGAACTTGAGGCACGGGGCTGTGCTGTTCTTTCTTTATAAAGTCTGTGGTCTTGAAACTGAGAAATGAGAGCACACAACCAATGTTGTTTTGCAACAAGAAGTTTAATGAATAGAATCAAGAAACAGTAGTTATTACAAAAAAAATAAACAACACATCAACCATTAAAGCAGGGGCGTCATGCAAGCCAAAAAAGGGGGGGGGGGGGAGCGGGGGGGGGAGCGGGGGTAGATAATGATGCCTTTTTTGCATTTTGAATGGGCACAAGAGGTATAATTTCTCTGTCATTCTTACAGTCTGTGAAAAAAAAACTAAATCATGTGAGATTCTTCTGTTTTGTAGCTTTCATTCACCTTAACCTTTCCCCACCAATCTGAAGTCAAATACTTTAACTGCTGCTGTGGAGTGACCTAACGCAGCAACCTTTGGGTCAAACTAACTACAGAACACAAATGCAATCTGCAAAAAGGGCCTGCAGAGACTCTTTCTGCTCAGATCTGTTAGTGAGTCCATTTTAACCTTTTTGTTTTATCTCATAGTATGGTAACCTTTGTTAGGTGTTGTATACGGCAATAGAAGAAGAATATACTTAACTTAAAACATTTCTGATCAATACTACATTTTGTTAAAATAATCATACGAAGAAATCAAATAAAATCCTGACAGATGTAAAAAACTAAATCTGTGGATGGACATGACACCCCTTGAAGCGATACATGGTGATTAAAGTAAGAAAGAGTAAAAATGACTGGTTGATTTTCTTTGAGGAGCCACAGAGGACTCATGGAAGCGCAGCTTTACAATTCAGTCTGCTTCTCAAGCCTGCACTCTCCAGCACATAGACGACTTTACAGTCGTTCAGTTCTCCAAAATTACCCTTACCGAGAACTTTCTCAGTTACTTTGAACGTTTCATACGGTGGGATGAGCACTTCTTCTTCTCCGTCAATTGCAGAATAGTCCCCCAGATAAGCTCCAGAACAGGTCTTGATTTTAAAGCAGGTCTCATTACCAAAGTCTGTTAAGTTGTTGAGGTAAGAGCTGGAGGCAAAGGAACCAAAGCGAATGATTTGTCCGACATTGCCAGAAAACAAACTTCTGTCAGCGTCTGTAAGTTGTGTGACATTTGTAATTGCTATTCAAGATCTGTATGGCAGATGTCAGAAGAAAATGTAAGGAATGGAACTGAAATGAGAAGCTGTATTTGCTCGCTTCTGTTCTGACTGCTGTGTTGAAAATATCATAAATATTATTATCAGTATAAACACAGATTGCATGCATGTGGTCTTTGGTCAGAGCCTTGTCAGCCTCCCTTGGTTTCTTCTCAGCACACTTTGTTGTCTCATTCCAGGCATATTCAAATTTACTATTTCTAATTTCTTTGTTAAAGTAGTAGGTCTTGACTTTTTCCATCATTTTTTCCTGGCAGCCAAAGTACATGTCATCAACCGAATCTTCAACCATACCCAACGGGATGTCCTGGTTTTTCTCTCGGAGAGGGAAGTTGAAACGGATCTGAGGAGAGACAAAGAAAATAATGAAGGGCAAGGTCGTTCAACTACAGCGGCTCCTAGTGACGAAATACAGAAGTGCAGGGGATGCTGCAGCAGAATAACTGATGCATTTGACTGCATACACTTAGTTTAATCGAAGCAATTCACCAATAATGTGGATGATTATCTCCATACGTTTTGAGAATCCTACGATCTAAAGCACACATTTGTTCCCAACATTTGTTGTCATACTTATGGGTGGTAGACATGTTCTTGAAAACAGTTACAGTTAAAAAAAATTTGAGGATCGCTCACAGGTTTTTAAATGCTTCACTCACCGTCATGAAGTCTGCAGGCAGCATCCAGCCGCAGAGTAAGAAGAATGAAATGAAGGTCAGCATGTTTCTCTGAAGTGTTAAGACTCTACAAACACACAAAACAACAAGTCAATAAAATGACCTTCACTTTAGTTTGTAGTGTTGGTAAAATCATTGTTGAACTATTGGTTGAATTACAAAAAAGTATGGTACTCAAAAGCTTGACTTACCAGACTTTCGAAAGAGATGATGCTGCAAACTTTGTGAGCTCTTTGAAACAGACGGTTCAATGAGACAACTGGTCCTCAGCACATGACCAGGACCCCAATGGGTCTCTCTTTATATACCTTTGTGACCAGGCGGGTCACAAGTCCTCCGACGCACATGAACAGTTATATATTTCCAAATAATGAGGGTGGAGTAGAAGGTCTTAAGGTGTGAGTGTGATAGGAAATTATTGTGGTTTTGTGGTCAATGTTTTTGCTGTAAGCTGCATGACCAAAAACATGTAGACAGACAACTTTGTGATACTGTATGTTTTAACAGAATGAAATGCACACTACTGCATGTTTTCATTTTTTGAAGTATTCACCTTGTGAACTATATGTGCAAGCTGCAAAACGTATCCTATTTCCTAAAAAGATTGGAATTTTGTAAATCAAAACAGAATGAGATGTACTGCAAAACATTAGAACCCAAATAGCAGCGAGAAAACATGTCAAATGTTGAAACTGAGAAATGTCATTGTTGTTTTGAGAGAGGAATAAAAAAAGATGCCAGCAACATGTGTCAAAGAAGTAGAAGTAGAATATCAAAGAATATCAGGTAAATGTTTTATCTGGTGTTCTTTTATCTTCTATTGGCTCTCCCCAGGGATGTGTCCTTTCACCACTATTATTTGTATTATATACAAATGACTGTCAATGTCATTACGATGGCAGACACGTAGTCAAGTTTGCAGGTGACTCGGTAGTTGTCAGCAGGAGTCTGACCATGGTCCAGTAGTGGCAGACTTCCCTGAGTGGTGTAAAATGTTCCTTTTAGAAATAAACATCTCTAAAACCAAGGAGGTGATTATTGACTTTAGGAGGAAGCATCCACCTCAATTATTGGGACAGGCTGTTGATGTGGTGAATGAACTTAAATACTTGGGTACAATCATTGACGAAAACCTCACATTTGAAGCCAACACAGATGATGTTTGTGCAAAGGCATATCAGCATATTCACTTTTTATCAAAAACTGAGGAATTTTAATGTCGATCGTGTTTTTATAAGAATGTTTTATTCTTGTTTTATTGAGTCTCTTTTTACCTTCTCTTTCATCTGCAGGTCTGTCAACTTGAAAAATAGGAAGAGGTTGGAGCAAATCGTCAGAATGTGCAGTAAAATAGCTGGCTCTAGTTTTGATGATCTCGCCCTCTTATACAGAGTCAGAGCAACAAGCTGCTGCCATCTTGCCCAGATGCAGGACCAACAGATTTAAATACTAATTTGTCCCTGGTACCATTTTTCTCCTCAACAATACAATGTAAATCCCCTCCCCATTCTTTGGTGTATGTAATTTATTGTTGTGTGTATTTCAGATTCACTGCCGGATGTAAAGCAAATTGCCCCTCGGGGGTAACTAAGGTATACATTGACCTTGAAAGAAGTCACCTGATGGAACAGCTGACAATTAATTTGATTATCAGGAGAGTAACATGATGAGGTAACATGTTGGGCGGCAGTAGCTCAGACTGTTGGGAACCGGAGGGTTGCCGGTTCAAGTCCCAGTGCAGACCAAACCTGGAAATTGGTTTGGTAGCTGGAGTGGTGCCAGTTCACTTCCTGAGCACAGCCCAGTGAGCAAGGCACTGTAACCCACACACACACACACACACACACACACACACACACACACCAGGCCCCAACCGCTGACATCTCTCCATTAGTGCATGTCCATACGATCCTGTTTGTGCATGTGTGTGTATTTCAGCCTCTGTGTGTGTAAGCATGTTCAACCTCAGAGTGTTCATTTCCCCTCGCAGGATTAATAGGCTATATCTTCTTTAAAACAGCTTGGCTCCATTGTAAAATAGTCCGGGTGATAAACTGGCCTTCCTGCAGACCTGAATCATCACACATGGAAATTGGTCTCCACATTTCCCAAAATGCATTAGTGTTTTTTAAAAGAACAAATATTGCAACAAAGTGTGCCGACTTTTTTAAAATGTGTTACTGGCATTGGGTTCAAAATGGGCATTTGGGATTTTTCTCATCAACCAAAAAATATCTGATTCAACATTTGATATGTTTCCTTATTTTTAATTCATGGAGTTTCAGTGTTTTGCAAATCAAAACTTTTTGATTTTACATTTACATCAAGAGTTTTGGTAAACACAGCTGTCACTTTATTTTATTATCATCACATGTGCACCATGATACCCCAGACTAAATTAATTATGCTGAATTTGTTTCATTTATCAAACTGGACATGAACACATTTCAAGGTGTGTGTGTTTGTGTGTGTGTGTGTGGGGGGGGGGTTATTGATAGGAAACGTGCAGCAGAGGAAAATATCTGAAACCAGTGGCACCCACAGAGTGCTTCACACATTCACAGCCTCTCCCTCTCTTTCACACTCTTAACAACACGTGTGACATCATTAATCGTCAAACTCCTTTGTTGTCACACAAGGTGAGAGTTTTGTGGAACATGTTGATCTTCTTCTTTGTCCCATCAGCCAAATTTAGTGACTTTAAATTCTTGATATCTTTTTCATGTTTTAGGACTGTTAGTTTCACATCTCCAGTAACATTATTTGTCAGACCCCGAAACAACATTAAAACATCGGGTTTACGTTCAGATTAAAACACTCCGTTTTGAAGGTTAAGAACAATGACCTTATGTGTTTTTGTGTAAAATTACCGCGGGAGTTTCTTTGTCTCTACACTCCAGCTGTCCGGCTGTGCTGCGCTCTGAGAACGCAGCTTGTGGGTGTTGACGGACGAGGGTACGCGGAGCTGTAACGGAGCGAACATGCATTGCACATGTATCTGGTGGAAGTTCTTGGTAATGTTAGTTCAACAGAATCAAAATATCAACAAAAAGAGTGGTGAAGTGGCACACCGGTTGCATAGTGGTTAATTTGCATACTACATGAACAGAAGCTGTTGCTTGGGTTTGATTTCCACCTGTGACTCCTTTCCCGCATGTCATTCCTCACTCTCTCTCCCTGATTTCCGACTCTATCCCCTGTCCTGTCTCTCTAATTAAGAGTAGTACAAAAGTACATCTTCATTAAAAAAGGTGTGGAGAAGAACATACTGTAACAGAAAACATTGTCAGTCTTACCGTTATAGGGCTCAACAGTGTGCTTCCGGAAGTAAACATCTCGTTCATTTTTGCAATAGAAGATTTGTTTATTAGCCATTATGTCATAACCATCCAAGGTAGGTATATGGCGATGGTATATGTTCCTGTAGGAGACACAAGGTCGCATGATATCCACTTTGTTTTAAGAAAAACAAGATTTATAAGAGATATCGGGAAAATAACTAAGCTCATGGCACCACAGCGAGACGTCTCTGATTAGTTGAGCCTTCTGTTACCATGGCAATTTATCCCGCAAATCGGAGCCATATGCGAACAGATAAGTTTTGCTAGCAGGCTAGCTAAGACGATATGTACTGATAACCCTATCATGAATGTAGTTTATATTTTCCAAAAGACAAACTACAAGACAGTACAACACTTGTATTAACAGTATAAACACTATAACAACGACAAAAGTTACTTTTAAGAAGAAACAATATCATTCACAATGGATTGTGGGATGGGTAGTTCCTTGGCTCCGATGGCTCTGTGATGAACACAGTCTTGTACCTTTGCCTTTTTTTCTGTTTTTTGATGCCGTTTTGGTGCCGAATTAAATGCAATATAGGCTTCAATCATAGGGCTTTTGTCTGATTTGATGTTTGCCTGGAACCAAGACAGCCAGCTACCCCAATACCCGTGACTATAATACATTTCGGCGCAAAAATCACAAGTCCAAATATCGCTTGGCCATCTGCGCCTGAAGCCACAAACCTTGAAACAAATTACAGCTGTGATGCTGTGTGATAGTTGTAAGTCCTTCAGGTAACCAACTGTGTAGGAATATTTACTCACCAACAGACTATTTAGATTAAAGTAAAACACAAACTGTAAACATTTCTCTCAATGATTGTTTCTTTATGAATAAGTGTTTGGTGAATCTTTCCACCTTTTGGGTGGAAGTGCGTTATTTCTCTGAAGCTGCTGGAGGTGTTAAGTCTGTGTTCGAGTCAGTCAACACAACTTTGTTTCCTATGAGCAGCCCCGACTTCAAAGAAACAAGTGTCTCACTTATTTTTTCACTTGGATATTCATTTTCACCAGACAGACCATACATTTTTACATAAAGGTATGGTAGAGAGTGGATTTTTGTTGCACAGGCCTTAATCATCTTTGCAATGAGTGTTTTCAAAGATAGAGTCAGCAGCTTTTTCCCACAAAATAAGGCCGTGTTCACACTTGACTTCTTTTTTCAACTGTCAGCGCCTTTTTTACATACAAGCCTGTGGTAAAATGAAAAAGGATGACGCCTTTTCAAAAAGTGCTGCACCCGACGCCTTTTTCAGTTGAATTATTTCAACTTTTCAGAAAAGCACTGGGTGACATCAAGCGCCTTTCTGACAGCTGACCAATCAGGATGAGTAGTAACCTATGTCCCTAGTTACCGGTGCCCAAAAATGGCAAACTTCCACCAGATATGTGTGCACTGCGTGTCCGCTCCGGTCTGTTATGGGACCGTGCATCCTCGTCCGTCAACACCCACCGGCTGCGTTCTCAGTCCGCAGCACGGAGAGCACAGCCGGACATAGTGATGTGAAAAGCAGTTCTTTTCAGTGTACTGAATCAGTAGAATCAGTTCAGTAAAGTGATTTGTTCAAAAGATTCGTTCACCGAATCGTTCAGTACTTCTCTGCAGCTCTGCCTGTGAATCAGAATGAAATAAGCTGAAACACGGCCAAACGTTTAGTTCTGCTCGCGATCGTACTGAGAACAGCCGGTGGTGAATAATAAGCCAATGAGCTGAGAATTTAGCTGGATAAAGCTACAGTTTGCAAACTGAAAGCTGCTAAAACAATCACATTTATTTTCCCCGACCGTTTTGTTCAGTACGTTCAGTACACAAATCACTCACTGACTGTCTGACTGAGAGGAAGAGAGTGACTCGGAGGCGGAGCTCTCGTTCAGTTCGTTCACTGAACGAGAGCTCCGCTCCTTCTCTCAGTTCGTTCAGTGATTCACGTCGGAGCTCTCGTTCAGTTCGTTCAGTGAACGAACTGAACGAGCAAGACTGCGAGTCACCAGCCTCAGTCACACACACACACACACACACACAGTACTGACTGAAACACGATGGTTAGTAGATGTTAAAACAGTCAGCTGAGTGAAATTAAGTTGGCTATAAAAGCTGTTTGTAAACTGACAGCAGATATAAAAAGCACATACATTTTCGCAACACCTAAATGTTAAATAATATATTTTCTACTTCCTCAATTTTGGAGACATGAGAGGGAGAAGTAGGGGCGGGCTTTAGTGACACAGAGCTCCCTACCGACTCCGTCCTGTTGGTTCAGTCAGTACATATCACTGACATGAAAGGAGAGGGAGGCTTTGAGAGACTCTTGCGGTCTAGAGAGAGACACGAGACGGGAGAGAGGAGAGCGCAACTGAAGTTGAGAAATGAACGACTCTTTTCAGTTAGTGATTCAGTTCAGTTCGTTCACCCAGATGATTCGTTCGTTTTGAACGAATCGCTCAATAATGAAGGGCAAGGTCGTTCAACTACAGCGGCCGTATCCATAAAACTATAGTACAAAGAGTTTCTCCGAGTGATGAAATACAGAAATGCAGGTGATGCTGCAGCACGTCCTAAAGTCGGGCAGCTTTAAGGCCATGAGATTATAAAGATTATTATTATTATTATTATTATTATTATTATTATTATTATTATTCTTTCTTCCTCGGACAGATGTTAAAGTTCCTTTATTCATGAGATAACAAAACAAGTGAAACAGTGACACAAAGGACAACACGGGGTATTAATTTTACAGGCATACAAATAGTCAATTGCCAAAGCAATGGAGGACCCAAGAATGTGAGAATGAAAGCAAAAGAAAAATAACATTGCAAGTCTATAAACACAAATGCATAGCCTATAGACACATAACAAGCAAAACATGCTAACATCAGTCTCCCCACACAACCACACACACACACACACACACACACACACACACACACACACACACACACACTCCATAGGTTCTGTTTGTGTAGCAGTGAGCTGACCAAACACAGACGCCGCCCCGGCAAGTGCTGCAGAGTGAGAACTGAGTAAAAGAAATTTCGAGTCAGGAGCCAGTAAGAGGAAATAAACTAAAACATGAAGAGACTCGTGCCTTACTAGAAGGTGGGTATGTTGAATACTTTTGCAAAGCTTTGTCAGCATTAAAACATCGCCTGCACAAGTGGCTATATAGATAGATAGATAGATAGATAGATAGATAGATAGATAGATAGATAGATAGATGGATAGATATCTATCTCTCTTTGTTATAGAGAGACATGCTTCTCACACACAGGCCCAAATCACACACACACACACAAACATGATCTGTAGACATGCGTTAGTGGAGACATATCAGAGTAGGTCTGCTACACAGGGAGCCCACCAGAGCTGTTGGGAGTTTAGTTCCTTGCTCGAGGGCGCTGAGGCCAGACCAACTTCCATATGGTGGTATGCTCCAATTCTAAATCTCCTCTGATTCACACATTGATTAACTGACTATATTCAATAGTTTGCTGCAATTTTTTCCTATGATGATGAAGGGATGACCCTCCCTACTCTGTCTCTAATTGACTAGTACGTACTAGCTGAATGTATGAATGAGTAGTCTCACATGTCACTGTTTATTACAAAGGCCATTTTTCCTCTGCTGGACTGGTCACCTAAAAAAAAACATTTGCAGGGAAAATTAAGAGTATACCCACTTCTTCAGCCACTACTACACTACTGCATAGCAGCCCAACACAGTGTAGCCTGCTAATAATTAAGTTCAACGAAGAAGAAGAACGGGACAGAGTAAACAAAAGGGACCATTTAGGGTCGGATCGGTACCCTTGGCACCCCAACAGAAGGGTACCAAAAAAGTATGGCGGTATCCATTCCCAACTTTTGACGGTGGAAACGCCAGTAAATGGGTTCCGTACCGAACCGAACTAAACTGGACTGCTTGGTGGAAACGGGGAGTCTTTTGGATGAACTTGAGGCACGGGGCTGTGCTGTTCTTTCTTTATAAAGTCTGTGGTCTTGAAACTGAGAAATGAGAGCACACAACCAATGTTGTTTTGCAACAAGAAGTTTAATGAATAGAATCAAGAAACAGTAGTTATTACAAAAAAAATAAACAACACATCAACCATTAAAGCAGGGGCGTCATGCAAGCCAAAAAAGGGGGGGGGGGGGGAGCGGGGGGGGGAGCGGGGGTAGATAATGATGCCTTTTTTGCATTTTGAATGGGCACAAGAGGTATAATTTCTCTGTCATTCTTACAGTCTGTGAAAAAAAAACTAAATCATGTGAGATTCTTCTGTTTTGTAGCTTTCATTCACCTTAACCTTTCCCCACCAATCTGAAGTCAAATACTTTAACTGCTGCTGTGGAGTGACCTAACGCAGCAACCTTTGGGTCAAACTAACTACAGAACACAAATGCAATCTGCAAAAAGGGCCTGCAGAGACTCTTTCTGCTCAGATCTGTTAGTGAGTCCATTTTAACCTTTTTGTTTTATCTCATAGTATGGTAACCTTTGTTAGGTGTTGTATACGGCAATAGAAGAAGAATATACTTAACTTAAAACATTTCTGATCAATACTACATTTTGTTAAAATAATCATACGAAGAAATCAAATAAAATCCTGACAGATGTAAAAAACTAAATCTGTGGATGGACATGACACCCCTTGAAGCGATACATGGTGATTAAAGTAAGAAAGAGTAAAAATGACTGGTTGATTTTCTTTGAGGAGCCACAGAGGACTCATGGAAGCGCAGCTTTACAATTCAGTCTGCTTCTCAAGCCTGCACTCTCCAGCACATAGACGACTTTACAGTCGTTCAGTTCTCCAAAATTACCCTTACCGAGAACTTTCTCAGTTACTTTGAACGTTTCATACGGTGGGATGAGCACTTCTTCTTCTCCGTCAATTGCAGAATAGTCCCCCAGATAAGCTCCAGAACAGGTCTTGATTTTAAAGCAGGTCTCATTACCAAAGTCTGTTAAGTTGTTGAGGTAAGAGCTGGAGGCAAAGGAACCAAAGCGAATGATTTGTCCGACATTGCCAGAAAACAAACTTCTGTCAGCGTCTGTAAGTTGTGTGACATTTGTAATTGCTATTCAAGATCTGTATGGCAGATGTCAGAAGAAAATGTAAGGAATGGAACTGAAATGAGAAGCTGTATTTGCTCGCTTCTGTTCTGACTGCTGTGTTGAAAATATCATAAATATTATTATCAGTATAAACACAGATTGCATGCATGTGGTCTTTGGTCAGAGCCTTGTCAGCCTCCCTTGGTTTCTTCTCAGCACACTTTGTTGTCTCATTCCAGGCATATTCAAATTTACTATTTCTAATTTCTTTGTTAAAGTAGTAGGTCTTGACTTTTTCCATCATTTTTTCCTGGCAGCCAAAGTACATGTCATCAACCGAATCTTCAACCATACCCAACGGGATGTCCTGGTTTTTCTCTCGGAGAGGGAAGTTGAAACGGATCTGAGGAGAGACAAAGAAAATAATGAAGGGCAAGGTCGTTCAACTACAGCGGCTCCTAGTGACGAAATACAGAAGTGCAGGGGATGCTGCAGCAGAATAACTGATGCATTTGACTGCATACACTTAGTTTAATCGAAGCAATTCACCAATAATGTGGATGATTATCTCCATACGTTTTGAGAATCCTACGATCTAAAGCACACATTTGTTCCCAACATTTGTTGTCATACTTATGGGTGGTAGACATGTTCTTGAAAACAGTTACAGTTAAAAAAAATTTGAGGATCGCTCACAGGTTTTTAAATGCTTCACTCACCGTCATGAAGTCTGCAGGCAGCATCCAGCCGCAGAGTAAGAAGAATGAAATGAAGGTCAGCATGTTTCTCTGAAGTGTTAAGACTCTACAAACACACAAAACAACAAGTCAATAAAATGACCTTCACTTTAGTTTGTAGTGTTGGTAAAATCATTGTTGAACTATTGGTTGAATTACAAAAAAGTATGGTACTCAAAAGCTTGACTTACCAGACTTTCGAAAGAGATGATGCTGCAAACTTTGTGAGCTCTTTGAAACAGACGGTTCAATGAGACAACTGGTCCTCAGCACATGACCAGGACCCCAATGGGTCTCTCTTTATATACCTTTGTGACCAGGCGGGTCACAAGTCCTCCGACGCACATGAACAGTTATATATTTCCAAATAATGAGGGTGGAGTAGAAGGTCTTAAGGTGTGAGTGTGATAGGAAATTATTGTGGTTTTGTGGTCAATGTTTTTGCTGTAAGCTGCATGACCAAAAACATGTAGACAGACAACTTTGTGATACTGTATGTTTTAACAGAATGAAATGCACACTACTGCATGTTTTCATTTTTTGAAGTATTCACCTTGTGAACTATATGTGCAAGCTGCAAAACGTATCCTATTTCCTAAAAAGATTGGAATTTTGTAAATCAAAACAGAATGAGATGTACTGCAAAACATTAGAACCCAAATAGCAGCGAGAAAACATGTCAAATGTTGAAACTGAGAAATGTCATTGTTGTTTTGAGAGAGGAATAAAAAAAGATGCCAGCAACATGTGTCAAAGAAGTAGAAGTAGAATATCAAAGAATATCAGGTAAATGTTTTATCTGGTGTTCTTTTATCTTCTATTGGCTCTCCCCAGGGATGTGTCCTTTCACCACTATTATTTGTATTATATACAAATGACTGTCAATGTCATTACGATGGCAGACACGTAGTCAAGTTTGCAGGTGACTCGGTAGTTGTCAGCAGGAGTCTGACCATGGTCCAGTAGTGGCAGACTTCCCTGAGTGGTGTAAAATGTTCCTTTTAGAAATAAACATCTCTAAAACCAAGGAGGTGATTATTGACTTTAGGAGGAAGCATCCACCTCAATTATTGGGACAGGCTGTTGATGTGGTGAATGAACTTAAATACTTGGGTACAATCATTGACGAAAACCTCACATTTGAAGCCAACACAGATGATGTTTGTGCAAAGGCATATCAGCATATTCACTTTTTATCAAAAACTGAGGAATTTTAATGTCGATCGTGTTTTTATAAGAATGTTTTATTCTTGTTTTATTGAGTCTCTTTTTACCTTCTCTTTCATCTGCAGGTCTGTCAACTTGAAAAATAGGAAGAGGTTGGAGCAAATCGTCAGAATGTGCAGTAAAATAGCTGGCTCTAGTTTTGATGATCTCGCCCTCTTATACAGAGTCAGAGCAACAAGCTGCTGCCATCTTGCCCAGATGCAGGACCAACAGATTTAAATACTAATTTGTCCCTGGTACCATTTTTCTCCTCAACAATACAATGTAAATCCCCTCCCCATTCTTTGGTGTATGTAATTTATTGTTGTGTGTATTTCAGATTCACTGCCGGATGTAAAGCAAATTGCCCCTCGGGGGTAACTAAGGTATACATTGACCTTGAAAGAAGTCACCTGATGGAACAGCTGACAATTAATTTGATTATCAGGAGAGTAACATGATGAGGTAACATGTTGGGCGGCAGTAGCTCAGACTGTTGGGAACCGGAGGGTTGCCGGTTCAAGTCCCAGTGCAGACCAAACCTGGAAATTGGTTTGGTAGCTGGAGTGGTGCCAGTTCACTTCCTGAGCACAGCCCAGTGAGCAAGGCACTGTAACCCACACACACACACACACACACACACACACACACACACCAGGCCCCAACCGCTGACATCTCTCCATTAGTGCATGTCCATACGATCCTGTTTGTGCATGTGTGTGTATTTCAGCCTCTGTGTGTGTAAGCATGTTCAACCACAGAGTGTTCATTTCCCCTCGCAGGATTAATAGGCTATATCTTCTTTAAAACAGCTTGGCTCCATTGTAAAATAGTCCGGGTGATAAACTGGCCTTCCTGCAGACCTGAATCATCACACATTGAAATTGGTCTCCACATTTCCCAAAATGCATTAGTGTTTTTTAAAAGAACAAATATTGCAACAAAGTGTGCCGACTTTTTTTAAAATGTGTTACTGGCATTGGGTTCAAAATGGGCATTTGGGATTTTTCTCATCAACCAAAAAATATCTGATTCAACATTTGATATGTTTCCTTATTTTTAATTCATGGAGTTTCAGTGTTTTGCAAATCAAAACTTTTTGATTTTACATTTACATCAAGAGTTTTGGTAAACACAGCTGTCACTTTATTTTATTATCATCACATGTGCACCATGATACCCCAGACTAAATTAATTATGCTGAATTTGTTTCATTTATCAAACTGGACATGAACACATTTCAAGGTGTGTGTGTGTGTGTGTGGGTGTGTGTGTGTGTTTGTGTGTGTGTGTGTGGGGGGGGTTATTGATAGGAAACGTGCAGCAGAGGAAAATATCTGAAACCAGTGGCACCCACAGAGTGCTTCACACATTCACAGCCTCTCCCTCTCTTTCACACTCTTAACAACACGTGTGACATCATTAATCGTCAAACTCCTTTGTTGTCACACAAGGTGAGAGTTTTGTGGAACATGTTGATCTTCTTCTTTGTCCCATCAGCCAAATTTAGTGACTTTAAATTCTTGATATCTTTTTCATGTTTTAGGACTGTTAGTTTCACATCTCCAGTAACATTATTTGTCAGACCCCGAAACAACATTAAAACATCGGGTTTACGTTCAGATTAAAACACTCCGTTTTGAAGGTTAAGAACAATGACCTTATGTGTTTTTGTGTAAAATTACCGCGGGAGTTTCTTTGTCTCTACACTCCAGCTGTCCGGCTGTGCTGCGCTCTGAGAACGCAGCTTGTGGGTGTTGACGGACGAGGGTACGCGGAGCTGTAACGGAGCGAACATGCATTGCACATGTATCTGGTGGAAGTTCTTGGTAATGTTAGTTCAACAGAATCAAAATATCAACAAAAAGAGTGGTGAAGTGGCACACCGGTTGCATAGTGGTTAATTTGCATACTACATGAACAGAAGCTGTTGCTTGGGTTTGATTTCCACCTGTGACTCCTTTCCCGCATGTCATTCCTCACTCTCTCTCCCTGATTTCCGACTCTATCCCCTGTCCTGTCTCTCTAATTAAGAGTAGTACAAAAGTACATCTTCATTAAAAAAGGTGTGGAGAAGAACATACTGTAACAGAAAACATTGTCAGTCTTACCGTTATAGGGCTCAACAGTGTGCTTCCGGAAGTAAACATCTCGTTCATTTTTGCAATAGAAGATTTGTTTATTAGCCATTATGTCATAACCATCCAAGGTAGGTATATGGCGATGGTATATGTTCCTGTAGGAGACACAAGGTCGCATGATATCCACTTTGTTTTAAGAAAAACAAGATTTATAAGAGATATCGGGAAAATAACTAAGCTCATGGCACCACAGCGAGACGTCTCTGATTAGTTGAGCCTTCTGTTACCATGGCAATTTATCCCGCAAATCGGAGCCATATGCGAACAGATAAGTTTTGCTAGCAGGCTAGCTAAGACGATATGTACTGATAACCCTATCATGAATGTAGTTTATATTTTCCAAAAGACAAACTACAAGACAGTACAACACTTGTATTAACAGTATAAACACTATAACAACGACAAAAGTTACTTTTAAGAAGAAACAATATCATTCACAATGGATTGTGGGATGGGTAGTTCCTTGGCTCCGATGGCTCTGTGATGAACACAGTCTTGTACCTTTGCCTTTTTTTCTGTTTTTTGATGCCGTTTTGGTGCCGAATTAAATGCAATATAGGCTTCAATCATAGGGCTTTTGTCTGATTTGATGTTTGCCTGGAACCAAGACAGCCAGCTACCCCAATACCCGTGACTATAATACATTTTGGCGCAAAAATCACAAGTCCAAATATCGCTTGGCCATCTGCGCCTGAAGCCACAAACCTTGAAACAAATTACAGCTGTGATGCTGTGTGATAGTCGTAAGTCCTTCAGGTAACCAACTGTGTAGGAATATTTACTCACCAACAGACTATTTAGATTAAAGTAAAACACAAACTGTAAACATTTCTCTCAATGAGTGTTTCTTTATGAATAAGTGTTTGGTGAATCTTTCCACCTTTTGGGTGGAAGTGCGTTATTTCTCTGAAGCTGCTGGAGGTGTTAAGTCTGTGGTCGAGTCAGTCAACACAACTTTGTTTCCTATGAGCAGCCCCGACCGTGCATCCGCGTCCGTCAACACCCACCGGCTGCGTTCTCAGTCCGCAGCACGGAGAGCACAGCCGGACATAGTGATGTGAAAAGCAGTTCTTTTCAGTGTACTGAATCAGTAGAATCAGTTCAGTAAAGTGATTTGTTCAAAAGATTAGTTCACCGAATCGTTCAGTACTTCTCAGCAGCTCTGCCTGTGAATCAGAATTTAATAAGCTGAAACACAGCCAAACGTTTAGTTCTGCTCGCGATCGTACTGAGAACAGCCGGTGGTGAATAATAAACTAATGAGCTGAGAATTTAGTTGGATAAAGCTACAGTTTGCAAACTGAAAGCTGCTAAAACAATCACATTTATTTTCCCCGACCGTTCTGTTCAGTACGTTCAGTACACAAATCACTCACTGACTGTCTGACTGAGAGGAAGAGAGTGACTTGGAGGCGGAGCTCTCGTTCAGTTCGTTCAGTACACAAATCACTCACTGACTGACTGAGAGGAAGAGAGTGACTCGGAGGCGGAGCTCTCGTTCAGTTCGTTCACTGAACGAGAGCTCCGCTCCTTCTCTCAGTTCGTTCAGTGATTCACGTTGGAGCTGTCGTTCAGTTCGTTCAGTTCGTTCACTGAACGAACTGAACGAGCAAGACTGCGAGTCACCAGGGCAGGCTTTAGTGACACAGAGCTCCCGACCGACTCCGTCCTGTTGGTTCAGTCAGTATGTATCAATGACATGAAAGGAGAGGGAGGGCGCTTTGAGCGACTCTTACGGTCTAGAGAGAGATACGAGACGGGAGAGAGGAGAGCGCAACTGAAGTTGAGAAATGAACGACTCTTTTCAGTAAGTGATTCAGTTCAGTTCGTTCACCCAGATGATTCGTTCGTTTTGAACGAATCGCTCATGACCGACACATCACTAGCCGGACAGCTGGAGTATGAAGACAAAGCAATTTCCGAGGTACTTTAACAGATTCACCCGCGACAGCACGAGATAATACGATGTTCGTGGCTGACTCATCATTATAGTGAATAGTTTCAACTGATAACGTATCTACACTCCTGCACTTTAACATATATATCTTTGATTGCACAACCACGAATTTGCACAGCTCTGGGTAACCCCCTATATCGTTATTGCATATTTACCACTGTCATCACTGTTTTTGCAAACTTACATCTCTTACCTCCAGCAAGTATTTTTACATTCAGTTGACAAGCCTGAATAAATGTTGTGTTTAATTTTTCATTTTTTTAAACAAGTAGGAGTGTTAAGTTAAATCCTTGATGTATAAATCTCTTCCTATTCTTATTTTTTATATTTTAAGTGCTTATTTGCTATGTATCTATTCTTATATTGTTTTATTTGCTCTGATAACATGCTGCTGTAACACCACAATTTCCCAGTTTGAGATCAATAAAGTAACAATAAGTGACTCAGGACGTTTCTGGGCGGGGACCTTGTGTGTTTTCTCCAGCCAATGACAGACAGGTGAGTTTACCACTGCATTAATGTGGCGTCGGACACATCGGAAAAACGAGTTTCTGAGTTGTAAAATGCGTAAAATGAGTTCCGACATCTGCTCAAGTCGCAACAACAAGTAGGAAACTTGGAACAGAATTAGGTGCCCCATTCAAATCTTTCCTTGATTTTTCACCAATCCTCATATCTAGAAGTTGGCACCTGGAACCAAAACAGCCAGCTATCCCACTACTTGTGACTATAATACATTTAATTTGGCACCAAAACGGCATTAAACATTTCAAAACAAAACAAACAAAATGACCCCTCATTCAATGACTTCTAGGTCACTTCCTGCATTTGGTACATATCATTTTGTTCAATAAAAATACAAAAAATATTTTTCAAAATGTAAATTTGTATTAGATGTTGTAAAAGTGTTTCACACTTTCTGATTTTGCTTTGCACATCCCAGCCACCGTACTTTTGTGTATATAATGTTACAAAACATATGTGATCGGTCAAACCACCTGTCAATCTTAATGTAATTTTGACTAAACTAGCCAATCTAAAATTAGTCCCGCCCACTCTTCCCCGTCTCTGAGCAGAATCTCGCGAGAGTAGTTCTTCTTGGATCCATACGGAGTGATGGTGCGGTGGCTGCGTGTGGAGTTAACTTTTAAAAAAAAGTTGTTCGAGTGATTTGTGTTTCCCTTGCTTCGTGTTCTGAAGAGCACCGTTCTTTAAACTAAACCCTTGGTGAGTCAAAATGTAATTTAAGACTTGATGGGATGAGTGTGAGAGAAGGAAATGCTGAAGTTAGCCACAGCTAGTTAGCTTGTTAGCTTGTTAGCAGGTGAGTGGAACTTTGATGTGTTGTGACGTCATGTTCCCGACCTTGAACCGTCGGCTTTCTTTGTCTTTTTTCTTCTGCTGTTTTTTAAAAATAAAAAAAAATTAATTTAGCAAATATCTGACAACAAATAGGGCTTGCTGTGCAGTTAATTTAATTAACAGACCTTAGGGTAGTGACGGAGCGGGACAGACCAAACATCTCCTTGGTGTGTCAGAGCCTCTTGCTCAGTGTAGCCCATTATTTACAGTCAATGGTTTAGCTGATCCAGACTACCATTCATGCCAAAGATGCCAATGGCAACATATCTAGCCAGGACTATTAAACTGGGTTAAAAAGTAATTCAGAAATATTTGTTGTTAGTATGTTGAAAAGAATGAGTTTGTGTGATTTTTAGAAAGTAAAGGCCCACCACAGTGGTTAATCACAGACTGTAAATATGATTATCCCACGTTATGATGAGTGTTATAGTCCACATAAATGTTGACATTAAAAAACAAACTTTGTGTATTTAGCATGTGCAAGTACGTTTGAACAGCAATGTCTTAAGTTATTGCTATTTTTAAGAGAAAGTTAAACATGTTCTGTACAAAAGCACAGAGAGTTCGGGACCTGTTAATTATTTAAATAATTAAAGTAGTATTTGTTTCATGTTAAGATGTATGTGAACAAGCTGGACTGACATGTGTTACAACCTTTTTCCTGTAAATAGTTTTCCTCTGTGATACAGACAGGCTGAACCAGTGGATGCTCAACTTGAGAAGACAGAACTGGACTCCTACCGAGACCTCTCGTCTGTGCAGTGAACACTTTGAAAGCTGTCACCTTGGCACTGACTCCAGGGTACCGAGATCTTTTTAAACTTATTATTAACAAAGAAACTTATTGATTTTAAACTGATGAAGTACTATAGTATCCACAATAAAATGCTTAATGTCATCTGTGGCAATTGTATGTGGAATATCATTCTGAAGTGAGGGAGGGAGCTGAAAATTGCATAATTACAATCAGGTTAAGCTTATTATATTTTAATAAAAAGAATAATTTCAATGTTGATTACCTAATACTGTACCTTTGTTGTCTGGGTAGTACACTGTAGAATTTATAAATGCAGTCTTACACACAAATGATTACAGAAAATGCACAAATTTAATGGATAACTGCTATTTTCTGTCTAAATTATTTTTTCCTTTTTGTTTTTACATTTTAATAGGGGAGGACATGTCTGAAAAACAACGCTGTGTCTACCATTTTCATCTTCTTTGAGGACAAAAACCAAGGGCTAGGAGGAAAATGCTTGGTGGTAAGTACAAATGAGGTAAGTGACAAGGGCCTAATTGTTTTAAGTAGTGGTGAGGAGGTTGCAGATGTAGATGACGGTAGCAGTGTCGTAAATCTCATGGATGATCAGAGCAATGATGGAAGACACACCTCAACAAGCCTTTGTTGCTCAAGATGGCATGAGTGATGATGATATTACGCTGACAGCAAATGCAGGGGAAGATGTTGGTCTAGGTAGCAGCCATCAACGCAAAAAAAATCAGAGCAAAAATTGGGCAGCCTTACATCACTCATACATTAGTCCAAAACAGCTGAGTAGCTTATCTCAGGGCGATCACTCTTTCTCACTCTCTTATTCCTCATTCTCTTACTTCTCATGCTGCAGAAGTAAGGCTATGTGCAGCTCAAAAAATGCTGAGATTGAAAAGCCAGCACACAAGAAGATCCGAGGGCAAACATTTCTTCCATGAAAGGTTTACTTGAAGTGCTTCGGAAGAAACTTCTAATTTCATTTGAATGATGCCTCTCTTCTATCTGGTCTTGAAGATGTTCCCAGAGAGATCTTTCAAAGAATCAAAAAGAAGAAGTCTGTGTTTTCAGAGCATTTGAAACAAATCGCTACAACACTGCACGGCTACTCTCCAAAGTCCTACGACTATGTCAGAGAGAAGTTTCTTTTGGCTTGCCTCATCCACAAACCATAAAGAAGATGGTGAAGTAGCATCTCTGCAGATCCTGGATTTACTGTTGCTTCTTTCACAGCTCTTAAAAGTCATGTTTCTGATCAGAAGGGATTAGGTAAGGACACACTTTGCTCATTTATGATGGATGATTCAAAAGCAGACTGAGTTTGGGGGGCACCAAATTCACGGCTATGTTGACATCAGAGCTGGTGAAATTGAAAATGATATTGCAACACAAGCATTGGTCCTCATTGTTGTTGCAATTAATGCGTCTTGGAAGATTCCCATTGCTTACTTCCTGATCTACAGCATGACGGGACGAGAGAGCAAGCATCATCCGAGAGAGCTTAATTAGGCTTCCTGCGATCAGTGTTAGGGTTGTGTCATTGACATGTGATGGACCATCTCAAAACTTGGTGCCAATTTGGACCTCATGGACGTGAGATCTTTCTTTTCCATCCTGAAGATAAACAAGTGCACGTCGTCTCAAGGGGAAGGAAATCTCGAATGTACAGAGCTGAAATTAAAACAACAATTGAACTCAGAGCCTGCATGAACGGGGCCTGAGTTCTTACTGAAATGAACGCCACTGATTACATAGATGATTATCAGTTGGAGTCTGCATGAACGGGGCCCAAGTTTTCCATTAAAAATATGCTGGGATGCTCCTCCAAGACAAACTGAAAATATAATTATTGAAATTGTACGTAGAGCCTTTACAGAGAAAGCGCAGTTTAAACTTCACCACTTAAAGCCCATGTCAGATAAAAACTGAGCACATGAACGACTGGTCAGTATCTTTTAGAGCCTGCATGAACGGGGCCTAAGATGATGTTGATCTGTTAATCATGATCAGTGTGAGATTCATTTGAGTTATTATGTACATCGTTTGTATTATAGAGTTCATCAACACATGTTTGGATTTTAGGGTTTGATTAAAATGTGAGTTACTTATTTTGGACTTGATTGTTAATTTTGCTGTGGGGAAAGTGTTACTGTTACCTCGTTATATGGTAGATAAATCTGTGGAGTTCATAGTTAAAGTTTTGGAGTTAAGAGTGGGGTTGTTTAACAGGCTCTTCCTATATTTCCTGATTTATTTTGTTGTTAATTTTGTCCCCTTTGCTCACCCTCAGGTTCAGTAACTGTACATATGTTTTCCATTGTTGTGGTGTTTTTTCTTTTCATTTCTACATGTCTCGTGCTGTATAGTTTCTTGTACGTCTGTCCCGTGTTATATGTTCCTACTCTCGGCCTGCACCTTGTCGTGGTGAGTGGGCTTTCAACCAAGACAGGCCATACTGCATGTTTAAAACCAGAGTTTTAACCTCTCATTTTCTCTCTCATGTCGGATGTAGGACACTAGGGAGTTGTGTTTCAATGACCTCGCAAGTGTGACTTTTTATTTTTTATTTTTATATACTTTATTAATCCCCTGAGGGAAATTCTGGTTTACACTTTAGAGACATTCACCTCACACACAAAGGCCCCAATATTATGAATGACATTATGAAAATACAAAAACTGAGAGATAAGATATTTTTTCAGTAATTTTCATTCAACACCAGAATGTCACTTCACTGATGTTTGCTTGTGTTTAGAGGAGAATCCGTCTCCTTACACCGCTGTACGATGAACGTCTTCACTGTACGGACAGTTTGATGTATTTTTTATTGCATCTAATGATGTCAGTCTGGGATGCCTGTTGAGAAGCTTTGTGAGATGTGTAGCTCAAAAAACCTCATTAATCTGATACTGGAGTCAGGAAAAAACCCTAATTGTCAGCCTCTGCCTGAAACGCTTTATTTCAGCTGCTGTCTCTTTTTGTGTTTGTTTTTGTCGTCTCTATTGCATGATGTACACTTGTCTTTATTTCGAGATGGGACAGTGGATGGAGTCAGAAATTGGGGAGAGAGAGAGAGTGGGGAATGACATGCAGGAGAGTCTGGATGACCTTTGAACTGGGAGTTTGTATTGTTGTAGTGTGTTGTTTTTTTATCCTTGTAAAGCTGAATCTCCCGTCTAAACAACATATGTACCTTTTTAGTTTCTCATAAAGATTATTGTAAAAGAAAGCAGGAGGAGATCTTATGGAAAGAAAATACTACTTAAACATGTACAGGAAGTAAAGAGTACGCTAAGCAGTCAATTTCCTTTTAAAAAGAAACCCAGAAACAAAACCTTATTTGCTGTGAGAAGCAACAAGCAGTAAAACCACATGTGAAATGACGGAAGTGGTCAGAGTGATATGTTCTTGAGAAATGCTGAGGTATGTGAACACACAACAAATGTCCTCCTTCTAACTATAGATTCTGGTCCTGTAATGGTCTGGATTTGTTTGGACCAGAGAAGGTAGGCCATCTGGGTCCATAATACTGCTGTTTAGGAAGTAAAGGGCAAGAAATTCTTCATCATCAGAGCATCAGTGCGCGCTAATTAGCTACATTAGCTCGTTAACGTTACCTGATGATTGTATCAGGATCACAGTCTGCTGTCACTGTCAGTGTTCTGAGGCAGTGTTGTTCATTGAAGGCAGGAATATTTAGATCAAGTTAACACATTCTTTGATGTCAGGATGAGGAGGACTCGGTTCTTTTGTTCCCTCACAGGGACAGCGGAGCGTCTCCTGGGTTTTCTGTCTCAGATTAAATGTTGTGGAAGAACAACCCCAGGCTTGTCTCCTTGTCCGTTAGTACTTCACATTCAACAACAACTTTCCTTCATTTGAAAAATGTAAAAATAAAACTTATGAAGACACATAAGTGGAAACTGAGCCCAAGAACTTCTCTGTAACCTACAGTGGTAGAGAGCTTTTCTTGCCCGCCAGGTGGGCGGTGTGATGTGACATGATAGCTATGAATAGCTGTGTGATCTTAAACTCAACATGAATTGCAGAAACAGCTAAGAGGCTAATAAAGTTAAAGTATAATAAAGTTTATTTCTGTGGAGGAAGGCTAACTTTAACCTTGGTAGTTACAAAGATCCCCATTTTCCCCCTTACTAATGTAAGTCAAGAAACCAACTCCCTGCAAACAGTTGAAAAGCCATGCAGTCAGCTTTAAACAGCAGCCCGTGACATGTTTTAGTGGGCTGTAGCTTGCAGGTTATTGTCTTTCTCACATGCATGACGCAGGGTTTTGCTGTGAGCATTCTGTGGTTGTTAAAGGAAGTGAGGGGGCTTTTTACCAGACAAATGATGGCCCAGTTCCCACCTGTGTGCAGTTAACCCTTTTGAAGGGTTACTCATCTGCACGCTATCACTGTGAGATATGTGCAAGCTTTCTGCGCACAACAGAGACGAGGGATACCATGGGTGACGATATAGAAGAACAACATCAGGCCCACTAACAACCTAGCGTTTTTTTCCCAGCAAAAAAAAAAGAGAAGTGCTGGATGTGCGCTCGGGAGTGTTTGCATGAAGTGTTTGTGTGCTGAGAAGAATAAGAGCTGCACGTTCCTCCTGTCCCTATGACAATGTCCGCTGTATCACTAATAGACCTGTGACCCTCCTCTGGCTCGGTCACCTCAATTCCAGCGCAGCAGAGTTCAGATCCAGCCTCAGAAACCCACTCTTTATCACATCCTGCATTCTTCTATCACCACCACCACCAGGGGTCTAGACTCCAGGAGGAGGGGGTGTATCCTATCCTGCTACCCCTCTGAGTGCATGAAGTCATCTAACTGTTAATATTAACTCTGACTTAAGTCTCTCCTGATTGACAGATCATGCTTCATGAGATGGTCCATCTATGTCGACCTGCTGCTCTGTGGGGAGAGAGGGAGAGACCTGCCCAAGGTCATGTTATGTAAAATACAATTCAAAGAACACATGTTGATGTAAATCTTTTAATGTTTTCGCTGTGCTTCAACATCAAGGTGAACATTAGTCACTTTCCTATTATATGTACAAATATATGGGAAGTAAAATGAATGCACTTGAAATTCTGTTTGAGAATCACCCATCTACTTTTGCAGCTTTGCAGTTAAGATTGCTGTAAAATCCGAGACTCTCCAAGACATACACGACCTTACAGTCACTCAGTTTTCCTTTACACTTCTTCGTCGAGCACTTCTTCTGGATCATAAACATCTCATAGGGGGGGATAAGCACCTCTTCCTCTTTGTCTTGTAGGCGAGGATATTTTTTCAGGTAAACACCGTGACAGGTCTGAATTTGGAAGCAGGTCTTGGTACCAAAGTGAGTCAGTTTTGGATTGAGAGAGCTGGAGGCAAACGAACCAAACCGAATCATTTGGTTACGTTTGCCAGTAAACTGGGTGTGGGATCTGCGGTAACTGGTGAGGCATTTTTCATTCTTTTTAAGTATCTGAATGGCAGATGTAAGCCAGAAATGTAAAGAGTGAAACTGGAAGGTGGTGCTATATTCAGATCTGTTAGTTCGGACTGCAGCGTTGAATAGTTCAAACAGTTTATGTTGACCAGCTGTGTAGACACAGATAGCTTGAAAATGTTCCTCAGTTAGAGCCTCATCTTGTTTGTCCTTAAGCTGTATGTTCTTACACCTCTTTACACACTTGTCAGCTGATTGCCAGGCCCTTTGGAAGATCCCTTTGTTCTCTTTCTTGAAGTATTTAGTCTTGACCTTGTGACTCATCTGTGCTTGGCAGGAAGCGTACATGTCATCGACAGAATCTTTAACCATGCTCAGCGGGACGGCACCAGCAGCCTCGCGCTGACTGAAGATGTGACCGACCTAGAGGGGAAAGAAAGAAGAAATGTTCACTCTGTTAAAAACACAACTGATCATGACTGATGAATACTGAAGAAACTGTTCCATTGTAAGTCCTGGATCAGTCTTTATTACTACTGTCTTTCAAACAACTGGGGTGTGCGCACCCCATGTACAGACGCTAAAGTCCTCGAGATCAGACAGCCCAGCCTGTGGCTACTTTCCCGCATGTCATTCCCCTCACTCTCTCTCCCCGATTTCTGACTCTAGCCACTGTCCTATCTCTAAAATGAAGGCATAAAAACCCCCAAAACATCTTCCAAAAAAAAAAAAAGATAACTAATGGTGCAACACTAAAAGTGCTGCAGGTGTTTGCTTGTGCTTGAAGGTGTGAGGTTAATATGTTTTGTTCTGTGAGTGTCAGTATACACAGTGGAAGGGATCCTCTTCATGTGGGTCACAGAGGCTGCAGACTGCAGAGACAAACATTTATCAGACATGGCAGCACTGCATTGTGTTTGCATGTGCGCATTTAAATCTCTCCTATTGTTCGCTCGTCTTTGTTTTTAAAGTAGACAAACGAGAGAGAGAGAGAGAGAGAGAGTGCATATTGTTGTAAGTCAAGCAGCTCTGACAGGCTGCCGATGCTCGGGTGGGTGAGGAGGGACTGATCCTTCTCCCCCTCTCATTTTTTTCATTCCTCCATCTTTTTTTGTATTCATCAGATAACATCTCCTGCCTCTCCTTCCCTTTGTCCTCCAATTTCGCCACTTAATCTGTTCCTCCATTTTTGTGCCAATTGTTCCCAAAGCGGCAACTTCCTCTTCTGTAAATTTAAGCCTTGTTACTGAAGCAGTTTCATAATGAACACTGACGATTAAAGTCTGCAAGAACTCCTGACAGTGAATTACTGATCTTACTCTACAAGGAAGGAAGTAGTTTGTCTCATGTTCTTATCTCGAAATTAAGATTATCCTATTAAATCTAGTTTAATGGATTTCTAGAGATTCTCAAGAGGTTCAAATTTAACGAGTTTGAACGAACCACTCACCTTCTTGGAGCCCGCAGGCTGCATCCAGAGAAGCAGCAACAGAGGAGCCAAAAGGCGGAGGATGAACTTATTCATCACTGCAGTTAGGCAAACAGCTTCTAAAAGAACACACACACACATAACACACACGCACATGCACACGCACGCACACACACACACGCACACACACATCAGCCATTATAATTGAATAATGTCATGAAATAAATGTTCTTTTAAAAGTTTTTCTGTCGTGAAAAATTACTCACCGGTCTACAAAAGAAGAAGCAGCCCTCGGTTCCAAACCAGAGAATGAGCTGTGATCTAAATTACACATCATACTCTGGTCCCAAACAGGTTAACATATACGAAAACCACACACATACACAGAGAGAGGCGGGGTTAAAACATGCATGTTAACACCTACTGAGTACAAATGAAGTCATGAGTGAGTGCTTGTAACATTGTGGGTCCCGAGGTGAGCGTGCTGTTTCCTATCAAGGAAATGAGGTTTCACTTATACCATACCCACCATGTGTTCAGCTAACGGCTTCTCAGATGAACTCGATGTGTAACAAACCTGAAGCTCAATATGTGACTCATGAACCAACTATTACTACAGCAAGCAAGGAGAAATATTTGTTTTAAGAAAATAGTGGCACATAATGGTATTATTCAAAGATCAAGATTTCTAACCCAAAGATATGTTTCATCTATGTTGGACCAAAGTTAAAGGAGATCTTTTAAACTCACTTTCACCATTAATGATTCCAAAGGACCAGTACTACTGTGGAGTTCTGTATTTCACTGGAAGTGATATCTTCAATAAAAACACGAGAACTCATGCTCTGGAGAAGGGCTTCACTCTTAATGAGTACACAATAAGACCACTTGGAGTCACTGGCATGGCAGGAGAGCCTCTGCTGGTGGATAGTGATATCGATAATGATGTCAGTCTGGGACGCTGGTGTCAGAGTTACATATTGCTCCTTTAACTTTTCTTTTTATCCAGCAGAAAAGACATAAAACGCAACTATACAAGACTTTGTAAAAGCCTCTGCGGTGTCTTTAAAATAGAAGTCATGTTTTTTTAATGTTTTCCCCTCATGTCAGGGATGTGGCCCTCTCTTTCTCTTCATTTGCTTCCAATATTTTCTGCCACCACTACATGCATGGTGCAACTGCCGTGACGTTATTGTGACGTCTACTCAAAACTGGTCATAAAAAGGTGTTTAAGACTTTGATTGACACCTTTGACAACAAATGTGGCTCCTGTTACACTCTGCGATGGATTAGCAAAAAGCGAGATTACACCCAACTTGCACTTTCAATAACCACAAGTGTCTGCTTCAAGCAGACTGCTGTGGACTACCAACCTGAGGGATCTTTGCCTCTGCAGGTGTTGTATTTCAGTATATCTCCAGCAGATGGCAGCATTGTCCAACAAATTGGCTCCTGATGTTGGGTTGGGTTTTCAGGTAAAGAGGTAAGCCAGATAAGAGAAAAGACATCAGGCTACCGCAGGCCCAGAAATGAGAAGAGAAACAGAAGAGCAAGGTGTGAAGATTCTGCAAAGACAGGAGCACAGAGCGAAGTCTGAGGGCAGACAAACAGGGATTGTGATTGGAGGAGGACATTTGGTTTAGCTGCAGAGTGAGGGGAGCTAGGGAGATTTATACAATATGATGTTCAGTATCAGGAGAAAAGATAAAAGGTTCATTAGCATGGAGAACAACAGCTGCTTTCATTGTGGAGAGTGCTTGATGCTAAAGCCAAACACTGAACAATAAAACTAGAACACAATGACAGGAACCGGTTGAATCAGTTTCACTTTATTCAACTTCAAAGTTAAGATAATGTTTTGTAAGCGAGAATAAAGATGACGTCATCACAATATCACACGTTTAAAAGATAATGTGTTGTACTGTATTGTTCTTTTTATAAGATAGTGATCATAATGAGCTTTAGTACTGAGTCCGTAGTTTGCCACTTGCACGATAAATAAACCTAAAATAGTAGAAACGCTCAGGATGGAAATCTCAAATGTTGTCATAGCATTATACTGTTTTACTAAAGGTCAGTCGTGTAGTGGTGGATGAAGAAGTGGGTACTCTTATTTTTTCCCCAAACTGATTTATAAATGGCCCGTCCAGCAGAGTATAAATGACCTCTGTTATCAAAAGTGACATGTTTCAATCTGCTTCTGTCATTCCTTTTGTCTTTTTGGTGTTTTTATATTGACTTTTCCTCTTTCTTCTGTGATTTCTTGCTGCTTTTAAATTGTTCTAATTTGTATAATCTGTAGAACTCCTGTATTGTACTCCTCACATTTCTCTATTTTATTTTTTTGTAAAGCACTTCGTAACCGTTTTGAAAAGTGCTATATAAATAAAGCTTATTATTATTATTATTATTATGTAAAGCCCCCGTGTCCACCTAGCATTTTTTTTGTGAGCGCCAGCGTCTTTTTTCAGTTGTTTTCAATGAGAAGAGAGCGTTTGGAGCTGAAATCGGCTGCCCGGAAAAAAAGCTCAGTGCCCTGCGCCTTTTTTTACGATGGCTCCCGCTTCTTTGTGCAGCCTCTCCGAGCGCTCAAGTTGAAAATCTTTCAACTTTTCAGAAAAGCGGTGTTGACGTCACGGGCGCTCTTTTCCAAATGTATGATATTCCCCGTAGTTTTGCTGCCCACAGATCGTGTCTTGTACTCGCATCTTCCTCGCTCCGTGTCTGATCGGGAAATAAACGATCTCAATTTTAAAACATGCAGTAAAAAGTAACGGAGCAGTGTCGGTCATACAGCGGCCGTTGTCATGTTCTCTGTGAGCTCATAACGGCTCAACAGAACATGCAGGACTCTGAAGTTCCACCTGCTCAGTCCCCTATCATTCTTTGGAGAGTAAGTCACCTTTTCTCCTGCTGAAAGAAAGACTTTTTAATCCACCTTTTTCTGCTCACTCAAACTGTTTTATGATGGAGGAGGAGAACATTTATTCTCCCTGGACGTTGTTCTTTCAGATAAATGACTTTTTTCATCAGTTCTATTTGAAATATCACGACTGTAAAGATGTGAAGTGATCTTAGTAAAGTGTGAGCAGGTTGTAAATCTGTCAAATGTATTTTATTTGTTGTCTAAACTCCTTTATTTTCCTGAAGTTTGTTGTGTTCTCGTTGTGTGTGAAATCAGCTGATTGTGATGAGTTAAAAAAGTCGAGTAAAGTCTGAGTTAAAAGCAAGTTGATTCTCTGAGAAATGACCGCTGTGTGTGTATGTGTGTGTGTGTTTGCAGTTCATCAATATTGGAAGTATTTGGAAAGTATGTTCATTTTATTTGGAAGCAAGACATCAGTACAAACTCTGTCTCCTGGAGATCTGGACTTTTCCAGAGGCCTGGAAGAGTCCAGAGGAAGGGGTGAGAGACCTTCCTCTCCAGGAGACATCGAGCAGTCCACCACCATCATCAAAGGGACCAAACGGAGGGGTGAGAGACCTCCGTTTGGGTACAACATCCACCCGTTTACTCGGTGAGGACTCCGAGCGGAGGGGTGAGAGCCCTCCGTCTCGTCGAGTGAAGCCTTCTGCCACCATCAAGGAGCCCAAAGGAGGGAGGGGTGAGAGCCCTTCGTCCTGCGGAGAAACGATCCTCTTTATGAAGGACCAGGCAGGAGGGGGTTAGAGACCCTTGGAAGATGGTGATGACCCTTGGAACTCGGGTCAGGGTGTTATAAGCCCAGGAGGCCTTGTCCCGGCAGCAGACGGAGCCCTGAATCTGGTCGGGAAACTACCCGACGTCCCTGACACCCAGCCTCTACCATCGGACTGTGTTGTCGGCCGTCCTCAGTCATGCACGCCCTGCTCTGACCTCCACCTCAGCGGCAACGAAGTGTGGACGACAGGAAGAAGACGACAAAGAAGAGCGGAGACACACAAGAAGAAGAAGAAAGTTGTTAAGCTCTTTAAAGTGACAGAAACAGTTTTCTACTCTAAAAGGTGAAGTGGTGAAACTAATCTGTCTTTATCATTAACTAAACAAAGATTCACTTTTACTCTGGGGTTAAAACTCATTTAAACTCAGACAAAAACAAAAAAGCCACTCATTGTACCAGGAAGACATGTGATGCACTCTGCAGCCTCTAGAGGGTGACATTATACTGTAAACCAGCTCCTAACCTTATTTCCTTTTCCTTTTAGCCCCTGCCCCACCATTGTATGTCTGAAAAGCTGAGCCCCAAGTTATCAAGTACGAGCTGTAGATAAACTGTAGATAAACAGTAGATAAGATAAATGTTAGCTGGCAGCCTCCCCATTGGCTACAATCCATATTGGAAATCACATATATGGAGATGTCAGTCGCAAAAATGCACAAGGCTAAACAATCAACCATCAGTGCCTGGGCTGACCTTGCAGAAAAAGTGAAAGATATTCTGCTTTCATCTGTTGGATCATAAACTCTATGTGTTTACTGATATGCAAATTCTACCATACAACTCTCAAAGCATTGAACATGTATGTATGTATTAAATATGTTGTATGTTTTTCTCTTCCTTGTAAATCCTTACTACTAAGGCCTGTTAAATTATTATTTCTACTGCCACCTGGGGTAGGGGGGTGAATTGTTGTCTTTTGTTTGTGTATGATGTTTATAAGTCTTGTTAAGATGGGATACCTGCAACTACATGAATGACTTTGAGATATTGGATGGCCAGTGTGCACATGTTGCTGATGAAACACAGATGCAGGGTTTTTATTTGAAGCCTCTCTTCTGAAAAAAAATAATGCTGAAAAAGGTGTTGCAGTTCAGTATATCTCCAGCAGATGGCAGCATTGTCCAACAAATTGGCTCCTGATGTTGACTTTCCTGTTCTGTTCTCAGCACTGCTCTTCTGTTTACAAACCTGTGTGTGTGTGTGTGTGTGTGTGTGTGTGTGTGTGTGTGTGTGTGTGTGTGTGTGTGTGTGTGTGTGTGTGTGTGTGTGTGTGTGTGTGTGTGTGTGTGTGTGTGTTGGCTAAATGTGCGGCTGTGTCTGACCCCTGAGGAATTTAGATGAATTTTTTATCCACAGTTGAGGCAACACAGGTGGAGGAGGCAGGTCGTGCTGGAGGAACGAATAGATTTGAAAAAACAGAGGGAGGGAGAGGAGAGACTAGATGTACTGAGAAATGATAAAAGGCAACGTCGGGGGTGGAGGGGTGGGTTGGTTTTTCAGGTAAAGAGGTAAGCCATCAGTCAGAGAAAAGACATCAAGCTACCGCAGGCCCAGAAATGAGAAGAGAAACAGAAGAGCAAGGTGTGAAGATTCTGCAAAGACAGGAGCACAGAGCGAAGTCTGAGGGCAGACAAACAGGGATTGTGATTGGAGGAGGACATTTGGTTTAGCTGCAGAGTGAGGGGAGCAAGGAGGAATACTGTAATACAGCAAAGAGAGGCAGAACAAGAATATACCCAGCAGAGAACGAGTGCTGTTCAGCATCAGGAGACACGGTGAAAGTGTGTGCTTATGTGTGTGTGTGGGTGTGTGTGTGCAGTGAATTCCTCGCTGAGAAAAGAAGCAATGTTTGAAGCTAAAGAAATACAGAGAAGAAGAGCTGATGTGGATGGGGAGAGAGGGCCTGCATGGAGAGCCAAAACACAGAGTACATATAACTGACAGAGCAGAGCGAGAGAGAGAGAGACTGTGCAGTACGAGCCGCTAAATATGTTCATGGTTGGATTCCTCACGTTCCTGTTCTCCACACTGCCTTGCCGCTAAGGTGGAGGTTGGAGCAGGGCGTGCATGAATGAGGACGGCGGTGGTTGTGGGGACGAAACAGTCCGATGGTGGTGGCTGGGCGTCAGGGACGTCGGGTGGTAGTAGTGCCAAATCACCTCGCTGAAGGTTGGGGGAGCTCCGTCTAAGGAAAGGTGAAAAATGTCCGACAGTGTTAGGTTCCCGCTGTAAGTTTTGGAGGTGCATGTGTGATCAGATGGAGTACTCCTCAGATTCTCTAGAAATTTCAAGGAGTGCATGTGTGACAAACGGCTTCTGTTTCGTACAGGTCCTGTGTGTGCGACAGTCAGGCATACAAGCGGTCACAACATGCCAATCTCTCACCGATTTCTGACTATTCACTGTCCTAGCTCTGAAATAAAGGCATTAAAGGTCCCTAAAAACCCTTAAAAAATTGAAGGATGAAATCATAACAACTAATGATGCAACACTAAAAGTGCTGCAGGTGTTTGCTTGTGCTTGAAGGTGTGAGGTTAATATGTTTTGTTCTGTGAGTGTCAGTATACACAGTGGAAGGGATCCTCTTCATGTGGGTCACAGAGGCTGCAGACTGCAGAGACAAACATTTATCAGACATGGCAGCACTGCATTGTGTTTGCATGTGCGCATGTGAATCTCTCCCATTGTTCGCTCGTCTTTGTTTTTAAAGTAGACAAACGAGAGAGAGAGAGAGAGAGAGAGAGAGAGTGCATATTGTTGTAAGTCAAGCAGCTCTGACAGGCTGCAGATGCTCGGGTGGGTGAGGAGGGACTGATCCTTCTCCCCCTCTCATTTTTTTCATTCCTCCATCTTTTTTTGTATTCATCACATAAGATCTCTTGCCTTTCCTTCCCTTTTGTCCTCCAATTTCGCCACTAAATCTTTTCCTCCATTTTTGTGCCATTTATTCTCTAAGCGGCAGCCTCCTGTTCTGTAAATTGAAGCCATCACTGAAGCTTTCCATACACTTTTGCTTTGAATAGCTCACATCTTTATTGGTACACACGGTACAGGGCTGATTTTTTTTCTATATAATTAATCCGTTTTGATGATATTAAGGCTAAGACTTGGGTATAAATTGCAATAATCAGGGACTTGGCTGCATTGATTAACAGGTGGGTGTATTGTAGCTGTTTGCCAGGAGGCTTAAAGCCTGTCCTAACTCCTCCTTGTTTCCTGTTTCCAGATTGATATGCTATGTCCCAATTTAAGGACTGATTCCTACTGAGTATGCATTTGAAGTCTTATTACGTCTCAGCTGTGCGGTGAAGGCTGTCCCATTTAGAGGGCTCTTTCAAATGCGGCCAACAAATTTCTCCTTTCCGCGGCCTATGCAGGATCCATCATGGCCTAACATATTACAAGATTCATTGGGTCTGCTGTGGCTCAGTTGGTCGAGTCCGTCATCTCTCAACCAGAAGGTGGAGGGTTTGATCCCCAGTTCCTGCAGCAAGATGTTAGATGTGTCCTTGGGCAAGACACTTAATCCCATGTTGCTTCCGCTGCTTACTTCTGATTGGCTCTTTACTCAGCAGCCTCTACCATCAGTGTGTGAATGTGTAGGTGTGACCTGCAGAGTAAAAGCACTTTGAGTAGTCAGAAGACTAGAAAAGAAATATACAAGCTCAAAACCATTTACCGTTTAAGTTTCTAAGCACTGACGTCAACCACTGGTTTCTGAAGGGCTATTTGGAAGCTCGTCAATGGTGGTTGCCATATTGGAAATGCTGTTTCTTTCAAGCTTTTGGTCATCCTAACAACAGGTAACGAGGGGGAGCTGTGGTGGGCCTTTAACCTCCTGACAAACCGTTACAACATGGAATGCTTGAAGACAGATCAGTCAAGGATCTTCATAAAATCAAAATGGGACATTTTAATATGAGGGTGTATGTGACATCGGAGTCTCGAGGACAGTGTTTTTCACTTTCACATTGGCTTCATTTTATTATTTTTTGTTGCCATTTTGCCTTTAATGAGATAGGACAGCTGAAGAGAGACAGGAAATGTTGGGAGTAGAGAGTGGGGCATGACATGCAGCAAAGGGCCGAGGCTGGATTTGAACCCACAGCTGCTGCGCTGAGGACTATAGCCTCTGTATATGGTGCACGTGTCATAACCGCTAGGCTATTAGCGCCCCCAGCATTGGCTTCATCTTTTAGGTCTCTTCATGCATCTCCACCATCTTCATCTTACAAATATCACATGATATCCTGTGCGTGATGTGATGCCTATTGTAGCAAAAGTCTGCATACTGATGTTCCACATCTGCGCCGGTCCAAAACAAACATTCAACTTCCTTACAAGCTTTCCTAACACCCTCTCTTTATAGCATCAAGTAACTACTTAAAGCTAACGGTCTCAGAAAAATAAACACATGGACATAGATCACTAGCAGGCTAAGTTGGTCAGTGTGCACTTAGTTAAAACAAACACTTTTTAGAGTTAAACAAGTTGTGTCTCCTTAATGCTCTCTCTCTTTCCTGCCTGTGTCTTCTCTGCTTTCTGACTTCTTTCCCTCGGTGTCTCTGCCCTCTTATTTGTCTGTCTAGTTTACTATCTGCTTGTGTACAGTGTCAGCAGCAGCGGCAGTAGTCCCCAGTGCCGTGCTATCACTCTCACTACCTGCTGTACTTCAAATGAACTGCTCTGTAGGTAACACTGGCGGGGAGTCAGGAGTCACACTGAAGTTTTTCGACAAGAAAATAATGAAGAGCCTGCGACACAAAGTGAACCTGTGGATATTCCCGCTCACGTTGGTGTGTGTTTGTTTTAGTTTTTTCCCAAAACAGACTATTTTGAATTCATAAAACCTGTTTGTGTTCACACATGTAGCTCCTCCTGCAAATATCAGGATTTTTTTAGGAGCTTTCTGCAAGTATGAAAGCCCTTTAACCACCGATTTCAGCGTAGTCCGTGCATGCCGCGATCCATCAGCGCCCACAGTATTGCTCCGTCGTTTATCCGATCACACAAAAATAAAGAGAAAAAACATGTAGACAACATGTTGCTTTGTCTCTCTGAGGATGATTTGTTCTTCTTTGGGTGCCTGTTTTGATGTCATGTTGATAAAGTGATGGAAAATACGACCGTGGCGCTCTGTGCATTACCACATCTGACATCCTGTCTGGCTCGTTGTATTCTGTCCAGCTTGACGTGTGCCTGCAGCGAGCTCCATTGAAAAATTGATTGACTGCAAATGTTGGCTTAGTGCTCGGCGCATATGGAGTATGTGGAAATTGGGGGTAATAGTCACCATGGTTCTGCTTCATGCTACTTGGGTGAATCTGGATTATTACTCCTTTGGATTTTTTCAGTTTTTGCCGTGCATCTCAGAGCGGGAAACTGAGAGCGGGTGGAGAATCTGTGAGACTGGAACACTGAAAGAAAAGGTTTTTTACTCTGGAGAGGTAATGTGTTTTTTTGACGACTTGTCTGACTCATTTTAATTTGAAACTCGTCTCTCAGTCAGCACACTTCTCCTAACAGTGACCTCCACGGGGATTGCAGTTTCATTAAAAGATTTCAAGGGATTTATTTTGGATTCCTCTTTATTTCAAAGTGTTTATTTTACCGCCTGTATAGTCTCCATTGGATTGTGTCTGTCCAACAGGGAATACTAGGTTTTGATTTGTGATCAGTGTTGTTGTTTGGCATGCATGTACCACACCCCACGGAGACAATCTGATGGGAGGAAGTGAAAGAGATTAATGAAGTTCCTCCTCAGAAACAAGTCCAAAAAGAGTTGTTAAGCCAAGCAGACAAATGCATGGTGGAAATCAATCTGTTCCTCTTCTTTGTTTTTCTGAGTATTTGGTCCGTGATGCTGCAAAAATCTGTGAAGGGGAAGAGTTGTCGAGCTTCTCTGTGTTTTTCCACCAATTTATAGACGACTGAGGTAACAGGTTTGTCTTCACAACAAGAACAGAGGACAGACTGTGAGATCCTCTGAGATAATGACATTAACAACACAAAGAAAAAGTCTGTTTCAGAGATTTTAACAACAATCAGTCCTGTACAAAACATGATGCTGCTGCTATACAGACCTTCAAGAGTTTACCTGGTCAGACATAACAGGTATTTTATTTATTTTTTAATTATTTTTTTGTATTTTATTTTCAGCATTCTTTTGTCTGTATAAGATCGATAAACTAATGCTAACGCTACCTGCCATGAGCACGATCTGTAGAATTACGCACATATACAGAGAGAGAGAGAAATGTTTGTCCTTGAAATGTTTAGACATGTCATGCTTACATTAGAAAGGTACGGGGGGAGGGGGGGGGATTATTGGATGTTTAGGGTGGTGGGGTGTTGGGATGTTTTGGGGAAGGAAGTAAAGATAACTGAAGGGAAGTTGTGAGTGAACAATCGCTTCAATAAAGTGCTGAAGGGGTGAAGCGGTTCAGAGATGGTGAAAAAAACATTCTGTGGAGGTTTGTTATTTAAAGAAGGATCCAACATTTAAGAGCCAAAGAGTGAAAAAGTCAAGTATCTCAGCACTCTGACAAACCGGCCGCTCACCTTTATACAAAAACAGCACTTAGTCACCAGAGAACTCTTTTGAAAGACGGTTTCTGTTGGAGCTTTGATGAACATGCAGCGAATTTAAACATTTCCAGGGGCCCCAGACAGTCAAGGGAAGTCAGCTTCCCAGTTGCCAAGTGCAATGTTTATCGCCACTCCTGGGATTATTGAGTGTTTGTAATTAATTCCAAAATGTAATGAAAAAAGTACCAGAGAGATGCCGTTTGCAGTGACGTGTTTTTACACAGCGATAGAAAAATCTGCCTTCTTTTCCAGTTTGGGATAAATATCTGACAGCTAAAAGGTAATCAAATTAAGAAAACATTACCTCCAGGGGTCTCTCAGGACCCATGTGTCTGAAGTAAAGTTCATGAATGAATGAATGGTGTTCATATAAATGTCAAATACTTTCTCATGGGGATTAAGAGTAATCAAATGTGCTGGTGGGATCTTAAGCCTACATCTCTGCTGTGCTGGAACGTGATCTGGAATCGCTCTGGGATCCTCCCCTCAGAGAGCACGTCGCTAGGTTTGGAACTCGTCCCAGTGTGTGTAAAAATGAACTGATGGTCATCCTGCATGCTGCTCAGGCCTCCAGCAAACCCGCTAACGTCACCGCTCATCTCTCTTATTAACTTGTCCATTCAAACTTCTGTTTGTACTGCACACAATCCCTCCGTCTCTGCCACACACAAATGCATATTTTTTATATTCTTTGGCCCATATACTGTAGTCATTGACTTTCTAAATTGCCATTATTGCCAGCACAGGAACGCAAATAAGAAGAAAGAGACAAAGAAAGCTTCTGTCTGGTTGTTTCTGATGGAGAAATGCGGGACAAAAATGAATAGAACTAAATGCAGGCAGGGTGTGAATAAATGGGGACGAGCAAAGCGTGCTTGGGCTTGACCAAAAGCAAGACATGCAGATCAATGTGTGTGTGCATTGATGTAGATCTCCCAGCAGAAGAAGAGAACAAAATGTCACACTCGAGCTAAACCAGATTTGTAATGCTGCTGTACGGGATCGCTGCCAACAAAGTTTTGTTGTGTTCTTTTATACAATGACAATAAAAGTAAAGGGAACTGCCGATACAGCCTTAAAGGAATATTTGGTGTTTTTTAACTGGGATCGTTTGAGGTACTTGTCAATAGTAAGAAGCCACAGGAGATGCCGGTCAGCTCGGCCCCTCTGAGGAGAAACCAGCACAGAAGCTACTGCTATGCAGCTATGCAGACAGGGATGACTCGGGGTAAATGTACAGAATATTGAGAAAACTCACTAGCAAACTATCCTTTTAAAGGTCCAATCAGTGAGATGTGTAGAGAGTGAAATGATAAAGTGACCTTACTATATGATCAGACATTAAGAAAACATGCTATGTTGAAGTGCTGGCTTCTCTGACAACAATGCAGCAGCCAGTATGTCCTCCTTCTAACTTTAGATTCTGGTCCTGAATGCTCTGGATTTGTTTGGACCAGAGAAGGTAGGCAGTTTTAAGACACCCCCACACGGCTGTTTTGGACGCCCCTCGGTTTGTCAGATATGAGAGCAGTTATCAGGTCAAACCAACAGGTGTTGCAGTGATGGAAGCAGACAAGAGAACTGGTTCAGATAGAAGTGATTGTACCCGACCTAAAAAGCCTCTGCATGTTTCTAATAAGCTCCACGAGCAGAAACGTGCTCAAACTAGGATCAATATTGGAGATGCTTTTGAAAAATGGAGAGAGGTTAGAACACAGAAAGGTTTACAGACCGATGCAGAGTTGGCTAAACACTGAAGCTTCAGCGTCCAACACATGACAACCTGTGTGAGCATCACCTCTAGAGAGGAGGGGGCGGGGGGAGACAGCTCTCTACAATGTTTTGAATTTGGACTGCAGTACCCATTCTAACCACTAGGTGACTTGAGCCCAAATTGTAAACAAACACATCCTTGTGTTTTTTTCTTCTTTCTGTCAACACCTTAAGTAGGTTGCACTCATACTATTGATTGCAAAATGACGGGATTCTAGCTGGCTGGCGGCCAGAGAGTCTCTGTGACAGAGGAAAGCAATTTAGATACCGCTGTTTATGTCAACATCCAGCACCAATCAGATGCAGGAGTCTGATGATTGACTTGTTGGGAGAAGTCTTCCATATCTTGAGACACCCTTTTCAATATATTTGCAACTGATTAGAAACCGGATAATCTTCTAGAAAATACAGATAGTGTACGATGAATTAGCACAAAACATGTAAGAGTTAATAGCTGACGTCATTAAGGAACGCTGCTGTCTTCAGAAAAATAACTGTTATCAAGTCCTCGGAGTTATTCCTGTAAAAAGAAAAAAAAGAATAGTGCAGACAATGCTTGGGAGGAGTAATCAGTCAGAAGCATAATTTACTTGAGGCAATTTGTCTCTATCTGATTCCTAGTTTCCCGCATGAGTCTAATTGTATTTTCTGTCCTCACCTCCTTTCTTTTCATTTATTTTGTTGCCTTCTCATTCCCACCCTGGAATACATTTTTAACCTTCTCGAACTCCCCACTTTGAAAATATGGGTCACTGGCAGGGCAGTAGCACCTTTTTATTTATTATTATTGTTATTAACAAACCATCAATTAAAGTCACAAAGAAAGAAGCATGGTGTTAAACTTTAGGTGAAAGGCAATACGCCTTTGACCCATGACGCCTGCTGTATCTGTGCCTGCCTCCTCCTACATAAAGTAGACGTCAGACAGGTAATGAGCCTCTCAGCTGCACATGCACTTGTGCACCCACACATACAGTGTGTATGCATGTATGCACAACCTTACAGACGACCAACAATGTTCTGGAGGCTTTCTAACATCAGACGTCTGATCTTTAATAACTTTAATCAGATGTAGTATGATTAGATGACAACATCCAGAGGGTGAGATCATATACAGAAAACCTCCTGTGTGTGTGTGTGTGTGTGTGTGTGTGTGTGTGTGTGTGTGTGTGTGTGTGTGTGTGTGTGTGTGTGTGTGTGTGTGTGAGGTGAGCGTGTGCTTGTCAATGATTGCCTTAGAGGCCATACAAAGTGGTATGATTACAGGTGTAGTCACAGCAATCACAGCCCATGCTTTTTCATTGTGTTAAAGAAGTGTTTATGTAAGTGTGTGTGTGTGTGTGTGTGTTGTGCCCGCACGTTATTGCACTTTGTGGACTGTGAAATGGCAGGTTATTGGAACAGCTGTGTGCCTAACTCATCTATTCACATAAAGAAATACACACACACACACAACCACAAACAATCTCCCTATAGTTCAGAATCAGACGTGCAGATGAGTATCAGGATGCAACAAAAGTTTTAATGATGTGAACAAAGAAGGAAGGTGTGCTCCTGTCACTTAACAACAGGCCACTAGGGGGCGAACTCCAGGGATCTTTAAAGGCTACTAATTAGCAACATGAGGCAGTAAGAAGTGTTTTGAGATTAAGGTTGTGAGCACTGCCAGTGCAAAAAGTGTTGTTAATGGACACAAGCGCTTATGTGTCATCTCCGGCTGTCCATCAGGGAGGACTCACAATCATGAAGCTCTGAATCAGAGCAGATGCCAGATTTCCAGGGTAAACCTGAGAAAAACTATTTGTATGTGTCACATAATTTGCATATAAAGTTGATCTACGTTTCATCGATTTTTATGTTCTACACAAGCGAGAACCTCTGGTGTTAAAAAATAAAGCTAATGCAGAAGTGCAAAAAAATGCAGTTCCTCGAGTGTCCACTTGGGGCTGGGTCCATGAGACCAGTAAGTCCCAAACACACCCATTTAAAATTCTGTTTTTACAGAAGAAATTACCATGTGTACAACCTGGTTCAAAAAAACCAATATGTCTGATTAGCTCATGTTTTGATCGGCACACACTGTACGGGGGGTGGTTTTTATATTTTTTTTTATAGCTATCCGTTTTAATTCTATGTAAAATATGAGTTATGCGACCAGAAACCATGTAACAGTTTGCTTAAAACACGCCCCAGCTCCAACTTGTACTGTCAATTTCCACAGTCTGTCAGCCCGCTGCCTCGCGCTGCCATTCGCTGCCATCTGCTGCCTGTCGAGGCATTGCTCCTATTTCCCTCAACCGGCGCCATCTCCTGTGATGTGTATACAGCTGTTCCAGAAATGGACCCAGTGGAGAAAGGTGGAGCAAAAACCATGGAGCTGACGGGATTCAGCGCGCTATGTGGAAATTGGCAGTTAGCCCAGCGTTAGGCTGACTGCAAGTAAGGATGAGACAGCATTTCCAGCATGGCGACCGCCTCCGACGTGCTTCCAAAGCCGCCTGCAGGAACGGTTGAGTGACGTCCTTCAGGTTTTGTCCATCAATATTTACTTCAGGTCGCCCTTCAGGTAAGGCTGCAAATGCAACTTTTAATTTCTCTCTTTCAATAACAATATTTCTCCACTTTCACAAACTTGTTCTCAGTTTTTGGATGATTAGTTGTGTGTGTGTGTGTGTGTGTGTGTGTGTGTGTGTGTGTGTGTGTGTGATGTACTGTATATGCATCAGCGTGTGGGCAGACAGCAGCAGTGTGAAACATGCTGATGGTAATGAAGGCGGTAGGACTAGGAAAGAGGTGGAGAGGAGGTCAAGTAGACCACAGTGAAGCACACACACACACACGCACACACGCACACACACACACACACACACACACACACATAGATACACACACTGTCACACACAATGCATGGTGGATCTGCACAGTACAGCGAACACACACACACATTCACACACCTTTACAGCACCGCCCTGCTGACTTAGAGGACAATGTAAATTCAGTCAGGGATGAGTAATAACACTGCAGATACACACATTCTGCTACACACACCCTTGTGAGGATGGACCACACACATCCCCCCTTTTTTTCTTGCAAACATTTTCCAGCTTCTAATTTCTGACAAAGCAACACCAGCGCAGACCTCAGGCTCATAATAAGCAGCCTGTAAAAATAGAAGCACAGGGTGTGCACAGAGAGCAGATGGTTGGCATCCAGAAAATGCTAATTCTGTTACAGCAGCGCATAGCAATGCAAGGAATACATGCATCTACTGAAAACAAGAAAACCAGGAGCTTAAATGAAGGGAGGATGTGAGGAATGATCAAACAGCAAAAGAACAACAACATATGTTGATTCAAATGTATTAAGAAATAAAAGGATTGAGGGTGCTCAAACACAAAAAATGTAATGAATTTAGAGATCAAGGAAGGATCAAGAAAAATAACAAAGAAAGCAAATTGGATGTAAAAGGTCTGTCTGAGCCAAAGTCGGGTTGTAGTACTCGAAATCAGTCTTGATCTCAAGACCGGTCTCGAGACAACTTCTTCAAGGTCTCGTCTCGGAATCAGACAAATTTTTACTCGGTCTTGTCTCGGTCTCAGTCTGGGTGGACTCCAGATTTGAAATCAAGACCAGTCAAGACCACCACTGATAGACTATTTTTCTACATCATTACTTTGATTCTAAGGAAAACGCTCATTTCGTAACGCCTCATTTCCAAATTAAAATAATATAACCTCCAAGCAACAGCGCATAGATATCATGGGAACATGCAGACGACAGGCTGCAGACACTAGCAGAGTCTGAATATCACTTTACCTTGTCAGTCGACAGGGATGTTTGGCTTCTCACAACGTCTTTGTCTGCTTCACACCCACTGCTTGTCAACAAATACACTTTGTCCAAGTGGGGTGGGTGTAGCAGCACTATGTGTGTCTTACAACAGCGCAGTTGCACCCAGAAGCCTTCGGAGGGCGCCAAAGTGCACCTAACCTAATCCATACATATTGTTGCTTTAAGCATTTTTTTGAATTTCTGATTTTTTAAATGATTTCTCCAAGGATTGCCGTTCCATCTCCTATCTTGGTCTTTGAATTTAGTACAAGATTAATTTAAATCAGGAGAAGTGAATTAAGAAAATTATTTATTACAATGAATAACATGGAAATGTGACAGAAATACTTTGGCGCTTGGACTCTACGGGGTGGGTGATGTGTTTGGAGAATGTCAATTCTGAGCGTTGACAGAATAAACTCCCCCATGGAGTCCAGACCCTCATGGTTAAGCTGAAGACTTGATGAGACCGGATGGGTGAAGAATTGATGGATGATGATTCTGCAAAGAATGGTGGTTAGGGGGAGCTGGAGGGGCGCATGAAACAACAGCATGAAGGAACTAAAGGCAGAGAAAGAATCATATTTAAAAGGGGAGCAGAACGATGATGGGCTGACAATGATGGAAGGACGCCATGCCATTGGTTAGATGAGTACCGCTGACGAGACAGCTGATTATCCAATGACAGCCCCAGAAAATGACAGCATAAACGTGAGTGAGCATGCAAAAAGGGATGAATAAGAAAGACCCAATTGTGAAGTTCCTGACTGAACTTCTTGAATGAATCTTCATGATTCAAACTTCCTGTGACAAGTACGACAAAGTGGTACCACTACCGCTGTCCAAGTTTTTAACCGTAAAACACATTTTACTAATGAAGAATCTTTGTAAACAAAAAAGGCGTCTGTTTCTGTAGCGTGTGTTTAATGGCCTGGTCTGACGCCCACCCTGCAGCAACGCTTTCTGGCGTTACAATTAACTATAAAGAAACCTCCAATCTTTACGCTGATGGTCTGCTTTGCTTTTAGAGCTCACAAAGAGGCGTCAATATTTATTTCAGTGTGTTTGATACCAACTCAAAACCCCCCTCAAAGGAGCTCTAAAAAAAGTTATCTTCTCCCAAACAACTTATCTGTGGACACGAGAAGAATGTAGGGACTGAAATTGAGTTGAAGGCGGGAACACATGAATAAAAAATGACTCTCCAATGGCTGCTAAAGGATTCAGAACAATATGGCTTGTTAAAGAACCCATGAAATGGAGATTGGAGGTGACTTTATGACAAGTGGACCTGATAAAAAGGAAATAGGCAGGAGGTTTGCAAGCCGATGAGCAGCGGAGCAGATCGCATCAGAACTTCACAGTACATTTACCAAACTCTTTCTGTTTTTTGAGGGCAATTTCTAATAGGTAAACTTTTATGAAACTTCTGGTCTGTATCATCTCCTCGGAGAACCTCAGGGTGAGGTGCATTTTGCTGAAACACCTCCAGAAGTCATTTTTCACTGCAGAGAGCCTTTACCAGTCAATGCTCATCACATTATAACGACATTAGAGCCGGCTGTTCTTTCTGCCCTACATTCGGCTGTGTGGGAGTCTGGGGCTGGAGGGAATTTTTGTCCGGGAAGAAGGAAAGGCAAACTTCCACCTAAGTCTTGCATACACATGATGCAGCTGCCCATGTGAAGCCAAATGATAACATTAAGTCACACACTGCAGTCGAGCACACACACACACACACACACACACACACACACACACACACACACACACACACACACACACACACACACACACACACACACACACACACACACACACACACACACACACACACGCTCATTTCTAAGGTTTGCTCATTTACCTGATCCCTCGTTCCTTCACCTCCTCACTCATCGAGTTAATTAGCTTGTGCGTTCATCACACCTGGTAGAGTGAGGGAGACGCAGAGAGAGATCATTTGTTATTTCTGAAAAAACATAGCTTAGCATGGTCCATGTTAGGATACGAGATTGATGCTATAAGATACAATTAGCCATGATACTCTACAGCAACAGGAAATACGATATGTTTGGATAAGCTAAGAAGGAATATGATAAACAGTCCCCAAAGGGAAATTTGTCATACAGTATAGCTGCCTCCACGGTCAGGGACTCAAATGTTTTATTACCTTTTTAATTACTAAACAAAATGCTGCAAGGCGGCACAGTGGTTAGCACTGTTGCCTCACAGCGAGGAGGTTCCTGGTTTGAATCCCCGTCTGACAGGAGCCTCTCTGTGTGCAGTTTGCATGTTCTCCCCGTGCATGGGTTCCCTCCGGCTTCCTCCCACAGTCCAAAGACAAGCTCCTTAGGTTAACTGGTGACTCTAAATTGCCCGTAGGTGTGAATGTCAGTGTGGCTGGTTGTCTGTCTCTGTATGTCAGCCCTGTGATTGACAGGCGACCAGTCCAGGGTTGTGCCCCAACTCTGGCCCAATGACAGCTGGGATCGGCGCCAGTGCTGTGACCCCTATTGGAAAAGCGGTATAGATCATGGATGGATTTGTATACAAGATGATACATTGCCATCAGGGGTGATTCTAGAGCCTGCTGGGGCCAAAATTCACAGGGGGCCCCCTCAAACTAGCATTCATTGCCATTATGCTATCAATAATCTGACACCATAAACGGGAGAAAAATGCAAGATGCATTTTTTTACAAAGTTCACATCAGAATAATTTCATAATATAAATGTAAAGACCATAAAAAAGTGTAATTTCAAAATGTAAATATGAAAAACGATAAAAACATCATAAAAACAAGAACAAACACCATGATGTAATGTAAGCAGAAGTTCTTCAAGTGTCTCATCTACATATTAAGGGCTTAAGTAGCATCAGTCATTTCATATTCTATGAGTAAGTGCTGTTCCCCTTAAGGAGTTTCCTACTGTCATTGCAAACTTTAAAATTTTCTAAGCCCTCTAGGGCCCATTACTGGCCAAGGGCTCCAAGCAGTTGCCTGCCTTGCCTGTTGACAAGCAGCGCCTCTGATTGCCATGCTATGCTTCGATACGATATGCTCCAAAATGCTACAGACCTGGGCTGCTGGCTTTCTTGGGAGTGGAAAGAGTGGGGGTCACTTATTATGTTGCGTCTTGGTTCCCCTAGACTGGGGACATAACAACTCCTTTGCTGCACTCGTATAACCGCCTCCACAGGCAGGAAATCACATTTAACCTTTCCTCCCTAAAATGGAAAAAAAAACGTATCAGTAAGTGATTTCATAAGTATTTTTATTTACACACATCTAAAATGTGATTGTGATTTATTGCCATTAAAGATCTAATAAAGCCAAACACAGTAAATTAGTGCTTAATTAGGAAGGCACTTAAGTACTTTGAAAATTAGGCCGTAATTAGGAAACCAAAAGTGCAATTACACGATTACATTGATGTTGTGACCATCGCAGCTGAAGGTAAACAAGATAAAGTGTGTCAGTGTGTGCACCTTGTTTTCAGTAAACTGTGAGGTAATGAGGACGACCGCTGAGTGGCTCCAACGTTGTGGACATCTGCCCTTCTCCCTCTTCGTTATTCATCCTTTTTTTAAGTCTCAGCCGCTCTCTGTGACAACCTTGGAGTGTCTTTTTATCTCCGCAGGAAGGCTGCATCTCGTCGAACGTCAAGTTATGCCAAACGGAGTGCAATAATGTCAGAGGCTATCCTTGCGGATAAGAGATGTGAGAAAAAAACAACAGCGCTGACAACATAATTAGCCGGGATCTGTCCTACAACCTTCCTTTTCTGTTGGCTATCTTTGAACATTAACGTCATTTTAATTATTAAGATTAAAGAGTCATGAGGCGGGCCACTGAAGTGCATCAGGCCACACCGCATTACATCCAAACATTGATGTGCTCAGTAGTACACAGCCAGATGAACAACCAATCAGTCTCACTCTTAGTTGATGGTGCAAGCTTTCAGCGAACAGCCCGGCTCAAACTGGGGGAAAAAATCCATCTCAGCGATTGCTGTCGTGAGACATTTGTTCTCTTCCAGACGAGTTGGAGGAATCATTCTTCACAAGGACACGAGTATTGACCGGAGATTCAGCTTGAGTCTCAGTCCACGCTGGAGGCACCAATTGGCTCTGATGTTCTTTTTCCACTTCAACCTTGTCCAACTCATCCACTCAGCGAGTCTGTGGATCAGAAAACTATTATTTCAGATAATTAGCTTTTACCCTACCCGAGAGAGTTAGGCCTGTAAGCCTGCAGGGAAGCAACTCTTTTACTAATCATCCATCCATCCATCCATCCATCCTTTTGCTTCTGGTTATCAATCGACCCACACATTCCTCATCCCAGGAACGTTTTCAGCTCCTCAAGGGGGATTCAAAAGCGTTCCCCGCCCAGATAGATATATAATCCTTCCAGCGAGTTCTGTGTCTACCCTGAGGTCTCCCCCCTGTTGGACATATCTAGAAATGTGTAAAGGGAGCCATCCTAATCAAACACCTGAACCACCATGACTGGCTCCTTTCGATTGGAGCGGCTCTACTCAGAGCTCCCTACCCGATCTATGAGGCTAACAGTCAGTGTATATAAATAATGTATGCACACAAAGAAATCTGAGTTTCCCACACAGTAAGTGGTACTCCAGGCCATGTATGCAATATACACACAAGTGGATGCATTAACAGGAGCGTGCTCTTGACATAGCTGGGCCCTGATTTTGTGGCGGTGCAGGGGGTCAGTGCGAGCAGCGCACTGACTGTTTGGTCTGACCTTTAGTCTTGAGGTGCGCAGTGAAGTAAAGTGCACGCAGTGCAGGTGGGAGGAGAAGCCAAACAAGTGGAAAGTTTATTCAAATGATGCAGCAGAGAGAGAGAGAGAGAGAGTGAGAGAGAGAGAGAGAGAGAATTGCTGGTGTTTGGTGGAAACTGGTCTCAGTCAGTGTGCTGTGAACAGAAATGTGAGGACACAAAGCATATTATAATGTAATGTTGATAAAGTGATGGAAAATACGATCGGGAGTCTGTATATTGTCTTTTATTTTGAAATTGAGTGGATGTTTCCTTGTGTGACTTCCTGTCTGCGTCGATCTATTCTGTCAGGCTTGACGCGTGCTTGCAGCAGGCTCCATCTTACATAGACTTGGAGTACATTTGCAGAGCGTTAGATAGGGACTGCGGCGACTGCTGAAACAAGAGCACTGACTAGAACAGCGCCTTAGTGCACACCGTTGACGGACTACGAGTTCATTGTTCTCCTAAGAGTCTATAGTTTTTTCCCTGCCGTGCACCACTATGATGTGGTATGACGAGTAATTTCCTTAAAATTACGAATAAGGGGAAAAGAGGGATCTTTGTTTTTAAAGGGGACATATTATCCCTTATTTTCTACCTTTTCAAACAGTCCCCTGTGGTCTAAATGAAACAGCTGTGCTGTGCTTTGGTCAAAATATAACATGAATCAAGCACCAGAGGAAGTTTGTGAACCTGTATAAACCAGCTCAGAACGCTCCGTTTTGGTGTGTCTATCTCATTAAATCCAATGAGGCCCCCCCCCCCCCCCCCCCTGTATTTTTCCCTGTATACATCACCTGCGTAAAAGTTGAGGGGAGGGTATTTCTTTTCACCAGAATCCCACTGTGATGTCACAACAATAGCAAATTTGAAACGGAGCATTTTTCTCTGTGTTGTAGGACTTATGCAGACCACAAACAAAGGACTGGATGGGTTTATTTTACATTTTGTGGGTCGGTACACACTCAGGTTACCCAAATATATGATCAAAAACACTATAAGAGTGGAATTGTCATCATGTGTCCCCTTTAAAACAAGGTTTAACGCTGAGCGGAAATCTCACTGCTGTTGATGGATAACAGGTAAGCAGGAGATGAAAAACCAGAGCTGCACATCTGTCTGAAAAGGTCGAAACACAAGGACGAACACTTCACCAGTATTGGGGGATGAGGTCAATGTGACGCACACGATCTGTGAAGCTGTCCTTCTTCTTCTATGCTGTGAAGTGAAGCATGCAGAGGTGTTAATATGCAATCGGGTGATTAGGACACGTCTTTTGTGTTTAACTCTTGGAGGGGAAACCAGGCTCTTGCACGCATGCAGCATTTTAAATCTGGAAAAAACGCGCATCAATAATTTAATGATCCTGCATTGTGAGTTGACCATGTGGACCTATACATGATGTGCATGCATTTTTCTCCAGGAAAAGGAACAAACACATAATTGTGAAAAATAGACACTGGAAACTGTTAATTTAGGTACGTTTCTCCACAGCATGCTCTGCGGTCCGTCTCCGGAGCATGCCAGCAGCGCCATTCGGTTTTGCTCCCTAACAAACACGCACCAAGTCCATTTTTCAACAGAGCCCGCTGCAAGCAAGCGTCAAGCTGAATAGAGCATTTCAGGCACAACAAATACAAAAACAAATCTACCTCAGGAAGTCAAAGCATAATGTTGAATCCGTGTGCAGAGCTGCTCATTGACGGATCTGCTGCGCTCACACTCCAGAAACGGGCCGACGGAGCCTAGCTGTGGCGCTGCCGGAAAACAGCAGGGATTAAGCAATAAGATGTAAAACAAGACCTCAAGTGTGGGAGGCATGGATGTGACTTAAGCGACTAAAGACACACCTCCTATCTCTCACATACTGGAATTTAGTGCTTGATTTCAAATATGTTATTGCAGCTGCTGTCAATCAAGCAGTCCATGGCAACAGTGATCATGGAGACGTAGGGTGCCAGACCGCACACTGTGCAGTCAAGTACACATCAGTATGATTCAAACACAAGGGCACTTGCTCAGCAGGAATGTTTTTGCCGGCTTACTGTCTGACGCATTATCGCATGACTCCCACACAAACACGCACAACACATGTTGTCGAGGACATAATGTTTTGAACAAAGAACATTTCCCATTTTTTTATAAATTCATGATCAGGGTTCAAATAAATGACAAGTACAGTAGCGAGACTACAGAAAATGGCTCGCTGATGCTTAGAAGAGATGAATAAAAAGGACGTCTCTGATTTAGTTTGATTTCTAGAAACCCTTGATGTTTTTTGAAATCGTATTTTCCCCACATAATGAACAGAAATGTCTCCTGTGCAACAAGTGGCAAGGCTGATTACTAAGAGGAAAAGCCAGTCCCTCAGTAGTGCAGCTCAAACATGATTGAGAATTATTACAAATCAGGTACATACTGATTGAACAGAAGAGGAAGAGTTGCAATGGGCAGTATAATAAAGGCAGTGCTTTAATCATAACGGAGCAACTGAATCAAAATTGTAGCACCAGCAGTACAGTTATGAAGCACAATGTTTTACTGAAGGCTGCAAGCCCGGCGGTTTACTGCACAGATACTGGGGACTGAGCTGTTCTGTGCATAAACATTTCTGAGAATTATGACAGCCACAGTCACAGTCGAGGGAGCACAAAGGTCCATTTGAACAGGAAATGCGCTGAACTTAACAGCTCTGGTGAGGACTGTGTGAGCCTCAGATGTGCCGTATTGTGTAACTAAGAATGACCCTGAGCCTGCCAGGACATGGAAGACATTAAGGCAACTGCTCTTCTGAGACCAGACCCCCGTTTTAATGTGTTTATTGGAACCCAACTTGTGCTGTTAGAATATTAAAAAGGAGAAGAGACACAGTGGAGGAGCCATAGAGGGGTCACATTCAGCATCTTAAAGGTAGAGTCAATGAAAGGCATCTGATACAACCATCACAACAGGGTCCTAAGACGCTGACTAGACTCTTCTCCTCTGTCGCCCCCTGGTGGTGGAATGAACTTCCAAACTCCATTCGATCTGCAGATTCCCGCTGCAACTTTCAGAAAAAACTAAAGACCCAGCTCTTTCATGAATACCTACTAACTTAATGATGATGGTCTCGATATTATTGATGATGATGATGATAATGACGATGTTTTTTGTTTGATAAACAACGACTTATAAGATGGTTTCTATACTTATTAGAGCTCTCAAGAACTGCCGTCAATGTTGTACTTTGCCTCTGGTCACTTCCCGTCAGCACCTGTGTTTCCAATCAGACTTAAAGCTGGTCGTTTGCTCTTAATGACATTGTTCCCTTTTTTGTAGATCCTTGCTTGTGCAGATATTAAGTTACTCCTCGTCCTCCTTTAGTGATAATGTAAGAAATTTAGTTTAGTTTTAGCTTTGGAGGCGAGGGTGTCTGAGTTAGAGAGACGGCTCCGCACCATTGAGTCAGAGTCATCGTATGCAGCAGTAGTTAGCCAGCCACCTGTAGCCGGTGCGGGCCGACATAGCTTGGCTTCCCCCCCGGTAGCTCCCGAGCAGCCGGGAGGCGGTGGCTGGGTTACTGTCCGAGTGAAACATAGTCGAAAATCGAAGCACACGGTTCCCCACCAACCACTTCACGTTTCAAACAAATTTTCCCCACTCAGCGACACACCCGCTGAGAATAAAACTCTGATTATTGGAGACTCCATAGTCCGAAATGTGAAGCTAGCAAAGTCAGCGGGCATAGTTAGGTGTTTACCCGGTGTGTATTTTTGCTAAGACGATGTCGGACTCTGTAGTATTCTCTGGACCCCTCCCAAATCAGACCAGTGATGACATGTATAGCCGCATGTCATCACTCAACCGCTGGCTGTCGAGGTGGTGTCCAGCACACGATGTGGGCTTCATAGATAACTGGCAGTCTTTTTGGGGAAAACCTGGTCTGCTAGCTAGAGACGGCATCCATCCCACTTTGGACGGTGCAGCTCTATTATCTAGAAACATAGCAGAGGTTATTAGTCCAAAACCTTGTCAACAACTCAGAGTTCAGACCAGGAGGCAGAGCTGCAGTCTTACACGCTTCTCTGCGCCTCCCTTAGATCTGTCTCCCAGTCACTATAGCTGTAATTCTGAATCGAACTGTAGTTATACTATAGGTACTGTGTCTGTCCCCCGGCCCAGACCAAGTTATCCAAACGAAGAAAGAAAAGGCGTAAATCGTCAAAATCTCATCAGGATCAAGACTACGAATACGATTTTGCAAAAAAATCAGAAGATTCACTGCGGACTTTTGAACATTAGGTCCTTAGCATCCAAATCTCTTTTAGTGAATGATCTGATATCAGATCAGCATATTGATTTACTTTTTTTGACTGAAACCTGGCTGTGTCAAGATGAATATGTTAGTTTGAATGAATCCACTCCTCCCAGTAATTTTTGTACTCATATACCTCGAGACATCGGACGAGGTGGTGGAGTAGCAGCTATTTTTAATTCTGGACTTCCAGTTAACCCTCGACCAAAACTGAATTTTTCTTCTTTTGAAAGCCTTGTTCTTAGTTTTTCACATCCAGTCTCAAGAACCTTTCAGCCAGTTCTAGTTGTTGTTGTTTACCGTCCTCCTGGCCCATATTCTGAGTTTCTATCTGAATTTGCAGAATTTTTATCAGATTCAGTCCTGAACAGTGATAGAATAATTTTTGTTGGTGACTTCAATATCCATGTGGATGTTGATAATGATAGCCTGAGCACAGCTTTCATGTCACTATTAGACTCTATTGGTTTCACCCAGGGTGTAAACGAACCTACTCATTGTTTTAACCACACCCTGGATCTTGTTTTAGCTTAGGGAATTGAAATCCATAACCTTACAGTTTTCCTAGAAAATCCTCTTCTATCAGACCATTTTTTTTATTACATTCGATTTTGTCCTACCAGAATTACCTCTGCCTGGAAGAGGTGTGCTCTCTAGAAGTTTGTCGGAGAGTGCTGTTGCTAGATTTAAGGAAGCCATTTAAGCTGTTTTTGATTCAGTACCGTGTTTCAACCCAGTTGGAAACTCTTATAATAGCTTTAGTCCCTCTCAGCTAGATCAGTTTGTTGATAGTGCAGTGGATTCACTGAGAGTTACTCTGGATTCGATTGCTCCCCTGAAAAAGAAGGTTGTCAAGCGGCGGAGAGTGGCTCCATGGTTCAACTCAGAAACCCGTACTCTAAAACGATCGTCGCGGAATTTTGAAAGAATATGGCGCTCGACCAAAATGGTAGAATCTCGTTTTTTCTGGCAGGATAGTCATAGAAGATATATGAAGGCTCTACGTCAGGCTCGAGCTGCCTACTACTCCTCTCTAATCGAGGAAAACAAAGGCAATCCTAGATACCTTTTCAGCACTGTAGCCAGGCTGACAGAGAGTCATGGCTCCATTGAGCCTTGTATTCCTCTAGCCCTCACCAGTAAGGACTTCCTGAGTTTTTTCAACAACAAAGTTTCAGACATCAGAGACAAAATTGGTAACCTCCTGCCCTTACCTGGTGCGGATACAACTGATACGGCAGAGACAGTTCCAGGACCAGATATTAGTCTAGACTGTTTTTCTCCAATCAACCTTTCAGAGCTATATCCCATTTTTTCTGCGTCAAAACCGTCAACCTGTATTTTGGACCCAATCCCTTACAAGCTGTTTAAGGAAGTTTTTCCCTTAGTAAGCAACTCTATATTAGATATGATCAATTCGTCTCTACTGGCAGGCTATGTACCCCAGGCATTTAAAGTAGCGGTAATCAAACCTCTACTTAAAAAGCCTACTCTGGACTCAGGAACTCTGGCTAACTACAGGCCTATATCCAACCTTCCTTTTTTCTCGAAGATCCTGGAGAAGGTGGTAGCTAAACAGCTGTGTGACTTTCTCCATGACAACAGTTTATTTGAGGAGTTTCAGTCAGGATTTAGAGTCCACCATAGCACTGAGACTGCACTAGTTAAAGTTACAAACAATCTACTGCTAGCCTCAGACAGGGGACTTCTGTCTGTGCTCGTCCTGTTAGATTTTAGTGCTGCTTTTGACACCATTGACCATCGGATCCTGTTGTACAGACTGGAGCATTTGCTTGGAATTACAGGGACTGCTCTAAGTTGGTTTGAATCCTACTTATCAGACCGATCTCAGTTTGTACATGTTAATAATGAGTGTTACGGTTTGTATCCAGACCCAAAAGCATACACAGCAGCAAAGTTGTAGGATTTGAGGTTTTATTGCAGGGTTTGGGAAAGGTGGACGGCTGACTGGCTGGCTGGTAATGACGGCGTGGAGGAGACTATGGAGTAGCTGGTTCTGTAGGCAGGCGGGTGAGTGGTTGCGTTGTCTGTGAGGAGAGCAGACTGGAGGAGATGACACCGGTGAGAATCTGGACAACAGGAGAGAAAAATCAGTTAGGATCCACTAGTAAAACGCTAGGAACAAAACTCTAACAAATGTTAGGCGCAGCCGATAGTATCTACCACTTCAGTAGACTCAATAATCTGGCAATGAGTCGAGTTGAGCCCAGGGCTTTTAACTTCAGGCAGATGAGCAGATGAGCTGCAGGTGTGAGTAGTCACCCGGTGTTGATTGCAGCCACACCCTCCAGAGACACACACACAGACAGACAGAGGGGGAGGGGACACAAAGGATACACAGAAACAGGATCACAGCCAGAGCCGTAACAAATGAGTCCTCTATGCACACTAAAGTTTGCCATGGAGTCCCACAAGGTTCAGTGCTTGGACCAATTCTCTTTACATTATACTGTATATGCTTCCTCTGGGAAATATTATGAGGAAACACTCCATACAGTTTCAGTGTTATGCAGATGATACTCAGCTTTATGTATCAATGAAGCCCGATGGCACCAGTCAGTTATGTCAGCTAGAAACGTGCCTTAAGGACGTTAGGACCTGGATGACCAGAAATTTTTTGCTACTTAACTCAGACAAGACTGAAGTTATTGTGCTAGGCCCTAAGAACCTCAGAGAGACTTTTTCTAGTGATTTGACTGTCCTTAGTGACATCAGCCTGGCATCTAGCACCATTGTTAGGAATCTAGGAGATCTTTTTGATCAAGATATGTCTTTTAGCTCTCACATCAGTCAAGTTTCAAGAACAGCCTATTTTCACCTCCGTAATATATCCAAGATCAGGAATATCCTGTCGCAAAATGATGCAGAAAAACTAGTTCATGCATTTGTTACCTCCAGACTGGATTATTGTAACTCTCTTTTGTCAGGGTGCTCTAGCAAATCTCTAAAGACTCTTCAACTAGTCCAGAACGCTGCAGCTCGTGTACTGACCAGAACCAGGAAATGGGACCACATCACTCCTGTCCTGGCTTCTCTGCACTGGCTCCCTATACAGTCTAGAATAGAATTCAAGATCCTTCTTCTCACCTACAATGTGCTAAATGGCCAGGCACCATCCTACCTGAAGGAGCTACTGTCCCTCGAGAGTGTTGCGGTACCCGGAGGTACAGTCTCCAAGTGTACTATGGGGGGTAAAGCCTTCAGTTAGGCAGTTAGTCCAGCAGGCAGACACAGTCTGTATTTTTAAGAATAAACTTAAAACTTTCCTTTTTGATAAATCTTATAGTTAGTGCTGGTGTAGACCAGCTCTTAGTTATGCTGCTATAGGCTTAGACTACCGGGGAAACTGGCACCTTGAGCTCCTCTCTCTCTCTGTGCATATATAATACATCATATTACTGCATGTATCTATCTGTAAATCTCAGTCACTAACCACCTACTTTCCTGAGAGCTCTTGAGCTCTCTTAGGCTCCTCAAGATCGTTGGTTGGCAGCCTGCTTTTTGTTACATAACAATGAATAAGGTCTTTTTACCTGCTCTTTTGTAATGTTAACAGACAAAGAGTGAGGTATTTTACCTGCTTTTTGTAAAGTGTCTTGAGATAACACTTGTTATGAGTTGACGCTATACAAAATACATTTAATTGAATTTAATTGAATTTCGGTTGCAGCTTGTAAACACAACATTTAAATTGGGCCCCTCCTCCTGGGCTCATCGACAACCAGGGGTGCACGCCTACTGTCCGACTTTTGTTTGTACGTAATGTGCTTGCACCTACACTGTAAGCTACCTGAAAATATAACATTTGTTGTAATGGAAAAGCCGATAACTAAGCACACTAGCACAAGCTAAGCGCTGTTTTTTTGGCACATTACTGCCCAATACAAAGTACAAGTTTTATCCCCTTGGAATTCGGCCTCACTATGATTCGATTTTCTCCTTCTTCTTTCTCCTTTCTACATCCATATGCAGAATTCTATCCACTCCTGAAGAGCTGCGCTGTAATTAAGAAATACACTCCACACCCAAGAACATCCTGAGTCAAACAAAAGAAGACATGAAAATCAAGTCAGAGGAAAGGGTCTCTGGCGACAGTCACAACCCCACAAGTATGGAGGCCAAAAAGTCATGATTGTTTGGAATTAGCTACTGACTCTTTTTTTAAGTCCCAATAAGGCTCTACTGTCCGTATTCTGCGTTAATTTTATCCGTATTTCTGCACGTTTTCTGGAAGCTCACAGGAACGTTGCGATACCTCTGGAAATCACAAAGGCAGTCAAGCTGGAGATCGCAGAGGTTTTGTTATTAAATATTCACACCCTGATTGTGTAGACCTTACAAACAGAATTTGACATGTTTTGACATCTAGCCTTTATCAGATTTAGTGATTGATTGACTTTCTGATGAAGGATTGATGTTGACAAGTCATTGTAATTGTCTATAGAGAATGCATGTATCCCATTCCAAAGAGAGCCTCATACACACATACACTTTTCTGGGTACAGGAAGCGCTCCGTCCTACAGGTTTTATTATCCCATCAGTATCCTCTGCGTGTTTTGTGTTCATAGGCTCAGTGGACGGAGAGAAGTTAGCCATACAAAGTCCAGTCAATCCATCAATAAACATTTAAACCTGACATGTAAATAAAAGGCTCTTTAAGGGAACGAGCGCTGACACATTGATTGGTTTGATTCATGTCAGAAGCACATGTATGTATCAAGCTTATTAATCCAACCTCTTTGCACCCAGTGTGTGTTTGTGTGTGTATGTGTCACTTTACTAGCAAAAATAGTCAAACACGCCTTAAACCACTTTGATCAAGACTAATAGGACCTATACAGTTAGTTTGACTCATGCGTGATCTTAAACACTCTTAGTACTGCAACAGAGGGCATGGAGGAGTATGGCTGTGGAAAGAGGGGCTTTCAGCAGCTATGGGTTAAGATTTGTCTGGCTAAGACAGGATCAGCTGGGGAGTATTTCTCTGTATCAATGAAACATGGTGCTCCATCATGCTTGAGGTGGAAGACCTGGGTTTTTGCTAAGGCAACCAAACTCTCAATCCTTTTCCTTAAGGGAGGGGATGTACACCCTAACCTTAGGTTACAACTAAGGCAACCAAACTCTCAATCCCTCTCCTTATGGGAGGGGATGTACACCCTGATCTTACTAACACTGACTGCAGCTAAAGCCAGGAGAGCAGGAATTCTTTCTCTCACAAGGAAGCATCAATATCTGACATTTCAAAGTGGTGCAACCCAAGAACAGACATGTTCCATATTTATTTATATTTTATTAGATACTTCACTTCTTCGAGCTGATCCCAGTTGTCATTTGGCGAGAGGTGGAGTTACACCCTGGACTGGTCACCAGCTAATCACAGGGCTGACATATAGAGACAGACAACTAGCCACACTCACATTCACACCTACGGGCAATTTGGAGTCATGTCATGAGTTATGAGCATGTCTTTGGACTGTGGGAGGAAGCTGGAGGGAACCCATGCATGCACGGGGAGAACATGCAAACTCCACACAGAGAGGCTCCTGTCAGACGGGGATTGAACCAGGAACCTTCTTGCTGCAAGGCAACAGCGCTAACCACTGCACCACCCTGCAGCCCCCACTGCCACTATGTCTTTCTATATTTTCGTGTATTGCTTGTACTACAAACAGCATACAAAAAGCAAGGTGCCCGGTCCCTAAAAAAAACAATAATTAAAGCTAGTCGGAGAAAGTGAGAAAAGGACAAACAGATCAAAGTAAGCAAAGAAGTCAAACATGGCCAAATCCCTGTGTTGAGAATTGATTTAAAGAAGTATGTCATAGTTCTGTACTGCATGCCGGCTCCCAGAGTGATGGCCCAATCATTCAACAGACCTTGACCGAGGGGTTACCACTATGACTCCTTCTGAAGTTCTTAGGGGTCAAGAGGGCACATGTCAGGGCGGAGAATCAGACATAATTAGTCGAAAAGCTGTTAAGATCCTTGAACTGAAATGACAAAATAGAGGGAGGAACAGAGAGGATGTGGTCTTGTCTTCTTTTCCTTTGCAATGACTGAAAGCAGGAGATTTGCACCATTTGGAGACGTTGGAGATGAAAAAGGAGGAAAGTAGATTTAAAAATCCAGCTATGAATGAATAAAATAATGTAACAGTATAAGATGAAATCACTGAGTGACTAACATTAATGCACAGACATTAGCACAGGAAAAACTGTGGTCTAAACTGTGGACTCTGCGACTCAGATCTCAAGGCGGATGGATTATGATGATGATAATCATGTGGCTGCAGACCAACACGTCTGAAAAGCAACAATCAGACACGAGTGAATTTATTTATTCTTCCACATATGCCCTTGCACATCCACTTGCACCCATACAGAGACATATTGTTAAAGCACACAAGCCTTTTATCACAAACATTACAAACACTGGTGGAAAAACTATATTTAGACTTGTGTTTTTTTTGGTTTTAAAAAAAGGGTTATCAATATTTTAAAAAATGCACTCATTGTCTTAAAATGATTCTCCTCTCCTGAATGTGGGAAAAACAAAAAGCAGAGAACCAATTTGACTGAATCCATTTGATTTTAGGGCATGGCTACTTTAACCTTTTAACAAAGTAAAGATTTTTACTGACTCCTGTAAAAAAAACAGTGACAGGCAAGCCACTGCACCTCGAGTAAAGACTCTACTTTTCCTTTGCTGATCTATAATTTCAAACATGAGTGAATAAACCTTCATTGATCCCACAGCGGGGACATTTTCCATGTTGACTGCAGCAAAGAAACAACAAAGGAAAGCAGGGTATGAATACACCGATATGGGGTTTTGGGGCACATACCGATATCGATGTTGGGGTGGGGGGGGAGAGATCTGACACAAGATCACACTTGCTGAACAGAGAATGATCATATTAACATGCCTTTTATTAATGTACACAAATGTATTTCATTGTATTATCGTACACAACAGAAAGACAAACTGATGCAAGTTTCATTCAAGATGACCTGAACTTGGCAGGCGAGTCTTTTAATATAGCTGAGAAAATGACGGGTCAGGCGACTTTTTTTAGATTTATATGTAGAAGGTAAGAGGGTGAAGGGGAGCAATGAGACCATGATGAAGCATTCTAGAGAGAGGGACTAAATGAAATAAGTGAGGAATCAACGGGGAAAACTCCAAACAGGAGAGAAAGAAGGTGGGCTGGGGGGGGGGGAGATAAAGAGCCAGGGATGAAGTAGCTATTCATGGGATAAGTGCAACGGAGACAGCTCTGAGGTGACGGCTGACATCAACTATGAGCCTCGTTAATAGTCTTCCTCTGTGTGTGTGTGTGTGTGTGTGTGTGTGTGCGTGTGTGTGTGTGTGTGTGTGTGTGTGTGTGTGTGTGTGTGTTAGCTAGTATAAATGTGTTTATTGTGCCTGTTCATTTCAGATAAGTATGCCCGACCAGAAGTGCGGTATTACAATATCTATCCATTTGACGGTTGCGTATATATATGAATCAGACGTGGTGTGTGTGTGTGTGGTCTATGCTGCCTCTATTACTTTTCTCTGCACACTAATGTTCACACACACACACACACGCGCATGCACACCTAAAGTAGAGCTCATCAGTCCTGATGAATGTCCTTACCTGCTGTATTTGTTTCCTCTCATCATCCTCTCCTCAGCTAGTCAACTTGTTTCACACCTGATGTAGAGGTTTCACACACGCATACAAACAAAAACACACACACACACACACACACACACACACACACACACACACACACACACACACACACACACACACACACACACCTACACACACACATACACACATATGAAACGCTGTAGTTTTCCTTCTGCTGACGTTGCACTGTTTTGAACTTTTCCCTTCCTTCGTTTTCCTCTTTTCCTTTTTCGGTCCATCTGCGTCTGTTCCTGCCAACTTTAACGCGTTCTCAACTGCTGCGAGGTTCAAAAGTGCAGACCGCTCATAACACATTTTTATCACCTTGCTTTTAAGATCTGCATCCGATTACGGTGTCCAAAGAAGGATACTGGGGCAGAAGAGAAGGACAGAAATGAGGAATTAAAGAAGTACCTGACGCAGGATAAAAACAGCTCTGCGTCATCATCTTCAGAATCACTTCTCATTAATTAAAGAAATAAATCTTACATCTCTGAAATTACAAATCAAGGAATAAGGCCCCGTGGCGTTTAAGTGCCATTAACTATGACTTCTACATTTTCTTGAAATTTTCATATAAATTACAAAGCAATCTGCATAAAATATGACCGGAATAAATTCTTTCTGCCATCACGGATAAAGTCAGTGATTTTGCTTTGAATGTTCTCGGGTCCTTGATCGATTCATTTCATATGCATTACATTTTCTTTGTCCAGAATTCATCAAATTGATACCAATTTGAAAGCTCTTTTTCTCTCTCGCTCTCTCTCTCTCTCTCTCTCTCTCTCTCTCTCTCTCTCGTGCAGTTCTAGCGCTTCGAAATGGTATCGGCCTTGTGTTCATTTTTCAAAAGTTTTAAATCTATTACAGAAAAATGCTTTAAAGGTTTCATTGACGTGCACTGAGCACCAACACATTTTTAAAAACTCCGCAACCGCTCATGCAGCACTTTAACATCGCAGAGATATTCCTTCATGAGTCAACACTTCACAAACTGTAAGTCCTAAAGTAATCAATGTAATCAGGAATCTGTAGGTGTGATGGTCCCTGAACTAAAGAGACCTGGTATTTTGTATTTTTTCATCAGCCACCATCGAGTTCAGATTTAACTAAAGAGGCATTCATCCGAGAAAAACGTACCTGCTGTTCAAGCAAATTAAGCTTTCATTTAACCTTTGACCTCTGAGGCGGCTGTGTTGAAAGACTTCAGAGACTTTCCTCAGATATTTAAATGTCTGATTAAAGTCAGAATTCTTTAAAGTCACAGAAAGAAATGTGGCTTCCTCCCTTCATTTATTTAGCCTCTGAATTACATAAAAAATAAGTGTCATACTGTTACTTCCTACTCCCACATAGCCGCAGTTCATCATCTCAGACTAGAATGGCAGCACACTATGTTGCTGCCACCCTGGTCAATTCTCCTGTTTCCACAGCTAACGACAGCCACTTCAAATACGTGTCAAGTCTATTTGCTGCACGTTAAGCTGGACAGGGTAAATTGACCCGGACACAAAGTCCCCCACATCTTTTCCTGGGAGCTCCTGAGCTCTCTTAGGTTCCTCTGGATTGTTGGAGGGCGGCCTGAATGAACAACCTACCCCCCAAAGTTCTCTTTGGCTACTGTAACTTTTGCTAAATGTTGCTACGCTCATGATGGATTAACGCTGGGTCATTGTAATATAACAATGAGTAAGGTCTTTAATCAGCTTTTTGTAAAGTGTCTCGAGACTTAATTGGCGCTACACAAATAAAGATAAATTGATTGATTAAAGTCAGACAAGGAAACCCACAGAGCATCCAGTCAATTTCAAAATAAAGCACAATATACAGACTCACCATGGTGTCTTCTATAGCTTTATCAACATGTTACAATGTTACAATTCACTTAGCAGTCGCTTTTATCCAAAGCGACGTACATCACTAATGCAACACTAATCCATTCATACACCGTCACCGAAGTAATGCGGGGTTAAGTGTCTTGCCCAAGGACACTTTGCCTCTAACAACAACAACAATACAAATGCAACGTCTTAAATGCGCTGCAAATTGCAAATGGCCAAAACAACTTTGTTGACATCAAACCGTTACAAACATATGCGTAAAAAGTCAAAAACACACATTCAGAAAAAACTGCAACTAGAGAAGGTTCTGCCTTTCCAACTGTAGCACATCCTCCATGCTTGTAGGGGCACTCTGTGGGAACGTTAACAGGAGGAAAGACGGGGAAGTGGATTTGTTCTCAGACCACATAATCATACAGTAAACACCACCGGAGCAGCTTTTCTCTGAGGCTACGTCAGGGTCCTGATCTCACCAACCTTCCTGTTCATCACACGAGCAGTTTGAGTTCTTTGTTATGCACACTAAATAATATTCAAAATCAAGAACAGCAATAACTGCAAACAGCATCCAGTTGAATCAGTCGACAGGGGCTGATAATCATTTAAGTAATTGTAGTCTCACTGCATTTCATTATCTTCCCATAAAGGCTGGTTGTAATAACTGTACGACGGCTTTCATCCCAACACAGATGATGGAAACAAAGATGAATTGGTAATAATCTAAAAACCTAATAAAAGATTGTTGTCCAAAGGGAGGCAAATAGCAAACTGAGGAATGGCTGTAAATGAGTTGTATTAATGGTAACACACCATCGTCATACTGGTGTGTGTGTGATCAGACAATGAAAAGTTTCCACTGGAGAGTCTTTAAGTAAAAAACAATCAGAGGATCACATCAATCAGTCTATGGTACTCACTACGTACAGGAGAGGATGTGTATAGAAATGAATGGTCTACAATGTGTACAGATCATAGACTGTAAATATTAATGTTTGAAGCCTGAGTGACGTCACCCATCTGTTCCTGTAGGGGGCTCTGGAGGCTCATCAGCAGCAGCCGCCATGCTGGAAATGTTGTCTCATCCTAACTTTCAGTCAACCTAACGACAGGCTGAGAGCTGGAGCTGAGGCGGGTTTTAAGCCTCTAGATGAACCGTTACATCACACCCACCTGTCAATCATGTCAGCTACATGCCTAACTATGGATAACACGTATCATTCATAAAACCAAATGCACTTGCAAATGCGGCTTGCAGAGGGAGCAGTAAAAGTAGGCAGTCTAGCAGTTTAAATAAGTCAGCATAAGTACTGCTTGGCTAATGGGATGCTTTGAAGCAAATCAGGTGGCCATCAGTGAGATCAGCTGTTACTGAAACTCTGGCATAATAATAGACTAGTTCAAAAAAATCCATACAGTGTGTGCCCGTGATGACAATAACTAATCAGACCTATTTGTTTTTTTTTGTACCAGGCTGTAAACATGTTGATTTTTTTAAACTGGATTTTTTTTGCCTGTGGTGTGTATGTGACTTCCGGTGTTCCTGCAGCGAGCCTCTAGTGGACGCTCAGTGAGTTGCAGGATTTTGCACTTCTGCATTGGCTCACATTTTTCAAGAGCAGAGGTTGCTGCTTGATCAGGATGCAAAATACTCTGACTGCATTGAACATTGTTTATCATCGGTTTACATTTTAGCATTAAACAATGTTTAATGTTAGCCGACTGTTCTGTGACTGCTCCTGGTGGAGTGAAATTCAAAGCTCTGTTGAGTTGATTCCCTGATGCATGAGCTCCTCTGTCTGTAGTGCACCCACAGCGCTAATTTGACACTTCTTTGACACACACACACACACTACTCTCTCATTCAGTCTTTTCTTTCCTCTCAGTCTCAGCCACACACAAATATCTCATTCATTACTCACGTTCATTTTCTAACAATCATTATAGCAAGTTGGATGCAGGCGGACAGTAAAAAAAACCCAACTCTAATGATGACTTACATGCATGACAGTGACTCACTTACATCACCAATTCGATTTCTCACCAATTACATCTTCTCCTTCTTTCACTCATTCCCATCCTCACACTCCTTCTTTCAGTCTGCAGGTCGAGTGACATTAATGGAACTTTATTTGAAGAGATGATACTTTCTTTAGATGGGATGATGACATAATATCACTTTAAAGAACATTTCAGTTTCTCAGAGGCTTATTGTACTCATATCAATAGGCACATATCAGTCGATGAGCATGCACATACATACATAAAAATAAACATCACATGCATACTGTATACTAACCCGGCTGTTAGCATGCCATTAGAACGTTCTAAAATACAGGATGCACAAGCGGCTACCTCCGGTCTTGAAAAATGAAGCCAATGCGCATGTGCAAAATCCTGCAGTTCATTGAGAGTCTGCTTGAGACATAATTGACAGGTGGGTGTGATGTAACGGTTCGTCAAGAGGCTTTAAAACCCGCCTCAGCTCCAGCTCTCATCCTGTCGTTAGGTTGACTGAAAGTTATGCTGAGACACCGCAATCGATGAGCCTCCGGAGCCCCCTGCAGGAACAGATGGCTGACGTCACTCAGTGCAAATAACATGTTGCTTTGTCTTTCTGAGGATGATCATACTATTCAGACTCAATGTGACCTCATGTTTAGTATGAATAGTATGAACCGAATAGTAACACAGCCGGTTTATTTCTGAATTAAATTACCAACACTAACAACGAAGAAGATATCGAACGTGACACAGGCAGATGTGTGTATTTTATGTAAATCAGTGCATTTCCTGAGTGCTTGTTCTGAATTTGAATACTCAAATAAAGAGAAAGATAAACTACTCGCCACACACACACACACACACACACACACACACACACACACACACACCCTCAAACAGCAGGGAAGGTCCTACACGTTGGATTTCGAGCAAGCATTTACACCCTGCTGGTTGATAGATTGAAGTGGGAAATTATGTTTGCATATTTGTGTATGTGTGTGTGAATTAATGTTTGTGTGTTTGTTTTTCTTGCACGTACATGTCAGTGCTTAGCCTCCTTCCAGATTCATGCAGATTCATTCAAACTTTTCATAGCAACAGTTTTTTTTATGCCTACAAGGCTTCCAGAGATTTTTCAAAAGTCCAGTGGACTCGCTGGTTACGCAGAATGAGTAGCAAGAACAGGCTGCTGCAGAGATCAAGCTGCAGGGAGAGAAAGAGAGAGATCCAAACTCAGTGATAGATCTACCTGAATCAATGAGAGATGAAATGAAACGTTTCATCTCTCTTTCATCTCATCTCTCTGTAGAGAGAGAAAATATGAGAGAAAGAGAGGGAATGAACTCGTGTCTGATTCTGCCCTCAACACCCACTTAAGCTCAGATAGCGGCAATGGATTTAGGGCAGGATGGCTTGTTCTGTCTACCTGTTTGCATCATGCCAGAGCATCCTGTGTGGCTGCATTTCATATTTTCATCAGCATGTTTGTGTCTTTGTGTGTGTGTGTGTGTGTGTGTGTGTGTGTGTGTGTGTGTGTGTGTGTGTGTGTGTGTGTGTGTGTGTGTGTGTGTGTGTGTGTGTGTGTGTGTGTGTGTGAGTGTGAGCGTTGTGCAAGTCGAGGGGTAGGACTGAGGGTGAGCCATATGCCAGGCCATATGGGTCTGCAGGGGTTCGGCTCCGTCTGCCTGGGGGAAAGTAAACATGTCTGAATCACATATTAACACACGAGCGAACACTGAGCCAAGATGCCACTGTTGATGACACCAGATGATAAATTCCCACCGACTCCATGGAGGTCGGGAGGGGAGAATCTGCCGGGGGGGGTAAAAATGCATTGTCTTGCAGTTATCAGAATGCCTTGCGTAGAATTGCATGACAATGTTTACGTTCAAATATCGAAATTAATTAAAATTGACTAAACCTGGTCTATACATTTTTTTGTTGAGTACTTACATTACCTCTAATATATCCAACAGTTATCAAAGCCAGAGAAATCCGTCATTCTATAGTTTTAACGGGACGTGTCTTGTCGCGGCAGCCGGCATCACAGACACAAAATGTTTATCGTTGCCGTGGAAACACCGGATGTTGACCGCTGCATGAGGAAGCATGAGCTGCTACTGAGAGCTGCTGCACTGTTGCTGTATGTGCTGCTGTGATAAAAACGTCATGTAAATTATTCGCGGATACATTAGCTCGTCGGTAAACATATTCTCTTCCTCAGATTGGTTTCGCCCGGTCGTATTGACTACGATCAACTTGGAGTTTGTTGTCTCCGGGGAAGGGGGAGTAGCAGAGAGAACTCCCATGATTCCCCGCCAGCCTTGACGTCATCTTTTGTTATTGTTTTGATTGAGAGTCCCCTGGTGGCGGATTTTACATACTGCGCATTTAAAGCAAAACACCAGATGGGGTACAGGAAGTGTTTTCTTCATAAGCTCTATCAAATTGCCAAAGTTTTGGCAAATCGGGGAAAAACACAAGAGCTACTTTTGAACATATCATGAAGCTATGTGGATATAAGTAATATCTACTTATTTTCCTTCCAGCAGGTTCAGGGTGTGTGCAGCATGTGATTGTGAATTAGGAAGTTCATGTCTGACACAGATCCTTCAAAGCTCCTGTGAGGAGTCTTTAGATGTTTTTAAACAGATCCACCTGAAGAGCGATGACTCTCTATGAGCTGTGAAAGCAGACGAGCTCGTCACTGAGAAGATTGAGACATGAGTAACCATGGACAGCAGGCTTTAATTCAAGTTAACCTGGTCACATGTCATCTTCTTCACCCCCTCTGTCGTCACTGTTTACTATTTAAAATAGTAATCAATTTTTCCCATGCCGCTCGTAGAGAAAATAAACGACTTGGTGAAAATGCAAATCCTGTCAGGGCCCAAGGTCATTGCTCAGTATGATACAAATGGCAACCAACAAATAAGACTCTTAACCAATCAGTGCCTACCATTCCAGATCACGTGATGGCGTATTATTGGTTTAGAGACTGGCGTGCCAATATATAGTGATTGATCATAATGGCAATCCAGTATTGTATCATTTTTTATGTATGCCGAGCTGCATGAATGCATGGACGGGTATTTACATTTGAATGGCTTAAAGATAAATTTACCTGTATGTGATGTACGACTTGAAATAAATGCTCTCGGCTGCGGCTCACAGACTTCTACTTAAGCTGTCAAAGTAAACAAATACGGCGGTCCATTCATTTGCCCGTGTGCAGAGCAGCACGTGTGTCTGAGGGATTTTGTACTGGAGTATTTCTGTCTAGTGTGCATGGTCCACCATTTCTGTAAGTTTCACCAAAATGAATCCATTTTATAGAAATATAATATTTATTCCAGAATAAATATGACATGTACCGTGGAGCTTCATGGATTTTTTTTTTTTTACATAAACAAGTCGATGTGGGTTGAGTAGCACTTTGAGTAGAGCACCACGGAGGCTCTAGTGCGGACTTTACACCCAAACCTGAGACAAAACTTATACATAGCAGGTTCAACATGTCACAGAATACTTCTCATACTAAAATCCAGACCCCTGAGTACATTATTATTTAGAATCTGTAAATAGAGATTACCAACAGAGCATGCTACATCTCCCTGTTCAAACATTCATTCCCTTCATTCACAGGGGGGGGGGGGATGTCCCTTATGCTTTAAATGTAAGTGACATCTATTTCCCATTCACAGAAAATCTAAAGACATTCATGGTCTTGGAATATTTGCTTCCTGGCATGCTCATCTTCACCTCAGTATGGTCAATGTTGTCAGGTCAGCCGAGATAACGAGCATCTTAATACCTGATGATACAAGTCAACAACGGACGACATTTCAGCTTCCAAAGCAGCTCTACCTCCATCACATGTTCTCACAGCCACGCCTTCTCCTCCCTCAATGTGTGAAGAGGATGATTTCATAAGGGGTCCCCCATTAAGGATTTGGTCAGAGTTATAGCCGAGTGATCGTCAGATGTCTTTTTTGCCGCAGTTGATCCACAGTCGTATTTGCAACTTGAGAGATAAACCAGGTTATAAAACTATTTGTCTTAGAATAGCAATTTATTCTACAGTAGCACCTGGTCCATCGTTTTTCTCATTAATTAAGTCAGTTTTATGGTGGAGCACTGGTAGCCTAGCGGTCAGTGAGCATGCCCCATGTGTGGAGGCTGTAGTCTTTCAAGCTGGCGGCCTGGGTTTGAATCTGACCTGTGGACTTTCCCAACTCTCACTCTCCCTGATTTCTGACTCTATCCAATGTCCTCTCTCTAAAATAAAGGTGTAAAAAGTCTGCATTATGTTGACCTTATGACAATGTTACTCATGCTCATTTATAATACAGAAGGCCGTGTGTGCGGGTTTCAAACACCACAGCAGCCACAATCTACGCATCTGTCAGACCACCGACAAAGAAACAAGGTTTTTTACTGTCTTTGACTCACCATTAGAAGATTTCCCATACTCTCCCAATCATAATATTCCAACAAAAACGGCCCTGCTGCATTGGCCAGGATCCCCACGATGCTAATCCAAAGAATGATTGAATCCAAACAAATAGAAATCAAAATATTGCTTCAAATTTCCCACATCTGATCTGGATGCCACTGCATTTTCTGTAAGAATTAATTCTTATGAATTAATTATTTCGACTGTGCTATCTATCAAAATGGGGGTCACACTCTGACCACTGATTTATTTTTGTGCTTTTTTTGTGCTTTTATTGGAGATCTGGACAGTGGAGTCGGAAATCAGGGAGAGAGAGAGAGCGGAATGACATGCGTCGGATTCAAACCCGGGCCGTCCACCTGGACGACCACAGCCCCCATACATGGGGCACGCGCACCAACCACTGCGCCACCAGTGTCCCCGCACTCTGACCATTTAAGGGCACCTCATTTGGCCAATTACAAATCTTCCATTCACCGTACCAAGCCTCTAACAGCCAATGAGAACCTGAGTTGAATGGCGGTCCCTGACCCCGTTTTGATATCTATACTTGGCCAATTGCACGCCACTGTGCCAATAACTGAGGTTTCTTTAAGCAGATACAATTCTGAACACGGCGATAAGCTGTTTCAATCAAAAACTGGAGGTGATTTCTTCATGCACACAATGAGGAGATTAATTAAATGTTCAAGGTATTTTCAGGACTGGGATGATCCTTGTGTTCGACTGGCAGAGTCCAATCAGGTGTGGTTATGTGTTGCTACATGTGGAATAAGAAGCAGAGCCAGTTTAAACTTTTGCAATTAACAGGCCCATCCAAAAGTGTTAGGTCTGTAAAAACAAAATAATGACCTTCAATCTACATGTAAAAATTCAACCTCTGCTGCTTCAGCTCAAATATAAATAAAAAAAACAGTAGGAAGTGTTGGACGGTATCTGGTGAGAAGCAGCCTTCAGAGGAGAGAACTCTTCAATCTGCAGATGAACTTCAACAACGATACAAACTTTTCACACCAAAGCTCCATCTGAGGCCCCGGAGCCTTTTGGATCGTGTTGCATCACACTGTTTGCTTTCCAGTGTGAGTGATGAGTGAACGGTTGGCTTGGTGTGTGTATGTGAGGCTCAGTCAGAATATAAGACGGCACTGATTATAAGACAAACCCAAATCTTCACATTGGATAAAAAAGTTGGTTTTAAAATCATGTTACCTTTTGGATTTAACTGTCACATTTGGGTATTCCCCACAGAATGATGGTATACCTGTAGCGGCGCTGACAGGGGGGATCGTCTTCAGACCACATGTGTGTCCTTTATTCTCTTCCTTTAGAGCTTTCTCACAAACAGCTTAATGCGTTGAACTTGCTTCCCTTCAGTTCTCATACCCCTACACAGTCACACATACACACACTCCTGTCTTATATAACTCCAACGAGTTATTCATTTCTGTCATGACCTAAAGCCAATTTCACCAAAATCTTAAAAAGTGTATCTGGAGAAAATGACCAACCCTGCCTTTAATATACAGTCAATGGTTTGCATTTTTAGGTTCAGAGGAATTTTCTGTAGGCTGATGCAGAGTGGAACACTTCTCCACTACTGCGCTGCAGTTCAAGCACTCCTCAATGGAAAACATGAAGCCCACCATTACCCACCTCATTGACCTCGAAACCTCATCATTAGAGCACCTATAGAGAGCACTAACACCGAGTCAACATCAGAGGAACGAGCAGAGCCTTTGAAGTGTTCTGCATTCTTAGTTTAGACCATCGAATTACAGATATCTATGAATACATACATTAACCTTATTACTGTGTCTTATAATGGAGCTCGTTAGATTAAAGAGGCTCGTCCCTCGGGAACAGAAGATCGTACAGGGAAAAAGAAATGGATGACTATTTAAGTGATTTAAGTGAAAGAAAAAGATATTCAGGTTTATGTTTACTAGAGGTGTGAATCTCTCCTTAACGAGATGATTGGAACCTCGAGTTAAAGGACGTGAGCCACTGACTATTCAATAAATTACGATTTGGTACTGTGAGAAAAACAAAATAATATGTCCTTGTGTTAGTTACACAAGAGGCATAACGCCCCTCATTATATCAATATAATGTCACAACAAGTCCTAAATGAGGAAGGTGCACGTTGTTCTCTTTAGTCCTAGTGTTGTGAACTCTGCTGCTTTGGGCCCACGCTGTGCTGCAGAAACAGCTCCAGTAGGGTAGGGCGTGCTCTGTCGGGCTGAGTAAAACCAAGTGCAGACAGGATGGCTTCTCAGTTTTTTGTAGTGAAAAGGTGAAAGGTCAATGTAAGAGTCTTTAGATTGAAGCACTGAGCACAGTATGCAGAACAAACAGGAAGAAGCCTCAGTGAAACATTAGGCAACTGACCAGTTTGTGATCCAAGGCTCCGTGGCCCGATTCACTTGGATCTAGAATGTTTATATTGGTTACCAATCTCTAAATATTTACACCTCTAAACTTTAACAGAACATCAGTCAGACTGGCTGCTGTATCGGCCTCAAACAGCTCCATCTATCTTCTATAAAAACAGTGTCTCAGTTGTGTTCACAGCCTGTGAGAAATGTTATTTATATTTCATGAAACAGCCAGAATGTAAAACAATAAAAAAAAGTATGTTTTTAGAGCATAAACAACATCTTTGCTCTGCGACAGAAACAAACTTAATATTTTCTTCATACCAAATTGGTGATATCATCCTTGTTCGACCCCCGGCTTAAAAAAAAGAGAGCAGAAAGCACACAGCAGCTGATTTAGTGGAACGCTCCAACAGAGGCAGAGATGGAGCCCGAGTCAGCCCGGCCAGGGAGCTTTAACAGCTCATTACAGACTGGAGTCGTGCAGTTTCTTATGTAACTCCTCGCCTGTGTTTTTGATGCTCTGTTTGTGTGTATCATGTTTTGGAAACAGACAGAAACAAAGAGAAACAAAATGTGAAATATCTCGATCCAAAAGTGCGAAGAGCAACATTAAATCATACAGCCAATTAAGCTTGCTATTTCTTCCCAAATGCTGCATTCATTCCTGAACTTTTACCAACATTTCTTTCCCTTTGGTTTGCCCTGTTTACTCTTAGAAACTCCATTAAAAACAAACAAACAGGCTCACTCGTGTAACTCATTACCATGGCTGCACTTTGCACAATGTGGCTTAAAATCAATAGCGTCCTGTAAAGTCTCTCACCATGGAGCCTTGGAGAAAAAAGGCCGTTCCTCTTGTTGGGTTTGTACAGTCTCGCAGACATACATCTCTTTTATCCCCTTTATGGTCTGTAAAAGCTTGGTGTGTGTTTTTTATTTTCTTTATGAATGAAAAGGTTATGTTGTCCTCGGGGAGGGAAGTGGTGCTGGTTACGATTTATTACCCCAGGACCCTTTGTGACTCCAGAGAAATTTTAAGAATGGCAAACGTGCTCAAGTGCGGTTCTTTCTGACTTTTATTTCTTCAGTCGATTTAAAGGCTCACTATGCCACTGTGAGAGCAGATTTTGTTTTTGGAAGACCAAATCAAATGCTCTCTTTGGGCACACCTTCTTCACACCTCAGCCCCCCATAACCACGGGCCTCCACACTGCTCGGTACAGTTCATGCATGCTGGTACACAACGTGGACAGCCTTCATTCAGGAGAAATCCCGGAGTGTTCTGGCTTCATCTGACTAAAGTGACTCAAAATAAGTCAGTAAAGTAACTGTCACATTCTCTGTGTTGTTCTCTGATGTTCAGACCAGTTTTCAGTGACATTAGCAAAAGTTTTTTCTTAGTCCGCAAAGTCTGTTGGCTACCTTCAGTTTTACTCATATGACTGAATATATATAAATATGGACGTAGCCTCAGTGAGGTCACCTAGTGGTTTCTGAAGTGAGCTTTTGAAACCCAACGACAGCGGCGGCCATATTGGATATGCTGTCTCAACCACACTTTCAGTCAACCTAAAAACAGGCAAACAGCTGAAAATTAGATTGTCTTTTAGCCTCCTGAACAACGCGCTACAACGAGCCAGCTTACAGTCAGAGCAGCCACGCCGATGAAATAAAAACAGATGAGTTATAAAGAAATTCACCCCGTACAGTGTAAAGATGAGACCTATTATAACTAAAATCATTTTTTTCACAAGACTATTATTATGCTAATTTTGCGGCTAGTGCAAGCACCCCATGTATAGAGACTGTAGTCTCTCTGTACTCAGGCCTGGGATTGAATCTGACATGTGGCTCCTATCTGGCATGTCATTCCCAACTCTCTTAAACCCGATATTTGACTCTATCCTCTGATCTATCTCTAAATAAAAAACATAAAAAGACAAAAAACTAAACCCTTAATATGACAAAATAAACATATCACTTTCTGCTGTAAAAAATAATTTAACATGGGTGTTTATGGGACTTTGGGGTCTTTTGGAGCCAGTCTCAAGTGGACACTCAAGGAACTGCAGTTTATCCACTTCTGCAGTTCATTTTATTTTTTATTTTTTTTAAGATTTATTTTTGCCTTCAATGGAGAGACAGGACAGTGGATAGAGCCGGAAGTCAGGGAGAGAGTGTAGGAAATGAGATGCGGTAAAGGAGCCACAATTGGGATTCGAACCTGGGCCGCCCACTTGGAGGACCATGGCCTCCATACATGGGGTGCACGCACTAACCACTGTGCCACCAATGCCCTCTGTCTCTGAGTGACACAACAAAGCTGAAAGAAGTGCGGTCCCGTAATGAGCCGAGAACAACAAACTGATAGAGCGTTTGACTCCACTCTCTGTTGAGGAATCCTTCACTGCACCATATATTTACAGGGTATATATTTGATTTTTGCTTTATTAATATTCAAAATTTCTCGCATTACACCTTTAAGGTCCTTCAACTCATAGAAGTGTCATGTCATCCCCTCTCATCTTACCTCACCTTCCCTCTACAGCCTCATTACTCTATGAAAGTTCTCGCTGATGACCGAACAGGAGGAAAACAAACAGAGGAAATGAGTAAAACAAACTCTCTCTCCCTTCACATTGAACCGAAGATGTGAAGACCATAACCAACGATTTAAAGAAAAAAAAAAAACACTTCATTTAGAAAGCCTTTAGAAGACATCCATTAGGATCGCCTGAATGAACTCCGCTGATAAATGAGAAGTTTATAAACATTCGGTTATGCTTGGCTTAGATCATTAAGTTTAAAAGGCCATTAGTCGAGCGCCCCTGAGTGCACTGGCCAGCAGTCAATGCTTTACACACATCAGTTAGCATTAAGTTTGGGATGCTTTCTCTTTGGAAAAAGCCAAAAGGGAGTTTCTCAAAGTTCACAAAATATTGAAGTCACAATAATAATCCCACAAATGTTATTAAAGCATCAAAAAAAAAAAGGGCAATTAAATGATGCGTTTGGTGATTCATTGGTTTTATAAGCAGGCTGGAAGGCTTAAAGGAGATTTTTTTTAAAAGGGCAGTTACTTGAGATTAAATATAACTGATGTTTAAAACATTAATTTTCCCCAATATAAAGATTAATTTAAGATATGAATACTGCAGCCTCACTGTCTGATGTTGGGTCGACTGTTTTGGTGCAGATCACTAAAGTTTGCTTACAAGATTTAAGACTCAACATCTGACGGATTCCTTTTCTTTTCTAAGTAAAATAAGGTTTAAATAAGCTGCAGACGCACACGCAAACTTTTCTTGACTCAAAGAAATCACTGTATCATTGGTCTGACTAATCAGTTTTGTTTTCCTAGAGGAAGTTTGCATGATGGTGAGTCAATGCTGATGACGGTAAATGCATTTGCAGACTCAAATCAACACAAAGGTGCTGCAGCATTAAAGGTCACGTACTATGAAAATACACTTTTCTAACATTAATATGTGTCCCTAGTTTGTCTACAAACCCCACAATGATGAGACTTCTGCCCTGTGAGTCTGCCTTATCACCATAAACAATAGGGAATGGAAGAAGAAAGCCCGAGACACTTGAGCCCTTCCAGAGAGGGTGCGTGGTCAGACACAGCTCATTTACATTTAAAGGTACAGACACAGAAACAGCCTGTTCTGAGCAGGGCTGAAATAGAGGGGTTTATAGGCATGATCAAATACAGGATCAGAGTGGATTTAGAACAAGAAACTTCACAGACATGTTTTGAGGAGTAAAAGGAGTGTAGTATGTGACCTTTAAAGTTTGGCTCCTTGCTCTCACTTTGCACGCTCTGGATTTTATCATGCATACTGTGTGTGAGTCAAATCATTCAGGAGAACTTGTAAAGATCGCTCGGAGTACAAAAATGTAATAAACCGTAGTGTTGAATTGTGAAGCAAACTCCAGCTCTCTTATCTGTATGACCTTCTAGCTGCAGAGTTTTTATTGACAATGGATCAAAATATGTGAAAGGGGTTGTTCATGTCAATGTGACAAACCCACACAGAATTAGAAAGTGACTCATGTCTTTTTAACTTCTACAGAGGGGTTTCTGCATCTATTTGTCCGTCCCTTTGCACTACAGCTATCAGCCTTGGCTCGGTGTCAGTGCTCTCATTTATCTTAATCTGAGGTGCAGTAGGAAATGTGTGAAGGGAAAAAACGCGCTGATAAAAACGGTGTACAATACCTGCCTGGCAGCACATGTCAGATAGACAAGGTTAGCATAGCAGCTAACAAGAGAACATAGTGGAGCATCAGAGGGATGGTTAGAGATTAAATATTGAGTCGGTGTGTTTCCTTCATAAAGGGCTGTCAGCATGGTTCCTGTTTGGTGACTCGACCGGCGCACCAAAGCAGCTCTGAAAGTGACCCAAGTGAAATGCAGCACCTTCGACTGTCTTTGGGTTGAAAAAACTGTCAACTCGGGCTGCAGCTGCGAGTCGCCTAAAGACGCATACTATTGGCTGCTGCTGCGGCAGCTAACTTCAGCTAGCATGACATGACGGCGTTTGTTCTTTGACGTTAGCAGCGTTTGTGGGATCAGTGCTTAAAGGGCGTTGATGAGCGCTGGTTTCATTATTTCCTCAGAAAATTACTCAGTTTAAAGATAAATACAGAAGATTTATTTTTGGGGAGAGAGAGAGGAATGACCTGGGGGAAGCCACAGGTCGGACCCAAACCCGGGCAGGAACCCTGTAACTTCTCCCCGAGTTCAACAAAACATATTCGGAGTGCAAGTGAAACTATTTACAACATCCACAATACACAAAGCAAGAGCTTGGCAGGTCTGTTAATCCTTTCATACTGAATTTTATGAGTTAATTTTTTTAATCGATTTTTAAGATGGATGTTTATTTGAAAAAGGATTATCCAGTAAATTTGGTATCCGTTAACAACCAAACCACACTCTTACAGCCCTGACACACCAAGGAGATCGTCAACCGTCGGTCCTAGTTGGACCGTTGGTGAGCGGTCGTCGCCCTAGTTTTTGCGGTGTGTCCAGCTGCGTCGACACCCATTGGCCCCCGCCGGCCTTCTTTTGGCCGATATGACATGTTGAATCGGCGTCTGTAAGAGGAATCTCTCTGATTGGCTGTTCAGAGGTTTCATTTTTTTTCTCTTTCTTTTTTATATTTTCAACTTTTTTATCAGACATTATTCTCCATTAGCTACCTATAATACAAGTGGTGATCGACAGCGGTGTGAAAATGGTCTTCTTGTATCATAACAACGGACTACCACCGCCTGTTGTCATGAAGAGTTATTTCTTCTCACACATGAGCAGAACGTACGTGGTGGTTGGCCGTCGGCTGTAGTCTTTGTGGTGTGTTCAAGTACAACATTTTGCCCAAGACGTGAGGCGACGCCACAGGCAGCCTTCATCGCCACCAGTTCTTTTCCGTCGGCTTGGTGTGTCATGGCCTTTACTCTTAAGTTGCAGACAACCTGAGCTAGAGAATAGTGTGGGGTATAGTGTTGGGATGCCTCCTGTACTTTAACTTCGCTTATTGAATAACAAGCCAAAATACCGGTCTCTGCCCCAGGCCGCTTTTATTGTGAAATGCTGCTAACATGACCAATGTGAAGAGTCTTGATGAGAGCTGCTAGAGTGAAGACAGTGGTGATATCTCAAGTTATAAAAAAACCACTGGATAAGAAGAAGATACAAATTTACAATTCTAGGGTGTGTCCCATATTAGCTCTGCATGAATTTTGTTGGAAAATTATTAAAGGCCCATCTCGTAATGATGCTTGTTACAAAAAAAGGCATGGTCGTTTTATAAAATAATAGAAATAAAAGTCTGAGCTTTTAATTGGATTTTTACAGCACACACAGTGACTTACAGAGAGCCAGAACACACCATCTAAACAGCATCACTGCATGATCCCACACGGGTTATCAAGTTTAAATGAGTCCTGTCTCACCGGTCTGAGGAAATGACACCTCAGTAAAAATCGTCATATGTTCCCCTGCGTGTATTTGTAGAAGTGTGTCTCTCATTGTGAGTGTGTGTGTGTGTGTGTGTGTGTGTGTGTGTGTGTGTGTGTGATTTCCCTCACAATGTCATGCGTGGTTATGTTAATTAGCACATTACAGGATAAGATCCCGATTACTGTTCCACACACAGCTGTTGAGAAAAAAGGATCCGAACAGCCACACATAAATAGTCACATACCAAATGACGGTGTTATAGGATTCAAAGTAATACATCAATGCAAATGTCAATGTCCATCTTCTAATGTCCCCGTGAATATGAGGCAGTGGGCTGGAACCGTCCATACACGGTGTATAAATCAGTGCCTAACGAGCCTTAACGAGCCTTAACGATCCTATGAGCTCTTGATTGGAGGTTGATTATCAGGACTGAGGGCTAATGCAAATGGCCATTTACTGCTGGCCTTTGGCTTATGAAACAGAGGTATGAAGAGCGTGTGTGTGTGTGTGTGTGTGTGTGTGTGTGTGTGTGTGTGTGTGTGTGTGTGTGTGTGTGTGTGTGTGTGTGTGAGTAAAGACAAGTGTTTTGCTTTGCATGTGTGTGTACGTGTGTGAGACAATGTTAGTAGCTTGTGTGTGAGCCTTCAGGGATGAGGTGCAGTCTCTGGATGAAAATGTGTTTCCAATCCGCCATGCTTTGAGCAGGAAACAGAGAGGGGAACAGCAGTCACCCGTGAAACAAAACAGATACTTTCTCTCTGCCTCTCTCGCTCTATTTCCCGACCTCGCCGCTACGAGCTAAAGACAGTGATCCATAGCCTCGTCTGAGACAAGAGAGCACCAGTTCAGAAAATGTAAATGGTCGAACCAACAAGTCCTGAATGGGTCGGTCTCAAAAGGATATTTTTTTATTTCTTATTTGTTGTGCTGTTGTGTCTAAGGCCTCTTTTGGTTCATTCTTCATGTTGGATCAGCACAGTTTCTCTTCAAAAGAGCATCCCATTTGTGAGGTTTGATTTTCTAGAGATAGTATTAAATGTGAGTCTGCTGCCGCACAGAAAGAGATGCTTATGGGCCTTACTTTTTTTGTCCTGGTCTCTCTGGTTTGATATTCATGTAATTTCTATGTTTTTTGAACCAAGTTTCAGACTAGAGTCACACATAAAGGAGCAATGTGTAACTCTGACACCTAGTGTTTAAAATGGGTACTGCAGTCTAATTTCAACTTATCAGAGAGAGCTGTCTCCCCCTACCCCCTCCTCTCTAGAATCGATGTTCACACAGGTTGCCATGTGGTGGACACTGAAGCTTCAGTGTTTAGCCAGCTCTGCATCGGTCTGTAAACCTTTCTGCGTTCTAACCTCTCTCCATTTTTCAAAAGCATCTCCAATATCGTCTACCTGCAGCATCTGGTGAAGATGCTGGAGAGTGTTGACGAGTTGAGACCTTTCTAAGAAAAATATACTTAAATAACACAACACATCAGACACCAGCATGACGCACTGATGTCAATGAAGGAGATAAATAAGGCAGTCTCAATTTAAATCAAACCTGTCATGATGTGGTATTGTGACGGCGAGACGGTGGAGGTGGTCTTTGGGGAGAAGCAGACGTATTTCTGGTAATCTACTGGGACAATAAGAACTGACAGCTAACAGAATATCTGAAGCGTGTATGTGCTACATCGGCTTTGTGTGTAAAAAAAAAAAGAGGATGAGAGCGATAAAGAGAAGAGGCTGGGGGGATGCAAACAGAACCATATTTAGAATGAGAGTTATTTTTGGTGATGTGCTGAAAAACTCAAATCTGAAGAAGTATATTTGTGTTCAAAATATCTATTTCCACTTTTTACAAGTCACATTCAATTGACAAGGACAGGTAAGTAACTAATTCAGAGACATAAACCAAAACTAAGGCCTGATTTGCTTTTGAGTAATGAGTAAAAATGTCTGCAAATAAAAGTCAAACTAAATTGACTGGTTAAAGGAAGAATGTATGACTTTGATCCAGTAGATGTCGCCCTTGAGCACCAGCATAAAACCAAAACAAAGTGCTGTTTGGCCACGCCTCCTCCATTCTGAAGCCTCCGTTCTCCTCCAGAGACACACCTCCAATCCTACTCCACTCATGTTCACACGAACAAGTTAGCAGTAGACAAAATTATCCTTTGATCAAGCTGCGATCACCTGTGTCCTGCATTGTTGTGTTAGCATGCTAATGTTAGCGCTCTTACGTTAGCATGTAAATTGACACAGAATGACCATGATCTAAACAAATAATCAGTGAGTACGTTCTTCTTCTTCTCTGTAGTCCTTGACTAAAACAGCTTTTATACACAAGGGGTTGAGCCGGCCGTCCCGTCCGTGTAAACACGGCTCTGACAACAACACAGCCAGCTGGACTCGAGCTTCTCACTACATGTCTACATTCTTCATTGTAGACAGTCATGACTCAGAGAGACATTTACACAGGATAGACTTGATGTCTGCTTTATTTATGTGCAAAATGTGACACATTCTTCCTTTAAATTTCTTAAAACGAGATCAATATCTAGTGGCATACATTTCAATAAGATATTTCTGAGTAGAAATGAGGCAGAGACAGGTTTTAGTTTTTGTCAGTGTTTCTTGCTAAAGTTTGTGTCAAACTACTGTGTGCACAAAAATACACCCAGTACTCACTTTGTGCACTTCTGACTTGCACTCTAGCCCCAAGAAACAGCAATTGTGTACGAGTCAAAGCTTCAGAAATGTGTTGGAAATCTTTCTCTGAGGTCCTCGCTCGTGTTTCATCCATTTTTTCTTAACAGTCTTTTCCCTTCCAACCTTTATTTGAACCTTTTGATCTCCCTAAGAAAACCTGTAAAAATCACCTGTCGATCTCAAGAGTTCCCGCCTGGAGAATTTTAAAATAGTAAACTGGCAATGCAAATGAATATGCAACCACTTCCACATCGTGTTTTGCTCATTGTGTATCCACAGGTCATGACATTTAGCTCTCTGTTTGTGTAGTGTTAGCGGTGTGTTAAAGGGTAATAGTGCTAATCCATCTGTCTGTCACAGAGCTTCTTCACTCAGTGGATCTGTTTTAGATTAACGTCCACCAAAAAGTACCAAATGTGTGATGTTTTTTTGAGGTTTTTGAAAACTCTAGTGGAAAAATATTCAAGAAAAGAATTGCTGATATTCAATTACGCAACTTAAAGTCATATTTGTGGAATGACCCCGTATTCATGGTCCCTAAAGGATGAAGAGTACCCAGATGTGCTGCTTGTCAACAGGCATGGGGCAGACCAATAGGGGGCCACTGAGGCTCAAAAACTTAAACAAAAGCAGTGGCCCCAAATGTGCAAATTTTTGAATGACAGAGTTTCAAATGCATGAGCCAGAGATGGCCATGGAACAAGCCGGGTGGGGGGTGGGGGGGTCTGGCACCGTGTTGTTCCTAGAGCATCTCCACTTTTTCCATTCTTCATACAGGATGGAAATAAATTAACATTGGTTCAGCCCATCGAGCAAAGGTTCGTAGGTGTAAAGCAGAATCCACAATAAGGATGTGAGTCTCCTCCTCCTCATTGTCAGACTTTTGGACGATCTCAGCATCCAGGGTGATATTAACGCCATTAGATTTCTCAAACTTCACTGGGTTCTCTAACCATGCGTAGATCGTACCGCCCTAAGTTGCCCCATCTGACAGCACTCCCTCTCGTTGCTCTGCTAAGCGTTGTGTGTATTACTGCTTTGAAAACCAAAGTTTGTCAATGAAAGTCAACAAAGAAAAATGAAGAAGGATTATCCACCTATAGGAGGGAAGAAACAAACAGGAAAGCATTGGGACACTGGCAGACCCGATGGTGATGAATGCTGGTTGGAGGGCCCTCCAATTGATTTTAGCCTAGAGCCCCACCAGACTCCAGAATCACCACTGAGAGAACCATGTCTCTGCAGCTTTTTTTCAATACCACAGAGATCTCTGCAACAAGAAGTGACACATTGGGCCGGTTTTAAACGACTAAACGAGTGGTGTAAGGTGTATAAGGCCGTGTCCAACCTACAATCTGGGTGCAAAGTGAGGCCCAGGACGCAAAGAGTTTGGATGAAGGGGCTGGATTATACATTGGTGTGTTTTGGGAGTAACGTGAGTAAATGTTTGAAAAAACCTCTGCACAGAGAAAGGGTTAGGGTCAGGGTGTGACAGGTGTGTCTGAGGAGGGTCAAACTTAGAGACAATGAGTTTGAGTATAAACGACGTTCATAGGTGTATACCTATCGTTTAGAAGGAAACGCTGTATGATCAAATAAATATGTCAGCATAAAGCGAGACAGTGTGTTTCTTTAAGTATCAATAATCAAACCACTCAGAGATCAGCTCTCTTTCCCACAGGCAGGCGCGTTGTTATTTACATCACTGTTTGACGTGTGCTATAGTGTATAGTGTTTTTCTAAAGGGGACATATTATTAGAAATCCACTATCATAGTGTTTTTGAACATATATTTGGGTAACCTGAGTGTCTACTGACCCACAAAATGTGAAATAAACACATCCAGTCCTTTGTTTGTGGTCTGCATAAGTCTTACAACACAGAGAAAAATGTTCCGTTTCAAATTTGCTCTCCTTGTGATGTCACAGTAGGATTCTGGTTAAAACAAAATCCCCTCCCCTCCCCTGGTATCTCCACCCATGGATTCCACCCTCAGCCTAGAACAAAACTTTTACGCAGGTCTACCTTTTTTATCCTCGCAAAGGAGTGGTTCAGGGGGGGCTCATTGCATTTAAAGAGACACACACACCAAAACGGAGCGTTCTGAGAGAGCTGGTTTATACAGGGTCACAAACCTCCTCTGGTGCTTGATTCATGTTATATTCTGACCAAAACACAGCACATTCATTGAGACCACGGGACTGTTTGAAAAGGTGGAGAAGGGGGATAATATGTTCTCTTTAACTGCTCTTGTTTGTTTTGTTTGTCGGTGTCTTGTAAGCCCATATGGGCCGGGCTCCCTTTGGTGTATGACACGTTAAAATAAATAAAACCTAACTTAAGATTTCGACCACTAAACTGGTTTCTCCTCTCATGACTCTTGATGCTCTTTGCTTGCATCTATTCACAACCTCACAAATTCTCTGTGTGCTGGCTTTTTAATTCCAACAATTTTCTGCCATACTAGCCTTACACAAAAAGTTTGTTTACTCAGCACCGTAGGGCAGAATGTGGGCACTTAAAGAAATACCATTACAGCTCTATTGTGTGCAGAGATGATGACACCGGGCAGGATTGATATACAAACATTCATGGTCACAACATCTACTTCCTCTCTCCTCTGAACAAAAAATAAATCTCTTTTTTGAGGTATTCATGTTGAGAGCGGGGAACCATTATCACACGCCTCATCTTAACATTGCTCGGGTGAAAAGAATACACATCCCGATTGTTTACCGCTTCTTCATTTCATTCAGTGCAGCGCTGCATGAGTCGTGTGAACCTCACTGTTGTTGACATTCTAGGTCACCTTCCCCCAAACACAAGTCAGTCCCATTCTCGTCTGACACATACCGATGTGTTCCAGCCTTCAGGACTTATTTCGTTCAGAAATGTTACGTTTATTATCATTAAACCCCAGACGATGCAGAGTGGTGCTCTTTGAATTGCAGAAACGGGGCTGTCTGTCACCACTGACCCGTGAATTAAGCGAGCAAAAAGAGTGTTTACTCAGGCTGACAACGCCGTTATTTAAGGATAAAGAGGGAGACGGTGCAGGTTTTCAGGAGCGAGGCGACAGGTAGAAAAGAGACAGATAGACGGATTAATGGCCCACAAAAGGCTCGAAGCAAAACAATGTCAGCATGAGGAACCCAAACACCTGTGACTGACTGTGTGTGACATCATCTGACAGCCCGACGGGGGAAATCATGACAGACACAAACACAAATGAATGATCATTTGTTCCACAGAGATGGGAGACTAATTCATGTGTGCACTCACACGTAAACACACACACACACACACACACACACACACACACACACACACACACACACACACACACACACACACACACACACACACACACACACACACTGACATGGAGGTGTTATAATTGGTAATGATGCTTCTGTAATGTGACTGTTATATTACTAATGCGTCCTCACCTCCAATAAGCACACACACACGACGGAGTAAACATTAAGCTGACACGACATTCCTGCTAAAAGAGCTGGCAGCAATCGCTGTGCAGTTAAGTTGCCATGGCACTTATTGGGAGATCCATGCAGTGTGTGTGTGTATGTGTGTGTGAGAGAGAGTGTAAACGTGAGTGCCTGCACGTCTGCTCCAGCGTGGGTGAACGATCGATGCCTCCTAGTTTCAGAAAACCAAGAGAGGAAAAGTTGCCATCTGAAAGAAAAACAAGATGTATAAAGTTATTATGCTGGAATTGGCCGTCCCTCCCTCTCCATTCCTCCAACCCGCCTTCCTTTATTCTTTTGTTTTTTAGCCGTTAGATGATTCTCTCGATCTCCTCCCCCTCTGTCAGCCCACATCAGAGAATAAATGAGAGAAAAGAAACACATTTACGGTTTTATTGTCTCTCTCTTACTATCCAGTTCCTAGACTCCAATGGGCTAGTGGCAAGATACACAAACCGAGATACTCCATCACACTTGGGCATATCTGTTTTCACATACACACAGGCCCTCTGCCACTCGGATCCCCCTATAAACACATTGATAAAACCATTTCTATAATAAGCAGTGTTTGTCAAAATGTCATCCCTCGGCCCTGCAGCCATTATCACTGCTTCAACATTTATAGTGGCTCTTTAAATAAACGGCCCCAGCCTTCATGGCCTACAGTGATAGCCATCGCAAAGCCTGCACACACACACAAACACACACACACACACACACACACACACACACACACACACACACACACACACACACACACACACACACACACACACACACACACACATACACACACACACACACCACTGCATCTTCCCACTGCCTCTCAGACACTCAGCAGACTAAATGACTGAAGCTTTTTTTTTTTGTTTGTTTCCTTTTCAACCAGTAGCCATAATTGACTGTTATGAGTGCATTATGAAAAACTCCAAAAAAAACTTTCTGTGGAGTGAAGATAGGCTTTGACAGGAGGGAAGGTGCAAGTCATTTATTCTTTTTTCAAGGTAATCTTTTTTGCTAACCATGGCTCAAGGCAAAAGAAAACGTCCATATAAAGCTGTTCAATGTGCACATGTTCAAATCTGCTCAAATGGGGCGACAGTAGCCTAGTGGTTAGTGTGCGCGCCACATGTACGGAGGCCGTAGTTCTCCAAGTGGGCGGCCCGGATTCTAACCGAACCTGTGGCTCCTTTCCCGCATGTCATTCCTGACTCTCTCTCTACCTGATTTCAATCTCTATCCATTGTCCTATCTCTCAAATAAAGGCACAGAAGCCCAAAAATAAATCTTAAAAAATAAAAACAATATAAAAAAAATCTATGAATTGCTTTTTCATCATGTTTGTTTTGTTTCTTTTTTTTGTACTTTCTGAGGTCCAAACTGCACAACATTTCATTGAACAAATCTGGTTAAAAGATATCTGAAATTGGGGTCGTTGATTTTTTTATGAAGGAGTTGGAGGTGGGTCCTGAGGCTAGACCACCAGTTGAGAACCACTGCTCTAAAAGACCCTCTTCTAATGAACAAATGAAGATCAAGTAAACGCACGTGATTAATCTGTAGACCTTAATGAGTCAATCTTTTTTTTTTACCCAAATCAATCATAACATTCTCGCCTCGTGCAAACATAGATTCACCTTTTATCTTCTTAATGATGATAACAAACTGTGATGCACGATCACAGCACAGAAAGACATACACGAGCGGTCAATATGGATGGAAGGGATGACACGATCTATGCAGTTATTTTAAAGGCTTGAAAGTGCTGCTGTTGGTTAGCTGCAGGGCCAAAAAACAACAACAACTTGCCCCTACATAGGTGTAACGTTGATGACAGCTTTAAGTGAAGCAACAACGCCATCTATGGGTGACACATTTATATAGAGCAGTCATGTAGCACAGTCATAGTTAGTTAGTCACTGTTTGTGCATGTAACCGGCAGCCTCTGGATTAAAGCCTATACATTGCTACGTCGTTGTCTGCCTGCTTCATCTTGGGGTTTTACAAACATTACAATAGGCAGCAAACCAGCGGAAGTAGAAGTAGAGCAAGATCAGAATCAAACCTGATTTTTATGCCCTGAGTCCTCTACAGATCTCGGGCCACTGGGATTCTCCCTGCTCACCCTAATGGTTAATCCGGCCTTGCAGGGTAGGTGATACACTGCAAACATTCACAGTCAGTGATGTTTGAATGTAGATAGAAAGGAATTAGACTACTTACACATGTACAGGAAATAAGCTGCAAAGACTTTAGTCCACAGGGAGGCGCTAAAATCAGAACAAACCGAATGTTCCTCTTAGGACCTTAAAAGAAAACCACAGGATAAAGTAGTCAAAGGAAATATTTAAGACTGGACCCGGTTAGGAAAACACTTGAAAATGATTGTGAGTATCTGCATACGATCATACATTAGTGACTTAATGGTTCCTCTGAGTTTAACTCGGGAATTATGAAGCCTGTAGGATAAAATGCTTAGTAACCTGGCAACACGACAGCCTGATGCTGAAGGGCTTACAAGAAAAACAACGATTATCCAGGCCGGTAATTTCTTGCAACATCACTAAACACCATCCGCCCACAACCCCTGACACATACTGACATGCACACACATAAGATAGTTGACTCAAACTGTCCCTGAAATACTTCAAATTATATCATTTAATTTGTCAAGGTCTTAACAAATAAGCTATCCAGTTTAATCAAATGAACTGCACTTTTTATAGACTGCAGACTGAATGCCTTTCTGCTTTTCTTTGTCTTCAGGAATGGAGATCTTTGAAGGAAACAATGACACCAGGATGTCCTTCCAGGCCAAACGTCACCAGCAGGAAATTAATGGATAATATTCCAGCTTTCTTCAGAACGATCAGCTGCCATGTTTGCAGCTTTACTGTTTAATAAAAAATAAACTTGCAATGCATTTAGCCGTAAAGATCTCAGTTTGTTGCCTTTGAAGTTGATGAGATTCATATTCATTCACACGCTCAGCCTCCTGTGGTTCCAGGTCTGAAGCGTGAATATGCATGTACACATGCAGTAAACATATTTGTTTGCTTTATGCCTACACAAGCGTTTTTATTACGACCTCCGCTTTACAGCTTCATCGGGGCGTTATTGGTACCTCCCAGTCAAAATGAGATCTTTTCAGAGGCTGAGCCCGGAGGTCAAAGCTGACGGGATCCTCCGAATATTAACTGAGAGGGGACCATGATGAGTCCACATGGCCTGATGGGAAGTGAGGCGGACTAAACGGGAGAGTGAGAAATGAATGTTTTTAAATATTTGAGAGGGTAATGGAAGAAAGCACAGCATGAGAGGAGTCTGCTTTAGGCAAATGGAAGCACAGAAGAACAGTGAAAGGAGCTAAAAATTTGAAAGCGAATATTCGGAGAAATAATTCATACTCGTCTATTATCTGCCTTTTTACTTGACATTGAGCTACATATGACATTGTGACTTTTTTGTTAAAACAAGTAGCAAAATATCAGGGAGGTGTCCGACTGGCCTTCTGACCATTTATAACCAGCTGGTCCTGAGGAGAGCTAAGGCTAATACTTGTCAACTCAAAAGACCCACTTCACAGTGAGTTTGACCTTTGATCGAGTTGTCATTTTAGAGCGTCTGTGAGGAACACTAAATTGCTGGTGCTCAAGGGCGACACCTACTGGATCAAAAAGTCGCACATTCTTCCTTTAAAGCCAAAGTACACTGAAGCGCCAGCAAAGCCTGAACAGTGCAATGTCAGCAGCCGCAGTTCTTATTAAATTTACTTCATATGAATGTGAGAAGATCTTACAGATTTTACAGCAACATTACATACATAGTGTGGTAGACTAACAGCGATGGAGTCGATCACCTGTCAATCCCTTCATCATCACATCCAGACTCAGGAGGATCTCTTCCACAGTCGTTGTCATGACGGCATCCATTGACATGCTGCTTTTGTTGTGATGCTTTTGATGGACCACGACAGATTAAAATTTCTTTCACATGCCACTCGTGCGCAAAAGACTGCTGCAGGAGTAACGACAACTCTTCAAACGTGCATTAAATAACCGCAGCAGTAATAAACCGGGCAACAAACTGTCACTTAAACTAATCTGCGTTTTATTCTCATGTCCATGCTTGCTTTGACTACATCTCTTTTTCAATACCGCTGCAATACACAAAACATTTATCAAAGACGATCACGTCTTTCATGTCACCAAGCTCGCAATGAACTTTGGGTAAGAGTCAGAGGAAAGTCCGCAGATATGGAGACTTGATATGTGTGTGTGATTTACCGTTGAAGAGTCGACATTAGAGCCCTCACACACTTGAGGATTTCAGAGTGGAACAGCTCAAAACACTCAGACACTTAACAGGAAGGCGACGCAAAATGTGTGAGTCTGTAGATGTTTTTCAAACCGCCTACTGCAAACTACTATCGAACGATGTATGCAGCACCAGTATGTAGTATGACGGCCAGTCGGTGGTTACTTCTGCAGAATACCAGGCCCGGCTGAGTTGGTTTCTGGTCTTGGAATGAGGAAGTAAACAACAGCCAAATGCCGCTACAGTTTAGCGTCCGCTAACAGTCTGAAAAAAGCTGACAAGAGATTCATTTTGAGTGGATCAAAAAAGATAATTGGTGGTGTCTTTGTGTGGTTTGGTATGATCATGATTATTTCCCCTGGTGCTCCATTGGTTTATGAAAAGCATACTTTTCATAAACAGTATGACATCCAGGTGTTTTTGGCGTTCTGCTGATCTCTCATTTGTTTGCATACTCCATTTTGACCAAATCTGAACGTACTACTAGTATAGTAGGCGGATTTAAAAAACAGCCTGTGATTGTGGAGTTTGAGATTCAGCCTCTCTCTGTTTGTCTTCATGCATGACCTTTGTCAGTGCACCTCATCTTCTCCACCTATTACCACCTCCTGATTGCATCAGCCTGCTCACCCGTCTGCAGTGCACACTGGTCCTCCACTCAGATCCTTCTTCAACTTCAACTTCAACTTTCTTATTATCCTGAAGGAAATTAGATCTGCAGCAGGCATCAAGACACAACAGATACACAACATCAGAAATATAAATACAGACATACAGAAAATCCACAGCCGAGAACAAATAAGACTCAAACCACCCTGAGCCGGAGGCTGATACAGACCAGTGACAGCACAGAAAAGAGAAGTCAAATATAGTGCTGTGCAGAAGGTAAAATAAATAGTGATGAAGAATCAAGGATGTAAATAGTCAATAACGAAGGTATAAAATCTGAAAACAACACATCCAAAAATAAACCACAAAGATAGGCTAGCTAATGATGCTTGTCATCGGCCACAGGGATTAGAAGAAGCTCTGGCTCTCCTTGATGTGGTCAAATGTTTAGGCCGGCCCGTCCACTCTTGTGCTAAATATCATTACCTCGTGTGTGTTGTGAGCATGCTAACATATTTCTCCTCCAGACGGCCAAACTCAAGACAGTGGATCATGTACTCAGTCACTTCTCAGAAAAGAGAAGAAATGCTGCTACCAGGCCGGTTCATTTTCACAAAGTCCCCCCCCCCCCCCCCCTTTTAGAATTAAACAAGCCCTTAATGTTAAAGTCCCCACTCCCACTCTTCTTTGTTTATGGTGAAAGTGAAGTGCCATAACAGCAGTTTATGTAAAAACTCTTAATCTCAGTCCTAAATTAACCGTTTTATCCTGGATACACCGCAGAGAATACCTGCTAAACCCTATTATACCAGAAAATCCCTTTACTCATTCAAATGCCAGACAGTGAGGCGTGCTTCAGGCTGCAGAACGACGTCTGCAAGAAATTCACCACAGCCTCAGAGGTTCTATTTGAGGACACACTGCTCGTATAATGAAATAGACGTAATGAGAAAAAATGCTGTGCCAACAATGAGGCCACGCTCGTCTGCCATGCAGTAAGAATTCCTCCAGATCACTATCCTACAGGCGACGGACTTCCTTATATGTAGAGACTTTACTGCAGCTGAATGGAAACAGGATTGTGGGACAGCAGCCAAGTCATAAACGATGTCCTTGACATGGTAAATTCTCTCGCCATTCCTCTGCAATGACCATTTCATGTCCATTCCAGCGCCTCTGTTTATCAACATGGTGGGAGAGTAACTGTGTATGTGTGAGCATGTCAAAAGTCCAGTTAGCAATGTTAGCACCAGCGCTAGTTTGGTTACGTCTGCCAACAAAAGTGACAGCATCGCACAATGATGTCAAACGGACAGGGCCGGCTCTTGGCATATAGGCCATATAGGCGGCCATTTTTGCCCTTCCCTCATGTTCTGTCTTAAGAAGAAATAAGAAATGAACATATGAAGAAAGAAATGAAAGAAAGAAAAATAAACTTTGCATCCCTGTTGTCATAACAGGGGTGTTGTAATATAGTGGTCTGTTTTATTCTTTATTTTTATATGAGAAATAATGAACCTGTTGATGGTGTTTCCAATGGCTGTTGTCCATATATTGTGGAGACAGGCTTCAAGAGGGGGGGGGCGCCAAATCCTAATCTCGCCTAGGGCACCAAAATGACTGGAGCCGGCCCTGCAAACGGAGGAGAAACCGGCACACAGTTTCCCCCGTCTTCACATTAACACCTTAAACAGAGTTTCTGAAAATCTTCACCCTGGAAGGAGTTTTCCTAAAGGTGCATTTCCAGTGACCTAAAACGGCTGTGGCCAAAACAGTGCGGCCATCTTCACACATGCCTCCATTCCCGCCCATTTGTTGCCTTTTATGTCAGAGCTAGTGTCTCAAATATAACTTTCAACATTACCCAATCAGAGAGCATTTAGACTAGGAAACCACAGCACAGAACGTCATCTGTGTCGGCTATATTTAATGCAACGCAACACGCCTTTCTAACCCGAGCCGCACATATCATTTAATGCAGAAATATGGCTGCCAACAGGTGTTAAATCACCTTTGAGGATATTTTTCTCCCCCTCCTCTTTCCCCCCCTGTACTTTCTGTCCTCACTTTCACTTCCTTCTCATCTGACATTCACCTCCTCGCTCCAGCCTCCATTACCATTCTGTTCACTGAACTGATATTTGAACTAATGAGAACAGTATAAAGTCAGAAGATGAGGCCGAATTCACTCTCTAATGAGTCCGCATCTATGTATGCCGGTGTGTGTGTGTGTGTGTGTGTGTGTGTGTGTGTGTGTGTGTGTGTGTGTGTGTGTGTGTGTGTGTGAGGGAGCAGGACGTTTGTGCACTGTGTGGGATTGCACATGCTGTGTGTCTGCACATAACTGCATGTATGTCAGGACTCATTGTGTTCTTTAATATAATTTATGTCTCTTGTTCAGTTTCAGGGGAGGCTCCTGGACTTTGTGTGTCACTGTGTGCATGTTGCCGTGTGGGCGGATGAACAGTAATGCAGAGTAGAATTGAGATTGCATCCCTGTTGTTTCTTGATGTTTCTTTTTGTTTCCACGCCTCCTCTTTATAATTGGTTTCTATCATTCATAACTTCGGTCCAACAGGCGCAGAGATTTCAGCCTGGTCAGTTTTCTTTAACGATGTGGCCTACGATAAATAAACGTGCTGCAGATTTGGATCTGCTGGGTTGAGTTGTGAACGACACACCTAATGTAGTGTTTCTATAAAAAAGTGATGTTTCTCATCATAGGGTCAGAATTTAAGTAGCTTTTCTAAAATATAATGGATTCACTAACAAGGACTAATAAAGAGAAGGATTAAGAATGGTTTATTGTTATATGCAGAGATTGAAATGATGAGGGAGGTTGGATGAATGAAGGGGATGAAGAGAGGAGGGTAGGGGTCAAAGGATGTGGGATGAGGATAAGGGTCAAGGGGGAAGAGAAGGTAATGGCTGAGGGATGACAGGAGGAGGGTAAAGGTCAGTGGATGAAGATTAGGGTGGAGGGATGATGGTAATGGTCAAGGGTTTCATGGATGAAGGTAAGGGTCGAGGGCTGATGGGATGAAAGGTCAAGAGGTGGAGGGATGATGGTAAGGGTGTAGGGATGAATGGATGAAAGTAAGGATTAATTCAGATTCAGATTCAGGTTCTTTATTGTCCCACAAGGGGAAATTTGCGTTGCAACAGGAGCACACAGAAGACAAGAAACACAAGGACAACATCACCATAGGACATAAACCAAAACAAATTTAATAAAATCAGACAACACAGCAAAATATAGAACAAGGGGTGGATGGATGAAGGGTCAAGGGTTAAATGAATGCAGGTAAGAGCGGCAAGATTAATGGATCAAGGTAAGGGTCGAGGGGTGGAGGGATGAAAGGTTAAGGGGTGGAGGGATAATGGTAGGGTAAAGAAATGAGGGTAATGGTCAAGGGTTGAATTGAGGGGGGTGAGATTGAAGGGATGAAGGGATGAAGAAAAGGGTGGAGGGATGTGAGATGAAGAGATGAAGATAATGGTCGAGGGGTGGAGGGATGATGGTAAGGGTGGAGGGATGACAGGGTAAAGGTAAGAGTCAAGGGGTGAAGGGATGAATGGAAAAAGGTAACGTTGGAGGGATATATGAATAAGGTAATGGTCGAGGGATGATAGTAACGGTGGATGAATGAATAGATGAAAGTAAGGGTGGATGGGTGAAGGGAAGGCTGGAGGGATGAATGAAAGGTTGAATGATGTGGGATACAGAGATGAGGGACAGGGTGGAGTGCTATGTGGATGAAGGTAATGGTCGAGGGGTGAAGGGATAATAGTAAGGATGGATTAATGAATGAAGGTAGTGATAGAGGCACGACAGGAGGACAGTGAAGGTCGAGGGATTAAGTAATGTAGGTAAGGGTGGAGGGATGTGGAATAAAGGGATGAGGGTAAAAGCAGAGGGATGAATCGATGTAGGTAAGGGTGAAGGGGTGATGGGAGGAGGTTAAAAGTCGAGGGATGAAGGGATGGAGGTAAGGTAGGAGGGATGAATCGATAAAGGTAAAGGTCAAGTGGTGAAGAGATGAAAGTAAGGGGGATGAATGGATGGAGGTAAGATGGATGACAGGAGGAAGGTAAGGGTCAAGGGAAGGCTGGCGGGATGAAGGGATGAAGATATGAGTGGAGGGACTTGGATGGGATGGAGGTAAGAGAGAGAAAAATGTTCAGTTGAGGTTTGACAGATGTTGAAGGTCCCGGGACCCCATTAGACAAACGGGCTCTTCTTATGCTCCCAAATATTTCAAATCAATGCCTCATAACGGCTTCATGTGTCATTCTAAAGTCTAAACTTTAATATTTTGCACAAATGAAACATGAAATCAGAAGAATATATAATATTAACATAAGTTCAGGTTTATTTTAGGAAATACTGGAAGTTTAAAACTTTTAATGGTGAGCCTAGGTACCCACTGCCTCCCCTGCCTTACTGCAGTGTTTTTAAACTGTGAGCATGCTGCTTTAAAGTCTCACTTAATGAGAAGTCACACAAGCATGCATTAAAAAACAAAAACTTTTGAGCAAAATGTCAGATTTTTCTCTCTACTTGAGTGTTTTTCAAGAGTGATGGTAATTCACTTGAGTGACAGCTACCACGGTGAGAATGTTTGTTACCGTAGAGAGCAGCTAACAAGGTGTGACGCGTGTGCAATCAGCTTCAAAACTTAAACACACACTCGTCCAAGATGCGCAAACACACACACATTAAATATATATATATGCATCATCAAGGTTAGTCTTGAACCAGAATCAAAGCAAAAAGATTTCATTGCACGTAAAAAAGGTTTAAATTGTGTTTCCTGTTGGTGTGTTCACATGAAGTATAGTAAGTGTGGCATGTGTGTGTGTGTGTGTGTGTGTGTGTGTGTGTCAGGCAGCAGAGAGGACACGCAGACAGTTTCATAATCATAAGCGTTAAAAACAACTGACAAAGGTGATATGCAAATTGGTATTATGCAAACGAGGCCCGTGTTTTACCCAAGACTTCCTATATCCACTCCAACCTCTGAGACAACCTTCTTTTTCTAAGTGCTGGTCACCTTACGAGTGTTACTGTGTGTGTGTGTGTGTGTGTGTGTGTGTGTGTGTGTGTGTGTGTGTGTGTGTGTGTGTGTCGTGTGCTGGCAAGACCCAAACTAAATTAGATTTTTTTGGGCATAGAAGCTATTTTTGCTCAGTGTGTCACATAAACTGTCCCTTCACTTTCTCCCCCTCTGTGGCTGTCTCTGCTGACGGGGCCTTAGGGGGTTGTTAAGGAAGTGTCTCCGGGGGAAACTGGAAGAGCGAGCTGGATGGATGGAGGGAAAGGTTCCTGAGGTTTCAGAGATGTTTTCTAAAAGTTGAGGAGAAGAGACAACTGGGAAGCGATGTACAGTACTTCAAAGTCACTGCACAGTGACAGGAGATACTGGAAAAACGGGGTCAAATCAACGATACAAACAGAAGACTTGTTGTTGCAATATGTGCTGTAAATAAGGACATCCCATTGCTAATGCATCAGTAGAGATGATACTTTATACCAGTTATTATTTGTGCAAACAAACAGTAGAGTTTATTTTTGAAAACTTTTCCACATTTGACACACTATGCTTTTGACAAATGATAGGCAACAGATAGATTAAGTGAAAATGGGCTGCAGGTCTTTTAGTGTAAGGAATGGGGAAATTTAATGGTCACATCCTCCTCTTCAAACAGTGTAAATAAATCTCAGAGCTCTCCAAAACATATGTTTTTTGTTCTAAATCCACTCTGATCCTGTATTTGATCATGCCTATAAACCCCTCTATTTCAGCCCTGCTCAGAACAGGCTGTTTCTGTGTCTGTACCTTTAAATGTAAATGAGCTGTGTCTGACCATGCCCCCTCTCTGGAAGGGCAGAAGGTGTCTCGGGCTTTCTTGCTCCATGTCCTATTGTTTACGGTGAGAAGGCAGACTCAGAGGGCAGAGCAAACACCTAGCTGTGGGAGTGTCACCCACCTGGGGGAGGGGTTACTGCCCTTTGTGATGTCATGAAGGGAAAATCTCCAAACGGCCTGTTTGAGCACACATTTTCTGAAAAGTGGAGCAGGGAAAAGACGGAGAGGATGGACTTTTCTCAGAATTGGGGGCTTTGTAGACAGACTAGGGACACATATTAGAGTTAGAAGAACATTATTTTGCATTAGATGGCTCATTGTCTTGATTTTAAAATCAGGTAAAATTTAAATTAGACATATATCACATAAAGGTCTTAGTAATCTTCAAAATCAGCAAAGTTTTGCATTGAATTTAACTTGAGATTGTTGTATGTTAGTGTGTGTGTGGTTGTGTGTGTGTGTCTAATTTAAGTCCCTGCGTGTCTAACTGGGTGTCACTATTCTTTTTTCCACCTTGTTAGTGAATTGGCGAGTGTGGGAGGAGGAGGCGGCGTTGGCAGGTGACAAGAGATACAGAGACTTGATATAATTAAAAACTAATTTTGAGGGTTATTACTTTTTCGCCTGATTTCATCTCAACCTGGCAGGTTGTTTCCTGGGAGCGACGGGGGTATAAAAAAAATATAGAGAGAGAAAGAACGAGGGAGAATGAGCAAAGGAAGAGAGAGAGAGGGAGAGAGAGAGGGAGCCTGGAAGTCTCCATGTTATAATTAAAACCCCCTTTGAAGGCTACCCTTTGAAGGGCTTTTTTTACTCACCACACAGCAACTGCACACACACACACACACACACACACACACACACACACACACACACACACACACACAAACAAAACACTTTTCTTTAAAGTCCCAACGTTGATGATGATCTCAGACCCCTCCGGTCGTCGCATGAAACGCGTGTTTCGACAGTTTGTTTGTAAAAGGAAATTAGCTTGTTGCTCTCTCACAGGATGGCCAATCACATCTCTGATTCCTCCCTTTGAAGTGACAAAGGGGGGGGGAGGGGGGGTTTGTTTGTGTTTAGGATCGGGGGGGGGTCCTCATCAGGGAAACAGAGGGTGGGGTCTATTTGGCACCTTCATAGGCATTTTAATCAACGTATTAATTTGCCACACTTATTTAGTAATTAGAAGCTGATGGTTTCAACGAGATGGGAGTGTTGGCATCTTCTTCTGCATCCTGGGGGGGGGGGGGTCAGAGAGTGTGATATAATAGAGTGAAAGGGGAAATGAGTGAGATAGATAGCGGAGTAAAGAGCCACAATTACTGTATTGCATGTTCCTGTACAACAAGTACACTTCACATGAATGAGTCTGTGAAGAGTTAGAGGATGAAGACTGTGTGTTCATGTTATGTACATGTGTGAGTCTGTGCTGAGGAGCGATGCAAAGAGTTCCTACTCGAGGTTTTGGAAACTAACGGCATCCTGACAGGTCCTTTAAGGCCGTCACTGTAACAGCGTATAATTGCAGTCTGGTGGTACAGCGTGTGTACGTTAACATAACCGAGGAGGTGTTGCAATGAGAGCTTGTGTGAGCAAGAGTTACAAAATGCAATTAGAAGTTTAAGATCAGAGAAAGAAATCTGAACTAAAGAAAGAGAAAAAAAAACGTGCAGAGAGATCGTGTTCAACGTTATTAAAATCTGTAAAAGTTAAATTTAGCAAACATGAGAAGGAAATGCAAATGGTGTTTTGGCGGGGAAACTTGTGTAACTGCCTTGTTTGTGCTCTAACTTTCTCCCTGTGTGCCTCTTGGATACATCCCTTAAATACACAGATACACTAACGCTTATAGAGATGCATGTTACTCTTACAAGTCTGATCGTTGTCCCACAGGCGGTGGAGGATGAGGAGGAGGAGCCTCGATTGATGACAGCTCTGCAGGAGGAACATTTCAGACTGCAGAGGAGGTTGAAAACTGTTTTTAGACTTCCTGTCCAGGACGCTGTTCGGTGAGGAGTTGGAGAGTTAAGCGGGTTCCAGACAAGAAAAAAAAAAAAGGGAGAGAATAAATCATGCAAATTGTGTGTGCTCATTAGGAGCAGCATGGAAACACGAAGTGGCAGTTTTAGAATTGAAAGCCCTGCAGGTTTTGATGCCACTTACAAACTGTGAACTTCTCCAATTCAATCAGACTTGCTCATATAATTGCATTACTTCCAATTAAGATAAGGCGACAGAAATTCCTTATTTAAATGTCACAATTGACAATTTAATTCACTGCAACTGCATATCATTCCACTCTTGAATCTCTATCCCATATTATTCTACATGAAAAGATTCAAACTGTAAACATTTGTTCTGATTTAGTACCCTTTGTAGTTCAGGTAGTCTTGACCAATCAGGTATCAGCAGGACAATCATCGATCTGCGAGCAGAAACAGGTCGAATGCAATTTGCTTTAACTACATCCTGGCTCCCATCAGAGGGAATACAACTATATATATATTTACTTTTTATAGAGATGGAGCCACCACCAATTTCCACTCCCAGTTAGCTGCTAGCCAAGGAGAGCCCCCCCCCCCCTCCTTGGGGTGTGCCTAGATTCAACTGTAAACACACCCATTCATTCATTTGCAGGGTGTCGCCATTTTATTCTGAGTGCCAGCGCAACGAAGAGAGAACGTTCGCAGATGAAAGCGGCCGTCTGGAGTAACAGTGCAGCTCTCAGCGACTTTTCTTCAGAGCGATCAAGTTGAAAATCTTTCAGTTCCCTGGTCTGCTGATCTTTGTTTTTGTTTCTTTATTCATTCACTTTAAAAGCATTATTTTCATTCCTTATTTTACATTTTATCCTAAAGAGTAATTGATGTTCATCTGAGTGGGACGATATTTGGACAAACTTATGAGAAGTAGAAAGTTTTAATACATTTCAATTCCCCTCGTGAATGTTTTTTTTTGCAACAAGGAAGAAAAAAAAACAAATGAAAGTTTGACAGAGAACATTTCATCTCCTCTTCCCTTCTTCTCCTTACCGTTCGTGATCATCTATTTTTCATCAGAAAACTAGATCTCTGCTGAAACCTCTCCTCAACATGAGTTGCTCTGCAAACAGAAGTGTTAAAATAATCTGCAGCAGATGGTACTTCTGAATCTTGCACCTCACAAGCTGTCACACCACCATTATCCCAAATTATCTGTAAACATATCATTTTATTTATGATTTGCTCCTTCACTGTGCATGCTCCCCCCCTCCCCCCCTCATTCTATCTCTCAGGTAATTCAGCTGTGATTGCTGTAAATCTTCACGATTGTGTTTCAGGGCAGAATGCCAGATCTGGTTGGACGGGGAGATGTGGGTGTTGGTGCTGGGTAAGGGTTGGGGATGTAATCAGGGAAATACAATGCAGAATGATCCTCCCTGCGATGGGTTTCCTGAAGTATCTTTTCTCATCAGAGGTGTGATTACTAAAGGGAGTTATAGGACGCCCGGCATGAGATGAGTTTTAGGAACACATCAGGGCTTGGTGCCCATGCGTTCATGAATCAATGCAGAGCTCTGCATGACGACAACAACAATTCAACGACTATTTATGTTTTCATCCTGAAAACGGAATCCTTCTGTTTTTAACTTCAGTCATTACACTTTCATTTTTAATGAGTCAAGTAAAAAATAAACATAGACAGGAATCATTAACTGAGAAAAAGTGACAAAACATTGCTGATTTCTCTAATTCAACCCAAGTGGCAAACATAGACTGGAAATATTAATGTTTGCCTGAGTGACATCAGCTGTCTGTTCCTGTAGGCGGCTCTGGAGGCTCATCAGCAGCAGCCGCCATGCTGGAAATGCTGTCTCATCCTAACTTTCAGTCAACCTAACGACAGGCTGAGAGCTGGAGCTGAGGCGGGTTTTAAGCCTCTTGACGAACCGTTTCATAGCGCCCACCTGTCAATCATGTCATCTACATGCCTTACTATGGATAACATGTATCGTTTTCCAAATCAAAACAGAGCTGTTAAAACCTCTGTACAGTGTGTGCTCATGATGACAATAACAAACCAGACCTGTTTGGTTTTTTGAACCAGGCTGTAAACATGTTAATGTCTGCTGAAAAACAGGCTTTTTTATATGGGTGTGTGACGTCCTGTGCTTCTGCAGCCAGCCTCTAGTGGACACTTGAGGAACTGCAGGATTTTGCAATTCATTTAATTTTTCAAGACCAGACACAAAAAAACAAAGTGTCCTTTGCCATTCTGTATTCAGATGCAGAATCTGTTCATGCAGATAACCCTGTCCCTGAAACGAGCTAGAAAATAGAATAGAAAAAGGACTCTTCTTACTTCTGTGCAGTTTCATAAACTGAACTAACCTTCACACAATAAAAAGCTCAACAGATTCAGCCTGGCTTTAAAAAAGAACAAATAAAACATATTAAAGAATGTGGGATTTTAACTACATTTGAACCAAATTTTTAAAAATAATCATGAGATGAAATATTTTAATTTAAACTAAACTTTATTTTGCAGCAATCTGTCTTTAAAAATCATGCATGGTGGTTTCCCCCCTCGTCTCATTCCCTTCAGATGCAAAGTTTCAAACACTCACATGCCATACACTCGGCAGCCTCTTACAAAGATCATGCATGTACTCAAGGACAATCGCACACGCTTTGCATGCACGCACACAAGCACTGATGCCGACGCGCACACAAAGACACAGACACTGATGCAACAAAACAGCAACGACTGAAGCAGCGCTCTGATGATAATTACTGTAGCTGTGGTGTGGATGCCTGCAGAAAGTGTTTGTGGACTGCAGATGAGAGGAGAGGCTTCTCCACAGCGACATGTCGCCACGCTCTGATCAGATAGACCACAAGGGAACTTCTTCAAAGTTTGTCTAGTGGCGGCAGGATACCAAAACAAAGGTCACATCAGACAGGAGCATCACACACCGTGAAGAGTCGGGTCAGACCGCAGGTTGCAGCTCGACCGCTGAGATAAGATGCACCGGCTAGCTGTGTGATTATTCAAGACTAATTATGTCCTGTTAATTTGGAGAGGCTGAATGAAAATTGAAAAGGTTGATGAAATTGGAAAAGACATTTTCAAAATCCCTCGGGGCTTTCTTCTTTTTAAGTCACGCAAGGCCAGAACCAAAGGCCACGACGATATAACTGCACAAATAACGGACGTGCTCTTAAAGCTCAGGAACTGGTGAGCGGCAACCTCCAGTGTCGCAAAATGAAGCCAATGCAGAAGAGTAAAGCAACCTGCAGTTCCTCAAGTGTCCACACGGCTGCAAAAACCAAGGAATCCCCATTAGTGGTGATAATTAAAAGCCCATTTTTACTGCAGATATTCCGATGTTTACATCCGGTTACAGAACTGTTGTGGTGTGAATACCGTCGCTCATTATCTATTGGTTAAAACTGTAATACAACGCTATCCAGCCGTCCAATCACATCGCTTGCAGTTGCACTGTTTTGATGCAGTAAAGATCAATGTGCCCACCCACAACATGTACATCACATTATCATCATACCACTTTAAGTAGGCAGGGTTTACATTTTGAAAAAGGCTTCGATTTATTGAGTAAACAAGAAATAAGTAATGGTGATCTAGGTAGAAAGAAACTTGGTTAAGATTTAGGATGGCCGATGTTTTTTATTCTTACTCAACCCGTGAAGCTTCAGATCTTCATCCTCCAAAATGTTTGACTAGCAGAAGTCAATTTTCAATTCGATTTAGAGGCAGCAAATTATGGAATATGTGTTCCCATCTGTTTTAAAACCTGCTGCTCAGTAAAATGTTACAAAAACATGCCTGAAAAATGCTGCTATTCCTTAACTACCCATTGTGCATGTAATTATGGTTTATCAGAGTTACTTGTTAGTTCATCTAAGCAATGTTTTTGTTTTTTGTGTCACTATAGGTGTGTTTAAACAGATGTTGCACACACACACCCACACTCATTCACTGTTTTTTATTTGTCATATGTATGCAGTTAGCATTGTTTAGGTGAGGTTTCAAATAAGCTTGTTAAGTTGTCTGCCTCTTCCTGCACTAAGTATTGTCTATTTTGTTATTTGTTTAAATAAGTTTTTTTTTTTTTTTTTCCTTACTGTGCAAATAAATAAAAAAAAATGGGCGGCTTTGATCATGGGGACCCTAGTCGATGCAACAAGACCGTCTTAGTTGGAATATTACGTCCAGGAAAAGTTGACCTGCAGACGGTCAGAAAAATGAATGCTTAAAGGGGCTATATGTAACTTTCAAAAAGACTGCGTTTGTAGCGATACCGCATGGCCGTTAGGTGAACTGCACCAGTAACCTGTTGCTCGCTCACTCTCCCTCGTGTGCTCGTCTACGTGCTCGTACGTACACAAACGAGCATCATCATCAGCTGCGAAACACTGGATATTTACAAGCATAATGTTTACAGAGGAGGTAAGAGGTCATACACGTGAAAGTCTGTGAAGGAGTCTGTGTGTCTGTATTCATTCTCCATCCTACAAACAACAGTCTCTGCAGGCACTGGCTGAGAGCAGGAGTGTGTGATGAGATTGTCCGCCTTTGAGAGCTCTTAGGGCGGATAGAAGTGTGTGGAAGGCGGCCTCTGGCTGTGGAGGTGAAGACCGGGAGTGTGTGATGAGTTTGTACTGTTGATCTGTGTAAGCGGAGCGGAGTGAGGAGGACGATGAGAACGTGCATAAAATGTCACTTCCTGGAGCTTTCGCGGAAAATACGACCCGGGGAAACTTTTTATACAGGCAACACAGATAGACAGTGAACATGTACTTTTTCACATCAGTTAACCGTTCACTTTTTAATGGGCGTTAAAAAATGATTTATACATGTAAAAACATGTTACATATAGCCCCTTTAAGATTTCTTTGTTTGTCGGTTGGATGTATTTACGTCACTGTACCTTTAAGGTTCCCTTCAGTTTAAAGAAGCCTGCACCGACGCTCAGGACAGTAACGCATTCAGAGGACAAAGTTTCCCACAAGTTGATGATGTGCTTTTATGCAGGATGACATTTTTTCATTAGAGGTCTGATTCAAACCTTTAATGAGCTCATGCACTGTGTGACTTTTTGAAGCCTTAGAGAGATTACTCCATATGTCAGTGTGTCACTTGTTGGACGACTGCCCCACACCCCAGATCCTCGTTGATTCAGCTTCATTGGCAGACACTTATCCCTCCATGAAGGTGACATTTGTTCTGCTTACTCCCTCCAACACATAAAGGCCTACAGGCCAGGGTGGAATAAAAAGACAAACTCAGTGATGATGATTGTTACTATTTGACTATTTCATTTAAATATACCCGTCATCACATGCAACCTGTCACTTAGACTCTACAAATCATTGAGCAGACGCTTTTATCCAAAGCGATGTTCTTCAGAGAGTAAGAACAACACAAGCAGGGATCTAGAGAGGAGGAAACAACGAGCTGACACAGCTGATTACACTAAATGATTGACAGCTCAGTTGACGAATGTGCCGCCTCCAGCACATTATTAATAAGATCGTCTGAGGGAACTAACACAGATCATTAAAACTTTATATAAATGGGAGTGTCTGTTTTAAATCGACTGGATGATGGGGATTTCATAAAAAAAATTAGGGGAACATAGAGATGACCCCATATTCTAGCTTCAATTCTGTACTATGAAGTTGATGGAGATGTGTTGTCCATATCTATAAACAATTTATGGTTATTACTGTGAATATTCCCTTCACTGTGACTAAGATATTAACAAGCATTAAGAGAGCATGGGTGACTTGTAATTAACTTTAAGACTGTCCTTCAAATCTTAAGAGGTGAAGTTATTATTTCTCTTCATGAAGGTAAAAATTAATAAAGGAGAATTGAAAATGTCTCTACAACCAAGAGGTGAGTTCCTGCATTTACTGGATCATCTCTATTTAGGCGCTCCTACATGGGGGAGGAAGTTGTGCGGCTGTGGCTCAGTGGTAGGTTGTCTCTCAGCCGGATGGTGGTGGTTTTCGATCCCCTGCTCCTGCAGCAACATGTCCGATGTGTCCTTGGGTAAGACACTTAACTCCAAATTGCTCCTGCTGCTTCATCGGCGCCGTGTGAATGTGTATGAATGGATGAGTTGATACTGATGGACTCTTTACTCAGCAGCCTCTACCATCAGTGTGTGAATGTGTAGGTGTGACCTGGGGTGTAAAAGTGCTTTGAGTAGTCAGAAGACTGAAAACCCAATCAAGATAATTGTGCCTCATTCTCTACTTTTATTGTTTGCTCACAAACGACTTTAATCTGCTAAACTTGTGTCACTACAGTTGTCAACCACCCCCCCCCCAAACACACACACATAATTAATTAATTTAATATGAGCCATGTTGGCCAGTGAAATATTTCTTTGAAGAAGAGTTTCAATTTAGAATAACCTGCACATATCAGTGTTGCCAGTAGGAGGCAGTGTGGCGCTGTGCTTCTCCCTTGGACGCTCTTTGTTTGCAGACTCTTGTCGCTTCTTCATTATGCTGAGAGAAGCTGCACTGAGCAGAAGCACTGTTGTCTTCCTCATCTTTCTCCTGTTTCCACAGGTTTGTGAAGCTTTTAAAACATGTCAACATGTAAGAATTTGGTTTAAAACTATAAAAGCAAGTTACGTCGAATTTGAAAGTATGTTTTATGAAAGGTTTTGTGAAGAAGCAGGGACTTTGTGTGTACTCAGTGCCAAAAATAATTATTTCAAAATAAGAGTCTGGTTCAATTTTGTGCTCCAGTACATTTCATTTAGGAATAAATATAGTGTTACTTGTAAGTTTAAAAGTTAATATTATTATGTCAGTCTTCGGCTCATGCATGCTTTTGTTTGATACTAGCAATGTGCTAGTTTCTCTTACCTCGTATTTTAAGTAAAGGTAAACTATCTCAGTTTAATGGCTGAATGATTTATTTAGGTAATTTTCTACTATTCGCATTTGGATGTATGGTGATTTGTGTACCGATGTTGTTTTTGGATTCTGTACAAAATGCTGTAATATGCTGTCATGCAGAGAAAATACAAGTCAGAAAAAAGTACATTTATTTTGAATATTAACAAATAAATTATTCTGAGAGAAGCTGCACTGAGCAGAAGCACTGTTGTCTTCCTCATCTTTCTCCTGTTTACACAGAAACCTTATTTGTTTATGGGTCCCAGCCTGAGACCTGTAACATACGCACACACATCTCCTCTCTTTAATACACAAGGCTGCATCCCGCCCTGCTCTTTTTCATGTATTTGTCTACTCCTGTAAAAATCGGCATCATATCTATGCTGTTTTTATCCTAATTACTTTGGAAGTGATTTTATTTCTTCAGGTCGTTTATATTGGATGTATGTAATGTTGTCGTTTTAGGTGTAGTTCTAGACAGAAGATCAGAAAAGACGAGTGGAAAAGCTCTTTACAAGCTGAAGTCCATTTGGCTTGAAGTCGTTTAACACTTACCACTGGCTCCACTGCAATGTCAGAGAAATGTGCATCCTTTCCCGGAGGCATGCATCGTCTACTGCCTAAATTTCCGATGGGTTTTGAGATTGTGTAATCGGCCAATTCAGCTACTCATCAATCAATAGCACATTGCATCTAATGATTCCAAGCTCAGTTCATTTCAGTCACCGAGTAGAAAGAGGAAAGGTAGAAAAACTGAAGGTAGTGTAAGACGTCAAAGCGATGACCAGGGTGGTTCACACCGTCTTTACCTTCGGTTGTGTTTGAGTAAGATCAACACACACAATGTTTCATATACAGACAGGAATGGGAAGTCTGAGGGAATATTTTTATCCAAACTGGTCTATGAGCAGCACTATTCCTCAGTGTGCCCACGCATAGCTTCTTACATAAATGGTTCCACTGCTCCAGCCCGCTCAGTATTTCAGTGGGCGGTCCACCAGAGGAAGAATTAGAAATATGTAATCTCTAAATTACCCCATTACCACATTCAGCAGCGGGAGTTCAATCCCTGGCAGGCGGTCTTCTGTGAACTCTATTCATGTGTTACTATTCTGCATCAGTGAGTCGAGTCCGGTGGCACACAGAACAGAAGACAGAAGCACAGGAACATGCCAAACACCTTTATTTTCCAGTGTAAGAAGGAATAATTTAATTCAGCTCTAAGAGTTTAAAATCGCAGTGGTTTTAAAAACAAAACAAAAAAAAAAAACACTAAAAAAAAGGAATCCGACCATGAACTCTACACTCAGCTGTGACCCCGTCTCGTTTTCAAGTATGGTCATGACTCGTCTTCTGCTCACACGCAGCCTCTTCTTCAGTTGCTCTCCTCTTCAGTCTTTTTTTTTACTTGATGAGGAAGCTGAGAAAGAGAAGAAAAGACGCAAAGAGAAACATAGGGGATGTTAGAGGTTTTAATCAAGAGCATATTTTAACATATTATAGTTAAAACTAGGGACGGGATTCTTTTTTTTTTATCATAATCAAGACTCCTTAATGATCAGAGTTTTTATCGATACCACCGGCGACACTTGACAATTATTTGGTGGAGGGATGAGACGCCTGCAATCTCGTTCAGATAGTCAAATCGAGCTGCACTGATTTCACACTCGACATGCGTCATTCTCCACAATCACCTGACAACACCTCCTTCATATTAGCGGTTTATTTCAGCTGCAAGACTTCTGCTCTCTCCCTCTGCCCTTTTTAATCGCCCTTGACCTGCACCAGTACTGAACTCTCGCTCAGCTACACCACCATCCCAGCGTCTGACTGGGAAGTTTAAAGGTCACATATTGTCCTAATTTTCATCCAGTGTAAATAAGTCTCAGAGCTCTCCAAAACATGTGTCTGAAATTTCTTGTTCTTAATCCACTCTGATCCTGTATTTGATCATGTCTATAATCCCCTCTATTTCAGCCCTGCTCAGAACGGGCTGTTTCTGTGTCTGTACCTTTAAATGTAAATGAGCTGTGTCTTACCACGCCCCCTCTCTGGAAGGTCTTGGGTGTCTCGGGCTTTCTCGCTCCATGTCCTATTGTTTACAGTGAGAAGGCAGACTCGGAGGGCAGAACAAACACCTAGCTGTGGGAGTGTCACCCACCTGGGGGAGGGGTTACTGCCCTTTGTGATGTCATGAAGGGAAAATCTCCAAACGGCCTGTTTGAGCACACATTTTCTGAAAAATGGAGCAGGCAAAAGACGGAGAGGATGGACTTTTCTCATCATTGGGGGTTTGAAGACAGACTAGAGACACATATTAGTGTTAGAGAAACATGGAGAAGTTGATTTGTTCTGCCCTCTGAGTCTGCCTTCTCACAGTAAACAATAGGACATGGAGCGAGAAAGACTGAGACACCCGAGCCCTTCCAGAGAGGGGGCGTGGTCAGACACAGCTCATTTACATTTAAAGGTACAGACACAGAAACAGCCTGTTCTGAGCAGGGCTGAAATAGAGGGGCTTATAGTTCATGATCAAATACAGGATCAGAGTGGATTTAGAACAAGAAACTTCACACACGTTTTGAGGAGCTCTGAGACTTATTTACACTGGTTGAAGAGGAGGAGAATGTGACCTTTAAAGCTCTGTCTATTAAATACTATTACATTCTCTTTCAATGGTCCAAAGTCACTTGTCAAAAATCATTAGACACGTCCAAGCTTGCACAAAGCATTTTGATCCTTAGTGTGACCTTAACATCCAAAATAAAACCTCTTAACTTCAGAGGTGAGTTCCTGCAGCCTGACGTGTTCAGGTGATGAGCTTTAACATCCTCCAGCTGCTCCAGCTGCAGTGAATCGAACCCCGACACTGAGGACTCGCAGAGTGTTTTCTGTCGCACATTAAATCTTTTTTATGTAGTGGCGACCTTTAGCTCAAAGTGGGACCAAATTGCTGCTGTTCTGGCTCACTAAGCTGAAGGGCTTTAGTGTCCAAACACTCTCCTCACTACACGATGACGTACAGAGAGTCATCCATGATGTATCCGTGTTTTATAAGATTCAGGGTAAAGAAAGTGGAGGTACTGGATATTGAGCGTTCTGCAAAACGTCAAGGATTCAACAGAGTCAGACTGCAAATCACTGCTGAAGGTTGAGCTGTAAAATTGGTGAACAAAGAGCCATGGTGCAGAAGATTGTACATTTTGGAGGGAGTGTTTCCAATCGAACAGCTGTCTGAAGATCAATGGAATAATGGGAATGGATGGATCCTGTTTTGGCCTGGATTCCTGCCCCGTGTCTCCAATAACGGAGGAGTGATTTTACGTCAACTTCAGTGATTTCAAGATTCATTGTGTGCTTCTCACATTCGGGCTTGAAATAACTCTTGAGTAAGCCGCGAGATGAAAGTTGGTGCGAGGCCTGTGTGCGGTGTTACTGCATCGTTGCTATGGTTACCTGTAAGGATATCCGTGGTACTTGGACCTGAAAATGGAGAGCAGGAAGCTGAAGAAAAACACCACCAGGCCGAGGCCGACCAGGCAGATGACTGGAGAGAGAGAGAGAGAGAGAGAGACACATAAACATATGAACAGGAATAAAATCTACAACAACACAGTTTACAGATTTCCCAAACTTTGTGCAGACACCATGTTTTGTGCATCATAATTATTACACAACTGGCTGTGAGCATGTTGGATTCCTGGCTGAAGGCGGCCGCTTAAATAATCATTTCACGCACGTTATTAGTGCTGATGCAACGCTCTGTTTGATCTCTGTGCAAATTGAAATGTGCTCGCAGGGTTTAGACATGGTACACGCTGAAAGCATTCCTCTTCATTTCTTCTTGATGGTTATTACACACACACAAACACACACACACCTATACAGGCTTTCATAAGGAAAGCTTAATTAAAACAGTAAATATTGGATATTTTGCTAGAATGGCAAAAGTTAGGAGGACTGAAAAACTTCATCACCTCTAAACTTTGTTACCGTATTGGTCCTAATAGAAGACCAGATATGATGCTCAGAGACTACTATGGCTGAGAATCAACAGACGAACCAGCGCTCTTCCAGGACGTAATGGACCAAGACATGAAGGCATCGGTAGAGTCAGTCGTCTCTCAACTGCCCAAGGTTATTAACAACAGAGGTTTGATAGAAAAATCCTCGTTCAGTCCGTGGGGAGAACTCGTCTTTTAGTTGATAGATCCAAAAAAAGTTCTCAGCGCTCTAATATACAGTAAGACCACCATGTTTATAAAACTACCCCCCCCCCCCCCCCCATTTCTAAGACTAACTTTTAAAAATAAGACTTTTAGATGAGCTTTTTATTTTAATTTAAAGGTAGGTTTCAGTTTTTAACACCGCTTAAATAAAATCATGCTTTAATATCTTTAAGATTAAATTGCCACATTGCAGTATTTCTCACAGAATGACAGTATATCTGTTGCTGTGACGACGTGGGGGTCGTCTCTAATAAGTAAAAAACATTACGCTGTGGGCAGAAATGTGACGGTGGAGGTAGGAGGGAGGCCTGGTGGTTAGGGGCTCTGTGCATAAGAAGAAGGATTTTTAATAGAATACGGTTTGAGAGAGGGAGCCAGTGGAGATTTTAGCACAGACGGGGATGTGTTCGGGGGGGCTGGTGAAAAGGCGTACAGCAGAGTCCTCAGTGGTGATTCTAGAGTCTTATGGGGCCCTCTCACCAGCGTACATCTGGGCAATTAGAGTGAGTGCTGTCAGATGTGGTCCCATTAGGGAGGTTTCTCATGTCATTGCAAAATTTGCACATTTTGGGTCGCTGCTTTGGTTCAAAGTTTGTCAGCCCTCTGGAGCCTCCTTAGGGCCCCAAGCAACTGCCTGCCTTGCCTGTTGGCAAGCAGCGCCTCTTAGAGTCCTGGATATATTCAAGTTTGTCGAGGACTTTGGATGAGAATTGGCATCATACCTCCGCCTCAGTTCGTTGTAAACTTGGCCTGCTTTTGATGCACTGAGTCAGCCGTACCAGACGATCAACGTGTCTCCTTCCTGGTTCTGTATATGTGACTTACAGCCAACTCATGACCTGCACACTTCCTCTACAGACGAGTAGCTCCGTCTATTGTTGTTAACACATCTTGACCCTGAATATAAGAAGATTCCCACTGTTATCTCCCACTCTCACTGTATTATATTCAGACCAATACGGTAATAATGTTTGCCGTTATTTAGGCAATCCCTCAATGCTGCCTCATTTTCATCATCGACCCTGCTGTCCTGCAGAAAATTCTGCTTGCAACGATTATCATCTTATTTCCTCGGTGGCTATTCCCAAGCAAAATATACATAAGCATGATCTTTAATCTGCAGGGGAATTGTGCGTGCATGTGTGCGTGGGTGTACGAGTGTACGCACACACACTCGAGTTGGAGCTAATCCTCGAGAAGCACTGTGTTAAATTAAACTGTCACCACAGACTGATATTTCTAATCAGGGATTAGGTTGAGGACCTCTCCTGGAGACTAAATACTGAGATATGGTGTGTGTGTAAAATAATGTATGAGAGAGAGAGAGAGAGAGAGAAAGAGAGAGAAAGAGAGAGAGAGAGAGAGAGAGAGAGTAATGTCAAGACAAAAGATTTGGCAGGATATGCAAATGTTCAGCATCAGTTCTGGTGTATGTGCTGCCATTCATCGTCAAGGCTCCTGAGGTTTTTGTGTGCGTGTGTGTTCTGTGATGCATGTGTGCATATTACTACATCTGCTGCCATTTCTCACTGCGATATCACTGTTCCTTCACTTTACATGCATGTGGAACAGTTCCAATTCAATAGGAGAATCACTGTAGATGTGCACACACTCATACTCACAAACCAAGAGTGTGTGTGTGGGAGAGAGAGAGCGATTTATCTGACATTCAAGTCCCTATGCATCACACACACACACACACACACACACACACACACACACACACACACACACACACACACACACACACAGCCACGCACGCATGCACGCTCGCACGCTCGCACGCTGACTGAGTGACTTGATTGAGAGCACAGCGTACTTGAAAGTGCGTCTCCAGGGAGAGCCCTCGTGCCCCGGTGTTTCCACTTCCACGTCTGTGTGAGCGGAAGAACGTCTGTGTATCTTCATTAAGTATAGCAGGATCTTTTTCCCATAGCTCATCAATTATGACTGAAAGGTATTTTAGTATGCATCCATGGATAATGACGGCTCCGTACACACACGCACTAAGCATGCTAATGCGCAGAGTGATTTGTGACCTTGGCGTTATGACAAGTTGTTTAAAGCTGAATGATTTCCCTCAATGACAAAGGTGGTAATCCCTCTTTGGACTGTGTGACTTGGCTCAATTCAACTCATGATATATAGCCATGGGAAAAAATGCATTTGCATTCCCCCTCAGCAGGAGGAAGCCAATAAACATATTAAGTTAAGCCTTTCTCATTAGGACAAATATGAATGGATATTGTGACGCTAAATGGCTCCTCTCTGTTTATTCTGTATCTACTTACTGGCTTCCAGAAACGCTGACTGACTCAACCTCGGGGTACATCCATCCATTACTGCTTTGTGCTTTGACATTAACATAAAAACAGAAGAGACTTCTGTCTGCTTGTTGTTGTGTGTCAACTGTGCATTTGCAGGAAACCAAGGCCTCTTTATACACATCTGGGTATTTCTATAAAAACGGTTTTCCACTAAACAGATCAGATTATTTTGGGGGCTGCAGCCTCGGTTTTAAAGCTGCCTCCACTGTACTTTGGTCTGTTACAATGCATGCTCTCACTTTAATCTGAATCTTAAACTGTATTCACACAATTTCTAGGACATCCTGGCCCTGAAATCTCCCTGAGACGCTAAATGTTTGGAGGGGGTGGGGTCTCAAGAGGTGATCGCTGACAAAGCGACACATTAATAACATCTTTCACCTTTATACCAATGCACATATCATATATATGATATATAACAGCCAGGGCAGGAGAATTTCAAGAGCAGTCCTCCTGAAATGATGTAGATATTTTCAGGAGTGCATATGTGAAAAGATCTTTTCTTACTTACTCTTCCACCCCACTTAAAGGTCATTTTTATCCACACATGTCCCTCCTTCACATCCACCTTCCCATCTGACTATCTTACTAAACTCAGTTAACTTGTCCCCCTGCTGAGAATAAGTTTGTGTGCTGTGATTTCTGCCGCCCATGCTCATGGAAGCAGCTGTTCACTTCCTGTGGCTGTTCTCTGCAGTAAAGAAGCTGTAACACCCACAACCAGTGTTTAACCACCATTCAAGACTATTCCTCTCTCTGTAACCGACAGGAGAATATTCTCTATGCCGCTCTATGGTGCATTTTAATTTGTGTGTCTAGGTGTATATACCATGTTGCATGATGCGTTAGCTTGAGTGTTTTTGAAACCAGCAGGTGGGTACACTCTGTTTAATGAACATGCTACACAAACATAGGCTGAAATACACACACATGCACAAACAGGATCCTATGGACATGCATTAATGGAAAGGTCTCAGAGTGAGGGGGCTGCCCACACCGAGTGCTCCAGAGCAGTTTTGGGGTTTGGTGCCTTGCTCAAGGGTACCTCTGCAGTGCTCAGGAGGTGGACTGGCACCTCTCCAGCTACCAGACCAAATTATGGACTTGGTCCGTGCCAGGACTTGAACCAGCGACCCTCTGATTCCCAACGCAAGTCCCTACAGACTGAGCTCCTGCCACCGCCAAATACGGTAGGTGATACAATTTAAAATACTAGTTTTGCACAGAAGCGGAGAAGGAAAAGAAAGGGTGAGAAAGAGTGAAAGAGAGAATTCATGAGAGACCTGTTGAAGATGAGGGAGCACAGACTGAACTGAGTCATGTGATGTCAGCAGTACACATATGGATGTGCACATGTGTGGGTTAGGGTTTGGGTTAAGTCATTATCATTTTAATTGCTGAGCTTTAACATCTCAAGGAGAACTTACAGGTAAAGAACAACAAGTTGAAATCATGCTGTTGGTGTGTGTGTGTCTGAATGTGTGCATGTATAAATGTGTGGCCGCAGAGACGTGTTAAAAGGCTTCTCAAACTGCTTTTTCATCACACAGACTAATTAAAATCCATGTGTGTGTGTGGCTGCATCTCTGTTTGAGGTAATTACCAGCACGGACCATCTAATATCTAACTCCCCTTCTCATAATCTGGGGATTATGCAGAACCTCTGCACAGACGGAAAAGAAAAAAAAAAGGTTGAAAGCCGCTTTGTCGGTGGCACGGTCAAGTGACTGCAACCTGTTTGAAGCGATGCTGCGCCCTCCACACCTCCAGACAAGAATCATTGGGAGGTATCAGGGACCATCTGCGCCTCAGTCAGGAGGCATGTCTTTTTTTTATTTTTATTTTTTTTTTATCATCAGTGGGTGTTTGCGTGGGTGCAGGAACTTTTTTTACTTGCACAGATACTTTCCAAACGACATCTCCAAATATTGACAGTCGCGTGGGAACAGCCGGCTGGTGGGCTCAATGCAAGGTGATGTAGCTTGCAGCCTCTACATATGTTTATATGTCCTAAAGTTATCGAGGTTATTCCCTGAGACGAGGTGGATGTCATGCAGCGCCTCAACGTTTACAGAAACGGTTGGCTGATCCAAGTAAATCACAGGCTTCAATTATCATTGTGTGCGAATGCGCCCCCACAAAACACTGACGTCAGTGACTCCCAGATGCTTTTTTTCCCCCAAGCGCTTTGTCTGTTTTTGTGCGGCCGCTCTGAGCTCTTTGACTTGAAAATCGTTCAACTTTTCAGAAAGGCGCTGTTGACGTCTGTGGCGTTCTTTTTCCAAACGTATGATACTCCCTGTATTTTTGCCTCCTACAGGTCGTTTCTTGTACTAACGTCTGATCGGGAAATAAATGACCTCAAATATAAAACCTGCAGTAAAAAGAAACAGAGCAGTGTCATACATCGTCTGTTGTCAACATACTGTTGTCATAGAGACAGGACGGACGTGCAGCGCTTTTCTTCTCAGAGCACAAGCACTTCATGCAAGTTCTCCCGAGCGCACAACCTGCGATTTACTGCCCGGAACAAATGCTAGGCTGCTAGGCTTTAGTTAAGACCTGAGGTTTAAATACAGAGAAATAAAGTAAACCAACAAAAGAAAAGCTACATCAGGAAATAGAACGGTGATACATTTATCATATATTTAACATGCAAGCATAAATATAAAGAGGGAGACGTGCATGCTCATAAGTTTGTCATGAGGTGTTGTAGTGCACATGAAGGACTCTAAGTGTTTGATGACATTTAAGAATGTGAATATGGCTGCAGGTTATGTTCAGCTGAAGCGTTTATTCAGAAAATGTTCATTCATCATTTAACCTCTGTTATAATTGTGTAAGCATTAGACGTTATTGTTTCTTTTATTACCGAGCCGCCTCGGTCAATCTTTCACCATCTCCTCCCTTCATGTCTGATCTTGTGGGCCTGCCAGTCATCTCCGAGCAGCGCCTTTAATTGCTTCTTTTTTTTCTTTTCTTACAGGTTGGTGATTGCATAATCAGTTTGTGCTGGAAATAATCAGATGTTAATTTCAAGCAGAGTGTACAAAGTACAAAGAGTAATATGCAGGAACAAGCTTCAGCGTTTTTCTTTCTTATTTATTGGACGGATGACGGACGGAGCCAGCTGTCGTCCATCTTTTCTCGTTTCTCTTTGTGTGGAGAAAATAAACGACTTTAACTCTTTTATGACAGTGAAGATTAAAATGTAAGACCTATCAGAGTGGACTCCCTGCTGCTCTGAAGACACTCAAACTGTCTCTACATTTAATTGAATAATTTTCTATCATGTGGATTCATTTATTTGTCAGAACGAATGTGGTTCATTTCTTCTTTCTGCTCAACATTTATTCACTCCAGCTGACGAACATCAACATAAGGATATTTATCACGCAGTAAATAAATAAATAAAAAAACATCTTGGATGCCGGAGTTAATCAAGCGTTCCCCTCGGCGTATTAAAATCCTGTAGCTGTGTATTCAGAGGCAGTTATGGGGCAGGTGAGAGGTCAGCTCAGTGATTAACTGGAAAGAAAAACAAGAGCTTCTCATTTATGGGAGCTGCTGCGGCTAATTGACAGTTATGCAAATACACGTCACACTAATGAAAGGACGGATAGAAGGGTGCATGATGCATGGCAATGTCTGTTTGTGTGCAGAGGACTCTCCCATCTCTCTGTGTTTGATTTAGTTTATTTAAAAAGCAAACGGTACACTCAAACTCTAAAAGTTTATATCAAGATAAACATTCAGTCAGCCTCTGGAGTCAGATTTAAGTTTGGTCCAGACTCGTGTGAAATTTAAACTGTTGCTTCATGCGTAAGGATCCATTCTCTCCAACCTGAAAACTTTCTGACACTTTGAATCTGTGATTTCTCCTGAAACTGAAGTTTAAGAGGCTGTTCATAGCTAGCTTACCTCCATTTAATCTAATCTTATTATTTGAAAATAGAGTCAGCAGCTGTTTCCTGAAAAATAAGAAGTAAAGCTGCTCCATCGTCCCTTCTGGGCCTCCATACATGTGTGGTGGTGACTGTGTCTGCAGAGACTCTGTCCTCTGACTGGATTTTACTGTTCTGCTTTGCTCTGGTTGACTCGGGATGTTTCTGAGCGTGGAGCTGGTGTGTTTCCTCCAGCCAATGACAGCGCAGCAGGTGAGTTTAGGAGTGAATACAATTCAGGGATTGGACAAATATGATGACAGTGAGGTGAAAGGTCACACACAGAAAGCTAGTTCTCAAACGAGGGTGAACCTTGTGTTTGCCACAGGACGGGCATGAACCCGGGCTGCCCGCTTGGAGGACTACAACCGGCGTACATGGGGCTCAACTTAACCGCTAGGCCATCTGCGCCCCGCATGAAGAGGATATTAATTGATCTTTTGTTACCAGGTGGTGAGACGGGTGAGATAACCGCGGTGATACACATGCAGTGAAGAGGACTCCTTCCCGCTTGTTTTTCATTTGTTTTAGGAAAGGTAAATATGCACTGATGGCGGATTTGTTCAAGGTCTGACCTTTCAGTCCAACTTCAGCCGATTCTGACTTTTTTGTCTTCTTTCTCCAATTCAGTGTAAGATGAAGTTTTTAGTTGGCCCTTAAAAAACCCTCACAAATAATTGCTTTTGAAGTTTGGTGGGAGTGTAAGTGCAGTCTTAAAAAAAAAAGGGAGAACCCACTCAGCACTCAGCGGACGTCTGACACATAACATATTGACAAAAGTAAAAAGGATTCTTTTGCAGGTCATGTTGGAGTCAAAGGCGGACATTTCATCGGAGATCGAAGAGGCTGAACTGTACACGGGAAATTAAGTGGACAGAGGAAAAGGACAGAAGGAAACCTGTGGCTCGTGTTCAATGAGAAGCCTTTTTTTAAAAGCTCGGCACATTCATGGCCGAAAGGTCTCCATATGAACTATTAATATTTAAGTCTTTTCCTGTATGTCATTGAGTTTAAAAAAAGAGCGTCCTCTGTAAACATTGATTTTGATGCGTATACATTAAATGCTTCAATAAGTCACCTACCTGCTCGTTACAGGCTGGCACACACGACACACACACACACACACACACACACACACGTCTTGCTTACACTCCTTACAACTGCTTCTCTTGAGGCCCTGACACACCAAGGAGATCGTCGGCCGCCGGTCGTTGTTGCGGTGTGTCATGCTCTGTCGCTACCCGTCGGCGCCCTATTCTCGATTAGAAGCACCTATAATACCAGTGGTGAGCGACAGCTGTGTGGAAATGGTCTTCTCATATCATAACAACGGACTACCGCCGCCTGCTGGCATGGAGAGGTATTTCCTCTCACGCATGCCGTCAGCCGTAGTCTTTGCGGTTTGTTCAAGTGCAACTTTTTGGCCAAGACAAAAGGTGTCGCGAGGGAATTTGGCCAGTCGGCCTTCGTCACCGCTAGTTATTTGCCGTCTGCTTGGTGTGTCAGGGCCTTTAGAATCCTCCAAGACTGGCGTTAAGAAGAGGTTAAAAAAAAGTTAAGAAGAGGGAAGATTATAATTTAAAAAAAAGGAAAAGAAATGAGAACAATCCTCACGACTTACTTCTCCTCTTGCCAACATCTCCCTTGGAGGTGGCAGCCTCATTTAGCAGCACCATCCCCATGGTGATTGCAGCATCTGGAACAAGGTTGTCAAGGAAAAAACACGCTGATATACGGGGAGAGCAGGAAGCAGGGAGTTACACACTGACCCGGGAAGAACTGCTGGACACACTTATGCACTTACAGATATGAACATGTGCACTCGAGCAGATGAACAAAAACATTTGTCGTACTGGACGTGACATGACATGAACGATCTCGTCCTTCAATAAACTATTTATTATATCCCTAAAGTAAAGCGCAAACGATTGACCTGCTAACTTTGGGGGTCTGCATCACTTTAAGGTTGCTGATAGGTCGCTTCTCCTTTTCCAATAAGTCAAGATGTCTTCCTAGCATCAATAACATCATGTGATTCTGTGTTTGTTCTCGTAACACATTGAAACATGACACCAAAAAAGGACTTCAGATTTCTCTGCTGAAAAACAGCAAACGGATAACGAAAAGTTTAACACTTTACCGTGCACTTTTCCACAGCGCCATAGGGCTGAGCAAACTGTGAGCCTGAATCAATCTCAATTAGGCGAGACCAGCAGGTGACTGTGTCCGTCGAGAAGATTTTAAGTTCTTTCCAACCCTTGAAAGGGTTTTCTCAATCAAGTTCATGATTTTCAGACCAAAAAGGTTCAGTTATCTGTCAACAGTAACTATTGCAGATCCAGTTGCCCATGAAGCGGAGGAAAACTTTGCTTTGAAAGGATTTCTTTGTCATGTTTGGGTCATTAGGGAGAGTTCTCCTGGTCTTTGCAGGGGGCTCAATCTGGGTAGAGGACCACTGCTGAAAGGACCCGTAGTACTCATAACGCGGAGGCAATCATGACTTTATGTGGTAATGATTATGACCCGAATGAAAAATCAATTAGTCATTTTTCCAACAAGCGTGTCTATATTAAGATTTACTTAATTATAAAGGGGAAATTTCAGTTTTTACACTCTGTAAGCCATGCAACACACACACAGGCTGAAATGCACACACACATGCACGTGCACAAACAGGATCCTATGGACATGCACTAATGGAGAGATGTCAGAGTGACGCAGCCGCACCCGGCAGGCGCTGCTGAGCTGATGGTGGGTAAGGGGTTTGGTGCCTTGCTCAGGGGCACCTCGGCAGTGCTGAGGAAGTAATCTGGCACCTCTCCAGCTACGAGACCAACTCCCATATTTGGTCCGCACTGGGACTTGAACCAGCGACCCAAGTCCCTACAGACTGAGCTACTGCCGCCCCAGACTTGTTGAAATAAAGAGATTGAGTCCATGCAGAAGTAAGCAGGGCTGCTCATTGCATTCAAAAGAGACACACACAAACAAAAAATGACAGGGTGCACACACACACAGGTGGCCACATGGGGCGACACAGAGCAAAAACTGAAGTGTCCTCTAATAAAAGAATAAACACAAAATAAAAAAAATCTTCACAAACAATAAACAGAGCTGAATCATGTCAGCTACGTGCCTAACTAAGGATAACGTGTCGTTTTAAAAATCAAAATGGAGTGTTTTTTATTTTTATTTCACTCCCCGTACAGTGTGTGCCCATGATAACAATAACTAATCAGACCTATTTGTTTTTTTGTACCAGGCTGTAAACATGTTTATTTATGCTGTAAAAACTGTTTTTTTTGCCTGTGGTGTGTATGTGACTTCTGGTGTTCCTGGAGCCAGACTCAAGTGGACACTCGATGAACTGCAGGATTTTGTACTTTAGCATTGACTTCATTTTTCAAGACCGGAGGTTGCTGCTTTGCTCAGATCCATAACGTCCAAAAAAATACTCTGGATTCTATAATTAATGAATTAAATTGAACCTCAAAAATCGAAGTAGAACGAATCAGTCTGTGTTTAATGAATCGTTAATAAAACGTAATCGTTGCTTAGGAATCAAAATTTGAACCGTCTTGTGAAGAAGAGATTCACATCGCTAATAAATACCATTGTACCAACAACAACCACTTTGATTTACACGTACGTCGTGTTTGTGCGTCGCTTTGGACAGAATAAACATAGAATCAAATGTTTACACGATAGAGCTGCATCAAGCTGTCTATATGTGAAAGTATCAAAATAAGAGCATCAAATGAAGTCTTTCTATCCTGAAATGGTGTCGCTATGCATCTGCAGGTGGCGTGTGTGTGTGTGTTCCTGAATAAATATGGTTAAATCCACGGGGAGGGTGCATCCATAAGAGCCCTTAAAAAAGTGTTTTCACCACCTGCTCTGACAACAAGAGAAGGCGTGTTAGCCCACCTCCAGGTGTAAATGTGTGTTTTATTTACAGGTAATGAGTTGGGCAGAAAATAAAGAAATAATCAGTGTGAGCGCGGACGAACAAATATTGCTCTGCAGCAGGTGCGACCTTGGACCCGCTATTTCCCTATGGGCTCACACAACAGCAGCAAGGAAAGAGCGCTATCATCACACACATTGCAAGACAACAAAGGTGAGACAAGCAGACAGGGAAGAAGACAAACACAAACATCTATTCTGCTAAACAAGTACACACACACACACACACACAGCGAGATGCAGCCGAACATCAGGGGTCGAATTTGGAACAAATCAGGCGGGGAGATGGAGTTAAAAGGAGGACAATCTCTTGTCTTTCTATTGTGTGTTTGTTCAGTCCAAAAGGCACGCTCCCTGCGGGGAAGGCACACAGATGACAGAGTTTTCTGTTTGGAAAATAAATGTAGCGGGCATGAAAATTGGATGCTATTTCAGACATATGAAAAAGGTGTCTTCCTGTGTGTTGTGTGTGAAAATGAAGAATTAATGGAGGACGCATTTTGCAGCACCGTGTTTGAGATGATGTCAACACAAACACAGATACGGTGCTCAAAGGATACTCAGAAGAAGGATGATGTGAGACTCGGCCACAAACTGCGCCTGGCTGCTGCCGTGGATGTAGCTCTGTGAATGAGAGGAAACAGATCATTCATTTGACTAATCTTCACAACAGGTAACACAATACACAATACATGGTGAGTCAAGTTAAGTAGAAAATGATTGCACAGTGGTTGATACCAAAGAGAGAAGTAGGAAGCTGAGAGAGAGATTTTAATTTCCAATAAAGTAACAGGAAGAGTTAACGTTTGATAAAACCCGAGGAGAGAAACATCTGATGCATTAAGACCAGGGGTAGGAATACTTACTTGGTCCACAATAAAGATGACATTGCAATTCTATAAACAACAGGGAGTAAGAACAACACAAGCAATGATCTAGAGAGGAGGAAACAACTTCAGGAAGTGCAAACAAACAGCTTTAAGTCCAACAGGTGCTGACAGGAAGTGACCAGAGTTGCTGACAGGAAGTGACCAGAGTTGCTGACAGGAAGTGACCAGAGGCAGAGCTCTTTAATTGTAATTTCTTCAATTTTTTCAATACATCCTCATCAACAACGTTGACAGCTGTTCTTGGGATTTCTTATCAGCATCACAACGACCCTAAATATAGTCATCAAACTCATCAGCATCATTAAAAGAAGGCAGACAAAAAGAGACAAAGAAGTCAACTTTGTCTGCTGCACTGCAAAGCGAAAACTTCCCAGTGATAATTTGAAAATGACAAAGAAACACCATGGTCAAGTCTGTTCTCACACCTTCTTCTCAAGGTGAGGCAGAGTTTGTCAGAGTACAAAGATGCAAAAGCTATAAGCTTATCTGCAGACATCAAGGTGCTATGTTTCCACAGTGTCTATTCAGTACATGATTTGGTGTCAGTTCCACCTCTGACCATGCCTCAAACTGTCACTTCTTTTCACCGCTGTCCGACACCATCCTGCCCTCTTCTTCTTTGAGCCCCCCTGTCAACTTCTCCTTCGGCCAATTAACTATGTTCATGTTTCCCACTTTAATGAAATAACTGCCACCGTGAGGAGTCAGGAAGTAGCGATGTGGTGACTCAAACTGCTGCAGTGCCATTTTCTGAATAAAATATTCCACCAGCAGAATGATACTTACATACAATACAAAATATATACTGCCCTATCAATATCATGTCCCACCCCTAATAAGTAAGTACAATAATGCGTAACATCCCTTTATTTCAGTGCAATTACTGCTCCCGATGTGAGCAATCCTGGACCTGGTTTGAGCCAAAATGGCCTCCTGCTGATAGCTTAATCTTTGCATTTTCTTTATCATGATGGACGCAGGAAGTCTAAAACTGAAGGTACAGAGTGTTTCCATCCATCAGCTCGATGGCAGCAAGACTGTGTGTGATTGTTGTAACCAGACTTGGTTTTTATGGAATTCATGAGCAGGAGAATGTCATTTGCAGATCAGATTAAGTGTGAGTGAATATGTATGCGAGTGTGCTGGTGAGTCACAAAGGTTTCTACCATGTCGTGCGTTGGTGGATGGAGGTGCTACCTTCTCACTGAGTGGGCAGGGAGGGTCAATCTAACCCCACAGGAACATTCACACATTCAGACGTACTCACACAGATCTGGATCAGTCACAGTCACAGCCTGACCTGTAAAAGAAGACTCCCACTGTGCTTTTGTATCGCCCCCGACACTTCCAGACCTTTTTTAGAAGCCGGTCGAATGATAGTATCAAAACCAGAAAGTGGAAAACCCACAAAATTCTTTAAGATTTCTTTTATCCGTGAAATCCAATGTACAAGACACACTTTTGATACCTATTTTTTACATCTAGAAAGTTGGCTGTGTCCTATCTACCAGTGTAAAATACGAAGGCATGCACCCTCACCGTCACACGCTGCATGCAACATGACGCAATTGAAAAATAACTCCCATTCATTGTCTATTGCAAGCTGTGCTGGGAAACATAGCGACGCTGACAAGGCTGGCAAACAGTGGCATACAGTTCAGTGAATAAAGCTTTTGGAGTGACCAGAGGGACTGTACTTCACAACTCTTTCCATGCAGGATGAGTGCAAACTGCACAAAACAAAAAACAGACGGAACTAAAAGAGTGACACAGCTGAACAGAAAACTGACCGTGTAGACTTTGCTGAACACTGGAAGACCCCCATAAACAGACTGAAACCATAACCAAGCTGACTTGTCATCAGTGTCTTTGTACATTCATATTGATTCCACGACGGCAAAGTCTGTGAATTCACATTGCTCCACATACACACACAGTCAAACGTGCACACAAACAGCGCTGTCCTCCCCCGCTGGCTCCTCTAATTCTGTCTCGCCTCTGTTACTACCTGTGAAGACAGTCCAGAGGGGGGATCACTTCACCCCCCACCCATTACGGCTCCACATCATTGAGATTGAAGGATAAACGTCACAGGGCCGTAAATAACGCTGCTTGGAACTTCAGTCTGAACAGGGTTTGAATCTCAATTATAACTGATCTGTATTTTTTTTTAAGCTTTGGTATTTTTCAATACCATTTAACATTAAAATAACAGATTGTATCATTTTAAAACACACAAGGCATTTTAAGTGTTGTAGTATTGACAGTTTTTGCACCTTCACGTCTCGCGAGGGCGTGTACGACCATGTTTGACCTGGGTTGACTTTTTCTTTCATACATCCCTTTTTGTTACATTCATCACTCATGTACACATGCGCTAAATAAAGTCTCCCACACAGACCAATAGTTACTAAACAAACTTTGCAGAAGCTGTTTGCGATAAGATGTCAGAGGCCTGATTGGACTGGCATCAGTCTGTGTGTGATGGGAGGCATTCAGACGGGCACACAAAGAAAGACAAAGTGTAAGTCTTGTGGAAAAGAGACAAACAAAAAGGAGGGCGAGAGGAAGGAAGTCGTTCAGTGAGTTTCAGGCTGTTGAATCCCTGCAGATTAGTAGCGTCTAGGTTTACAGCACATCTAGGGTCTGTTTTTCCACTCGACTTCCCCGGTGTTCATTTATTTCCCTATCAGACAGGAATGAGGATGGAGAGATGAATAGAATATGACAAAGGAGGAGGAGTGAAGGGTGGACAGCTTTCTCTTGCTTCGCTGGAGAGAAATGAAGACTTTTTGCACTTGAATGCAGACATAAAGACGACACAGGCAGCAGGCTGAAACTGATCCCATTGTCTTCAGCAAAAACCCGTTCTGTAGAAACTTGGGACTTTTCAATTTGCTATGGAGACTCTTTCCTTGTGAGCAAACCAACACTAGGACCACATTAAGAAGGTTTGTTTTGGTTAATCTGTTCTATTCTTTCTTTAGGCATTAGTGCTTTTTTATTATTAAATGTTGCCTATTTTAAAGGTGACATATTCTCCTCCTCTTCAACCAGATTAAATAAATCTCAGAGCTCCCAAAAACATGTGTGTGAAGTTTCTTGTTCTAAATCCACTCTGATCCTGTATTTGATCATGAACTATAAGCCCCTCTATTTCAGCCCTGCTCAGAACAGGCTGTTTCTGTGTCTGTACCTTTAAATGTAAATGAGCTGTGTCTGACCATGCCCCCTCTCTGGAAGGGCTTGGGTGGCTTAGGCTTTCTCCCTCCATGTCCTATTGTTTATGGTGAGAAGGCAGACTCAGAGGGCAGAGCAAACACCTAGCTGTGGGAGTGTCACCCACCTGGGGGAGGGGTTACTGCGTTACACTGTATCCAACAGAGCAGAACGCTGACAGACCTGTGCAGAGAGTATGTGGAAATTGGGGGTAAGGCTGAGCCCAGATGTGGGCTAACTAGCCTGGATGTAAATCACTACTGAATAAGTCAACATGAGCCCCTTTTTATGGAGACCACCGAGTCGTTAATCTGGGAATAATCCTTTAATCGAGTACCCTATATATAGACATCATAATAACTCAATAACCACAGATTTATGAGGCAGTATCCAAAAACAGAACTGTCCTTTCATTACTGAAAAAAAAAAAAAAGAATCATGCTACTTGAAACCATTTGTAAAAACACACCTCTCTGCATGTTGCCTCCTTAACATTAAAAGAAACGGCAGACGGAGAGGCTTTGGGCAGAAGCCGTGCTTGGAGGATGAAAAATCCCTCAATCCATCGCCCAGCACTTCCAATTAATCTGATGGATTAGAATGCAGGACTCCCATTCATTAGTGTGCACAGCTGAGTGTGTGTGTGTGTGTGTGTGTGTGTGTGTGTGTTTCAGTTTAAGTAGCTGTGCATGTGTTTGCTGAGAAGCACCGAGTAAATGCATGTTTGTGAATGAGAGTCTTTAGAGAGAGTTTGTCTATGTTGTGTGTGTGTGGTCATTAGAAAGAGGTAAGACATCAAGGTGGCCTGTGAGTAACAGCAACCAAAGCTCGCTGAGCTAACGTGGAGACAAATGGAGAAGTAAACTGAACACTCACACTCCATGACTTGTTACCTCTCTCACACAGACTAATGGAAACACTCGAGAGAAATTCAATGCAGTCAATGAAACATGTTTTAGTCTGCTGACTATGGGTGGATTATAAATGATTGGTTCCAAAAGCATTTGGGAATGGACTGAGACAAGTTATCTTAAACACATCAAACTAAAACAGCCAGTCCAGGCGTCCTATGAGGAAATAAGGGGTAAGGCTGAGCCCAGACGTGGATCCAAAATGGATTGCTTCTAGCATATGTTTGAATCGGTCGATCTCACAGGTTGGAGGAAGAATATTTTGTTGAGTAGTAAAACTTAAAGCTGTTATATACATCATTCTCTTAGATGTTATTTTACCACACAGCGTGCTGACAAACACTTTCCCCCCACGTTACAGAGCCTCATCAAGGATCACCTCAGTAAATCAAGGCCGGTTCACACTGTGGAGCTGTCTGCTGCAACTTGAATCTGCTACTGCTCCAATTAATCTGATGGATTAGTTTTTAGTCGGTGAATGAGGACTGAGCATCAGGACTGTTTGTCTCTAAGTAGCATTCCAAGAGCTAGTCCAAAGAAAACTCAATCCAATCGCTATCCTGCTTAGTAATACAAACCGTCTCCTTACATGTGGACAAAGTGTGCTGCGGTTGAGCATCTGGCAAGAATATAAACTTAAAGATCCTCCAGAGTCTCTAAAGATCTTAAAAGGCTAGCTCAATTAAAAACCTAAATATTCGCGTTAAACCTCTAGTGTATGTAGACCTTTACTGAACACCCCCCCCCCCCGCCCCCCGGGATAATTGACGAAAGTATTCTCTCATTAGCATACAGTAAGGAAACAAATTGCCTGAGAATAGAAGTGTTTACATTCTTTAAACTGAAGGCATGAAGATGTGAGCAGCACTGAGTGTCTGTGTCCGTGCACTCATTTGAATACCTTGACATTAAAATGTCGTGTTTACCTAAGAACCGTATGAAGCTGCTCATTTGTCAGACTTTGAAGCGAAAAAGGCGTCTTCACCCATAAAAGGCGTGCGTTCAATATGTATATCTGGACACGGAGAGAAGCCGTATAGTCGCCTCACATGTTTATTATGGTATTAAAATGAGGTTTGGAACACGCTTTGGCCGGGAGCCGTCAATGATGTCTTTCATATGAAACACCTTCAGTGCTACATATCACAGAAATGGAACAGTTGGTATCAATTATGCAAACACTGATAACACAATGTGTATGAACCGATAAAGCCCTGTTTTTACCAAGCGGTCCGGTTTGGTTTAGTGCAGTTTGGTACAGTAAACCCTGATCTTGTTTCCGTTTCCACAGCCAACGGTACCCTTACACATCACTGAATCACAGCAGCGTGACATAGTGTAGACTGCCAATAAATTCAACAAAGAAGAACGTGACAGAGTAAATAAAGATCAATGATTCAATGATGAAGGTCGGCATCTCTGAGGCAAAAAACAAAAACAGCCTTTTAAGTGCTCTCTCCAAAACTGCAGGATATTTAAACATGTTTGTCCTTCATTACCGCTGTTGCACTGCAGGTGAAGATTATTTCAACCAATCAACGGACTGCAGTCTGTCTTGCTCCAACCTTTAGGGTCAGATTGTAGGGCAGCCCAACAGAAGGGTACCAAAAAAGTAGGAAGGTACAGTTCAGTTATTTTGGTACCCTTCCCAACTTTTGTCAATGGAAATGCCAATATAACCCCTTTTTCCACCAAGTGGTACAGTTCAGCTCGGTTCCCCTCAGTACGATACCCATTTATTGGCGTTTCCACCATCAAAAGTTGGGAATGGTACCAAAATAAGTGATCAGTAACGTCCTACTTTTTTGGTTCCCTTCTGTTGGGGTGCCAAGGGTACCGATCTGACCCTAAAGGGTTCCTTTTGTTGACTGTGTCCCGTTCTTCATCTTTGTGGAACTGAATTAATAGTGGGGCTACACTGTGTTGGGCTGCTATGATGTCACACTGTTACATAGCTATCTCCATCTGGCTTACACTCCGTTTAACAAATAATGGCATGGTTGGCTGTGGAATTGAAACAAACTGTACAGAACCAAACTGGACCACTTGGTGGAAACGGGGCTCTTAAGAGGTTACCAAAAAAGTAGGACAGTACGGATCAGTTATTTTGGTACCCGTCCCAACTTTTGACATTGGAAACGCCAATTGTGTAACGTACCGACCCGAACTGGACCGCTTGGTGGAAACGGGACGAAACACATTTTGTCACAGCTTCCTCTATCATCAGTAATCTCTCACCTAAACACAGCCAAGACGGTGTTAGCTGTTAATAGCCGAGGGCCGGATAACCTTTACAAATAGCCATATTCATGCTTTCTTCACAGCCTATCATGCATGGTGTGTGTTTGTGAAAGGTCATGAGAAGGCACTCCAACAGGAAGAGGGTAAATTAAAAAGTCCACAAAGAAGAAGAAGAAGAGAGTGGAGGAAGAGAAGGAGTAATGAAGAGGAGAGGAGATGGGGTAAAAATTGGTGCGGTGTGACTGTGTGTGCGTGGGTATAATGATCGGTGATTTTGGAAGTGAACATTGAAAGGTAATCTGGTACGAGTGTCAGCTAAAGATTTATAACAGAAAATGAGAGCAAAGGAGGACACAGAGGGAGGGAATGATTGTTAGCTCGATGATACAGGAAGAAAAATGCTCTTGAATCATAAGAAGAAATCAAAAGATCACAACACGAGTCCTAAAAACGTGGATGTTTGTAAAATGTAAATAAAAGCTGAGGTTTTGCAAAACACTGTGCAAATTTACTTTTTTATGCAGGAAAGGAGCCACAGGTCGGATTTGAACCCGGGCCAACTGCTGGGAGGACTGTGTCAGCAGACATGTACTGTAGAAATCCACAGATTATTCTATGTCTAAAAGTATTACTCTTAAATGTTGCACTCCCAGCACAGTTTTTTTCGTTGGGGCAGGCTGTGGTTGGGGGTTCGATCCCCAGCTCCTGCAGCAACATGTCTGATGTGTCCTTGGGCAGGACACTTAACCCCGAATTGTTCCCTGCTGATTCCTCGGCAGAGTGTGAATGTGATTAGTTAGAAGACTAAAAAAGAAATATACAAGCCCAAGTCTATTTACCATCTTCCACTCATCTTTACTCCACAAACTCTGAGTTGCTATTTTCATCCCCGATCATGTTTCTAACCCGTAGCCAGTTAACCTTTTAAACTGTGAGGTTTTTCCATCAGGCGTTTTATTTAAAACACTTCACAGCTGGAGTTGGGTTGTACTTTGGAGAGGTAGACAATACAATACATTTGACTTCAGTAAAGCTCGACTATCACTCCTTGTAGGCATTTCTTAGCGGCAGCGTTGATCTTCTGTTAACTAACTGTGAGCATATGGGGATGATTTATGGAGAGCAGCAGAGGGAGGGCGGGCAGACCCACTGAACCCTTCACTTGAACAAATATGGAAGTCTATTTTAGGGATTCAGGTGATGCTTTTAAAATCTCATTATCTCGACTCTGTTTATGCAATTCAGTGTTTTCACACTCCACGGAGAGTTCAGTTTAATTACCTGAGAGTAAATTACAGCCATTTAAAACCTGTTCCCTTTTTTTATTTTGAGAATGCGTCAGTCAGTGAAATGAGGTGACCTCTTATTTGCTTAATAGACTGAAAGTTTTATTCGTGTTTTGTTTTTCTTCTTTTAGATATGTGGGATTTCATCTGTTGGCAATGAGCGATGAACAAGCAGCACGCGGTGACGCAGGCTTGTGACAAAATCAAAGTTTGTCAGCTCCATTCACATAAATATACAGACAAGGCGCTCAACTCCCCACAACTCCAAAGACCTTTCTAAGGGGCCAACAACTCAGTTTGTACTTAATTATTGTCTTGAGGAAGAAATGATAGAGAGGGTGTGACTTTGGATGGATTCCTACTAAGGACCAGGTACTGTGCTCGAGTCCACTGGGTATAGGTGGTCTTGGGCTTGATTCATGTGTACTCGAGTACAGTGTACGGGAGATGGGAACACAACCGTGCTCAAACAAGGGAGTGGACCGCTGTATGATGTAATTCTTAATGTCTCCTGTCGCTTCAAAGCTGTCATATCTGCCATTTCATCCTCTGAGCTGCACGGTACATGTGGACGTAGGAAGAAGGTCGTTGTTGGCGTCTCAGAAATAATAAAAACATCCACAGTTAGCAGAATGGGCTCAGCCCTCGAGTGGTTGCCATGGTAGCTTCTTCTTTGACAGGATGTCACAGGACTTTGACATCGATGTATGAGCAACAGACAATCAGGCTAGCAGGTCGGATTATGCAGGACCCCACACACGCTCTCTTCCCAGCGTTTGAGTGGCTCCCCTCAGGACGCCGGCTTCGCTGTCCCTGCTGCAGGACACAGAGGAGAAGAGCAACCTTTGTTCCCAGGGCTGTCCAGCTCCTCAACTTCTAACCCCCCAACAGACACCAACACCTCTCACCCAAAGCAGACTCTCAGCTGTGAACTTTGCTTTTTTACTTCCTTTATATTTGCCGTGCACCTTAACTGCCTCTGCTTTATCTGGTCTCATGCACTACATCACTTTATTCTATCCATTTTATATCAGTATTCATACAGTTCTGGTTCATTTATTCCTGTTGTTCTTATCCATCATTGCACTACGGTCACTTTATTTATCTCATTTTTATCTTACAGTTATATTGTATACATTAGTTCTGTTGTTCCATTATTATTCACCATGCACCTTAATAACTTATAATTTAGTTTTTGCCTACTTGCACATAGCTCTGTATATATATATATATTTATTTCTCGTTCACTGCACATAGGTCAGTTTACATCTGGTCACTACTGCACATAGTTATGGTTACATCTGTTAGTCCGATCACTGTCCACTTATATCTACTCTTTTATATTTTGTATTTTTAAGTTAAGTTTAAGCTTTAAGTTGTATTTAAATTGACACTCTATATTTTGGTTAAAATGTTTTGTTTACTTGCACTGTTGTTAATTTACTGCTCTGTGTGCCTTTGAATTGCCCCCCGGGGACAAACAAAGTTTTTTGAATTGAATTGAATTTTTTCTGCTTTTTGGAGGATTTGCAAAACAACGTTGTGCATACCGCCACCTGCTGGATCGGACTGTGTACACACACAAGTGTATTCGGACACAGAACGATGTCACCATTGTTAACGAAGATCAGCAATCTTGCCAAATGTGAAAACACCCTTAGAGGTCTTGCAGTGAACAGACTTGATGCCATCGGCATTTTTAAATAAAATTCACTAATTCTTATGGAATTTGGGCAATAAATGTATTTGCCCACATCAACAAAGTATCATCATTATGCCAGTTTGCCGTACAGTGTGTCGATAAAAACACAAGCTATTTAGACCAAAATGATTTTTTTCGAACCAAGATGCAAACATGTCTTTCTCCTTTAAAATAGACATTTCTGAATGGGTGTATATGTGACCGAATGTTTTCAATACCTCAGGTTGCCACTTGAGTTCAGAATGTGACAATGGTCACCAATCAGTGAGTGGATGCATCAATCTCCAATTTTAAAGACTCGAAACCAACCAGAGACATCTTGGTGAAGGCAGAAAAAAAAACAGACTGCTATCCTCGCACCCCCCTCCTTCATCGCCTCCACTGGCTCCCGATCCCCCAGCGGATCCAGTTCAAACTCCCCATCATCACCAACAAAGCCCTCCACAACCTGGCTCCCCCCCCTACCCGTCTGAGCTCCTCTACTGGCACACTCCCACCTGCACTCTCTGCTGACGCAAACCTCCTGCTCTAATGCATTATTATTATTATTATTATAATATGAAGAGTTTTATTTCTGTTAAATCTGGGGAAATGTATTCACTTTGCACTGCAGCTGCATTTTCATTTTATGCTCCCGTTTAATCCTAGTTGATTTGATCTTATTTTTATCGTCTATTTATAAATCCTTTCATACAGTTCTATTTTGGATTGTAATTTTTGAAGAGTTTAATGTCTGATGTAAAGCACTTTGCATCGCCTTGATCTTAAATTGTCATTAGTTTACCTGCCAAATAAACACAAGCCTTTATAAGGATATTAAAAATAAAAGCTGTCGTCACTCTGTGTGGCTCTGAGGCTCTGAGAGTCTGAGGATCTTAGGGTGCACTCTCAATAGGCAAAGTTGTCCCGTACCGTGCTGAAGCACGATTATAGGATACTTAAACTTTGCCTTTGCCCCCAAGAAAGAACAGCTGTTATAGTGGACTCTGTGTAGGCCATGGACATTATCCTAACTCAGCGTGCATGGCGATGCGTACTGTATCGTGGGGTTGTGGGAAAAAAATCATTTACATTTTTTTATACCTACACAACAAACTAATGTATGGACTTGAAATAAAACAGTTAAAGTGTCTTTCCCTGGATCAGGTGTGTGTCTGTTATACTTATTTGAATGTTTCTTTTTTGTTGTTAAAACCAACCTGGGTCTGTTCTCCCCTTGGTGTGCGTTTTGTCTAGATGTGTGTAAGTGTGTGTATTCGTGTGTGTCTGTGAAAAACTGAGCTGGCAGTATTTTCTTGGCTGCACAGTGAGACGCTCTCTACAATTTCATCTGCTTGGTCGTGCCATTCGTCAGTTGACAAATCCTTTCAATATAGTCTACCTGGCCACGCTCGCTCATCATTTTAAAGGAATTACACTGTCTGGGGAGAGAGAGGAAGGGGTGGGGGGGTGGGGGGGTGAGAGTGGGAAATTTGGGAGGGAGGTGAGGTGGCATAAAATGAGAGGCTAGAAGAGGACACATAAGACAAGTATCGCTTCAACATTGTCTTCTAAGGTCAGACTAGTCACTGCACAAAGACAGAGAGAGGAGGGAGGGGCTGAAAGAGAGCGGGGGGGGGGCGATGAGGATGGAAGCGGTTTGATTTCGACTTTAATACAGCTATCACTGCTACTATTACTTCAAAGCAGCAATATTGTCTAAATGCTTGAGAAATATGGCTGGGTTCAAGCATTTTTGGTCAATGAGGTTACAGCTGTGGAGTAAATGGAGAGAAGAAGATTGATGTTGAATGAAGGCGAGGCCTGAGGGGAGTGGGGGGGGGTTAGGGGGAGTCGTATCGTAGAGCCAGCTAAGGTTTGATGGCTTTGCACAGACTAAATGTTCTCTGTACATCTGTACAGTCTATTTAAGAACTAAATAACAGCCATAACCTTAGCCGTAGCTCAGTGAAGCTAATAATGGTCTTGGCGTCAGCTTTGGGAATGTTTACGTTTTGTTTTAAGTTTGTTAAGGAGTCCAACAGGAAGGAGTTACAGAAACTTATTTTGTGTTATAATAAGAAGGTTTCTATTTCATTTGTGGTTTAGTAGATACATTTATGAAGGGGTTGATTATTAGAAATCTGATACACCGATAGTCCGGATTTACATTACATATATATTTGCTTGTATCTGGTCACTAATTAAGAGAACTACACCCTGCATGCAGTTGAGAATGTCAACTCAGACCACTATTACTACTACATTGACCCTTTTTTTTTTTGTGTCAGACCCTTTCAGTCTGAAGCTTTTATCACACAGGCACTCCTGAAAATGTATGAATCATTTCTAGTTATAGTTTCAGGACAGCCTGCTCCTAAAATCTTCCTGAGCTTGTGTGATGCCCCAGTAGGGTCATACAGGTAATGTTGTCATTGTATTGTGATTGTCTTTGAGGTGTCTAACCTGTGATCTGATTGCAGCACCACTAATTGGGCCAGGTGTCACACTCTCTCTGCTCTGACCTCCTCCACAGGTACATTGTGTTTTGTTTGAGAATTTGGTAGAATTGGAATTAAATGAAGAGTTTAACTAATTTGGTCTAATTTGGTTTATTCTGGGTAAATATAGAATTAATTAAACTTGGTGTTGTCTCCCATTTTTGTTGGGACTTCCTGAGTCGGGTCATGACAGCTTCTCATTCACACAAGTCCCCCAAAGCATGGAAAGTTCAGCTCTTAAGGTGCACACATAAGGCTCATCCTGACAATGATGAGAAGGTTTCAGGAGTTCTGTGCATGTGTTAACACACCATAACCTGAGCTTTAAAGATAAACTAGTATTTGCGTAACGTTATCAGGACACACAATGAGCCTCCCACCAGCTCTTAAGCACCTCTCTGCTCCTAACGGGTGTCATTTGTTTTCTGCATACTCGGTAATACATCTTTTATGACCCACTCACCTTTTCATTTGAATCAAATGCCTTTAAGCTATTGCTTCAGAGAGTCGGAGAAAATTAATTTCTGTCTTTATCTAAAACGCTGTTTCAACATTTCACCATGTCAGAGCTTAAATGCTGCCCTCATCGCTTTGCTCAGCTTAGACATGGCCAAGAACAAGAGAGGGAGCGAGGACTGAAGCGCGAGCCAGGAAGGAAACTACAAACTAGCTGACTGCACTTTTTTTATTTCTTCTTATAAGGACTATAACATGGTTTGAGGAGAAAAGAGTGAAGCCTCTTGCCATGTGTTATACCCACAGAATGTAAAAAACATGGACTTCATCTCAGTGAAGTCACTCATTGTTTTTTTTGAGGTTATACTGCATGTAACCCAAAGATGTTGGAAACCCAACTCTCGACCTAACTTTGGATCTATCTAGAAACAGGCAATGAGGCGGAGCTGAGGCGAGCCTGAAAGCTGCTGACAAACAGAGTCAAGGTGTCCACCTGTCCAGTCAGCTATGCCCCTAATTAGAAATGGTAAAAGGAGTTGAGCTTGAGTCTCAGACCGCAGGTCACACCTACACATTCACACCGATGGTAGAGGCTGTGATGTGAAGTGCCCATCAGTATTAAGTAAGTCATTCATACACATTCAAACGCCGCTCATGAGGCAGAGGGAGCAACTTGGGGTTAAGTGTGTTGCCCAAGGACACATCAGACATGTTGCTGCAGAAGCTGGGGATTCAATCCCCCGACCTGCCTGTTGAGAGACGACTGACTCTACAAACTGAGCCGCTGCTCAGAGCGGATCTCATCTTGGAGCGAATAGAAATGCTCCACAAGTGAGTGAGTTGTAAAGAGAGCAGGGTGGAGAGTTTGGGGAAATAACAGGGAAGAAGAAACGAGAGTTGAGAGCTACATAGGATGAGGGGTTAAACCTGTTTGTTGTCAAACAGACTGAAAAATGACAAGAGAGCCAACAGAGCCTGACAAATAGAGTGCCTTTTACACAGAACAACAGAGAGGGGCCGTACCGTATGGAATAGAAGATGGGAAGAGGTTGGGAGTTATTTTCTTTTTTGTTTGATGCTGTGTGAGGGTGTGTGTGTGTGTTTGTCTACACTCCTCTGTATTGTTGCTGTGTTCTCTCTAGGAGTGATGGCCAAAGGGAATATCAATCCCTTTCAGACCCTGCAAGAGCTGAAGAGAAGAACAACAACAGAAACACTTTGTATACTTCTGGTCTGTGACCCCGTGTGTCTAGTCTTTGTGGATGGCTTTGTGTACATGTACGTATGTGTTTGTGCGAGTACACATGGAATATACCGGAGCGCATCCTCGACACATGACATGTTTGAAGAAACATTAACTTTACTTTCTTCTTCTCTCTCTGTATCTCCCTCCTCCCTCATTTTCTCAGTTTGAGCCATATTTTTATTTTAATTTCACACTTGAATGACCGTTAAACGATGACCAGCAAATCTTTATCCGCAAATACTGTGCGTTTATGTGTATGTGTGACTGAGTGTGTACCACACATATTGGTAATAAAGGCAGCTGTCCAACAAACAGAGAAACTGTTTGAACTAAAGTAGATGAGGCAGATAAGAAATAAAAGGTGATATGAACACACATCCACCGCTCCCAGCTGTTCAGAAACACTCCCTGCCTCACTGTTGAGCTTTCAGCAGGTAGTTACAGGAGTACACAAGAGTGCCTCTTACTCAGGCCAGCAGACAGTAATCACAAGTCTCACAGATTTGCGCACCCAAAAGGTCCAATCAGTGAGATGTGTAGAGAGTGAAATGATAAAGTGAGCTTACTATATGATCAGACATTAAGGAAACATGCTATGTTGAAAACAATGCAGCAGCCAGTATGTCCTCCTTCTAACTTTAGATTCTGGTCCTGAATGATCTGGATTTGTTTTGACCAGAGAAGGTAGGCGGTTTTAAGACACCCCCCACACAGCCGTTTTGGACGCCCCTCCGTTTGTCAGATATGAGAGCAGTTATCAGGTCAAACCAACAGGTGCTGCAGCGATGAAAGCAAAAACAAAAGAACTGGTTCAGATAGAAGTGATTGTACCCGACCTAAAAAGCCTCTGCATGTTTCTAATAAGCTCCACGAGCAGAAACGTGCTCAAACTAGGATCAATATTGGAGATGCTTTTGAAAAATGGAGAGAGGTTAGAACGCAGAAAGGTTTACAGACCGATGCAGAGCTGGCTAAACACTGAAGCTTTAGTGTCCACCACATGGCAACCTGCGTGAGCATCAACTATAGAGAGGAGGGGGCGGGGGAGACAGCTCTCTAATGTTTAGAATTTGGACTGCAGTACCCGTTTTGATCTTTTATCCATGCTTCTTTAATGTTAGCTAAATTACATGGTACAAACTGCCCCGTCTGCAGGGTTATAAAGCCCTGGTGTCCGTGCTGGAACTCTGACCAGTTTCTGATTAAAGTGGCCGAAACCAATGGGCATCACCTGTGAGGAGTATCTCACACAACCCCACTTATAAATCAAAAAACTATCACTTTCAAAGTTTAAAAGTCAGACAGTGTGATTCCTATATTGTCCACATGAGTATTACAACAAACCAACCTACAGTTTTAATATCAGTCACATATAAATAAACCAGCACAACACGCTAACAACGTTATTATTTAATAATTACAAAACTAATTTAATCTTTTATTTGTTGACGTCTGCTAATGAGAATGCTACAGTCTGCTGTGAACTCCCTCATGAACGATCTGTTGTACCAACATGAATTATATATATGACCAGTACGTTCTGTCGGCGGTACATTGTAAACTGTTGTGTTCCTACTCTTTGTTCATTTATCATTTAACTCCATTGTTTCAAATCTTCATCGTCTCTTTTTTTCGCCTGATGGGGCTGTGAAGACACGCATTTAGTGAATTTCTGCGTGTTTGATTTGATACAAAGTAAAGCGTTAATGCTCATTTGTTGTTAAAGTAAGAATGTGCAAATATATCAGAAATCAAGTATATCCTGTGTGAATGTGTCTCTGAGTCATGACTGTCTACAATGAGTGAGAAGCTCGAGTCCCGCTGGCTGTGTTGTTGTCAGAGCCGTGTTTACATGGACGGGACGGCCGGCTCCTCCCCTTGTGTATAAAGCTGTTAGAAGAGGTTAGAATGCAGAAAGGTTTACAGACCGATGCAGAGCTGGCTAAACACTGAAGCTTCAGAGTCCACCACATGGCAACCTGTGTCAACTCTAGAGAGGAGGGGGCGGGGGGGAGACAGCTCTCTACAATGTTTTGAATTTGGACTGCAGTACTCATTCTAAACACTAGGTGTCAGAGTTACATATAACTCCTTTAAAATATATATCTTTTTTTTTTTTTTTTTTTTTTTTAAATGGGAAAATCTGTTCCAACTCTCAAGACAAAAGTAAAAATAGAAAAGGAACAAATAAAGAAAGGAATGATAGGTGGAAGATAAAATAAGGGCAGGGAGGTCGGATAAAAGATCAAATGAGAAAATGGATGTATAGAGAATAACAGGGGAAGGGTTTCTCATACCACTTGTCCATTCTGGGGGTTCTTGTGGGCGTATGGAGGACCTCTGATGTGGTTCCACATCTGACCAGATGTCATCGCGAAAACTACACACTATCAGGGAGAGAGAGAGAGAGAGAGAGAGAGAAAAATTTATTATTGTCCAAATTAGGTGAAATCACTGCTCAAAACTGTACTTACTTAAAAAAACAAACAGTATATATGTCTTTTCAGCTTGATCTAACTGATTGTGTGTAGTTCCCCGTGTTTCAATGTATGGATGGATCATAGACGGTATAATAAGTTGGTCAAACATCCTCAACCTTCCTCCACTGATGGGCCAAGATGAAGCCAAAATAACCCTGTGGCGCCTGCTCAAACTATAGCAAGTCTGCAGAGTACAGATCAGCTGGAAGAGCTGCAGGTTTGATGATGTCATGCTGTCCCACTAACAAAACACATAACACATTTAAGATCCCTCAGGTGAGTTTAGCCCACAGCAGCAAAGCTTGTGTCAGTTTGGAGCCATTTCTGCTCTACTCTGCTAACCGTGGCACACGCCGCAGCAGGAGCCAAATCCAATCGAATTCATCAACACAGCTGTCAATCATGGCATAAAAAAAGAGGACTTAAAAACACAAATCAGCGTGATAATAAGTAACTATTGTGACAAAACTAGGTCTGTCTTTTGGCTTCACTTGAGGCGTGTTTTGCTGTCCATTCTTTATACAGTGTGGATGTGTTTGTGTCATACCAGTGCAGCCATGGCCCATCCAGTCTTGTTGTAAATGAACTCCAAGTTGTTCCTTCTCAGGTACAGCAGACCTCCAACCAGAGAGACCAGCAGAGCCAGAGCGATTGTCCCAGAATAATTAGGAGGACGGAAGACACGGATCTGGAGAGAGATAAAGAGAGAGAGAGGGGGGGGGGGGGGGAGAGAGATGGAGACCATATTCATATTGTGTTAAAATGGTGTTCTGTTGTTTGAGTTAGTTGAAAAATGGTAAATGGACCATGAACTTGTTTAGCGCTTTACTAATCTTCACTTTTAAACCACAGATCACACCTTCACATTCTGATGGTAGAGACTGCTGTGTTAAGAGTCCATCAGTATTAACTCATCCATTCATACACATTCACACGGGTAAAGTGTCTTGCCCAAGGTCACTTCAGAGTGGGACATGTGGCTGCAGAAAGTATAATCACAGTGAGGAAAAACACCAAGCGGATAAAGCTCGTTCTGAAACGAAGGCGAACCTTGTGTTGGCTTTCACCTGCAGACGTGGAGTTGGTCTGCTTCCTGTTGGACAGGCAGGTGACAAACACAGGCAGTTAGCTTGTGCTAGCGCGCGGTAGCTCACAGTGTAGCTACAAGCAGTAAACGTACACACTACATCCTGCAGTGAGAGTGAGCTTCTGGGGCCGATGAGCCCAGGAAGAGGGGCCCAGTTTGAATGTTGTGTTTACAAACTACATTTTAAGTATAAGCAGATACAATACCTGAATGGAAAGAAAATTAGAATTTTTTTATAAAAATGCAATCAAAAGAAGATGAAGAACAAGTATAAATCTGTGGCAAAAGTTTGGTATTTGAGGTTTTAAAACAAGAATTATGTTTCAAGTATTTAGAAAAAGGAAGGTTATGATGCTTTTTTTTAATGTTAAATATCAGAACTATTACATATTTCCATTACACCATGTTCAACACAAGGTCTAGCCTTGAGCATGATGAAACATTCTTTGCATAACTTTAAGCAAAATAAATTATTAAAATGAATTTAACATAACATTTTCCAACTGTAGGAAAAAAAGAATCAAGAAGCATCAAACCAAGATATCAGATGAATGGATGCATTGCCATGTAATTAATCTCTTACCTTGAGGAAAATAGGATAGGATAGGATAATACTTTATTGATCCCCAGAGGGGAAATTCGGGCATTACAGCAGCACAGACAAGAAAGCTCAAAAATACACATTAAACAGAATAGATAAGATAAATAAAAATAAAAATAAAAACAGGGGGTATATACAGTACAAGATGAATGATGAAGTTAACTGGGGGGAATTGAGAATTGAGACAGTATTTGCAGAGAATGACAAGATAAAGTGACAAGTGATTAAAGTGACTTGGTATGATAAATAGCAGCAAGTAATGTAAACAGCAGAGAAGAGAGGCAGTGTTGTACCACAGTAATGCAGAGTGCAGTTATATAATATAACATAGTATAATATAATATAATATAGTGCAATATGAACAATATAGTGTAATATAATTAAATGTTATATAATATAGACTAGTATAATAAAAAATATATAGAATGTACAGTATATATATATATATATATATATATATATATAGATGCTAAACAATAATAATAATAATACAATGAGTCATTTCAATAAGAAGATTTGACTTAAAGGTCACATATTATACTCTCCAAAACATGTATGTGAAGTTTCTTGTTCTAAATCCACTCTGATCCTGTATATGATCATGCCTATAAACCCCTCTATTTCAGCCCTGCTCAGAACAGGCTGTTTCTGTGTCTCTACCTTTAAATGTAAATGAGCTGTGTCTGACCACGCACCCTCTCTGAAGGGCTTTGGGTGTCAGGCTTTCTCCCTCCATGTCCTATTGTTTACGGTGAGAGGGCAGAACAAACACCTAGCTGTGAGTGTCACCCACCTGGGGGAGGGGTTACTGCCCTTTGTGATGTCATGAAGGGAAAATCTCCAAACGGCCTGTTTGAGCACACATTTTCTGAAAAGTGGAGCAGGCAGAAGATGGAGAGGATGGACTTTTCTCATCATTGGGGGGTTTAGACAGACTAGAGACACATGTTAGAGTTAGAGGAACATGCTGAAGTGGATTTTACATCACATGTGACCTTTAAAAGATGGTTAACAGCCCTTCTTAATAAGTAACTTTCTCATCTTTTAAGTAAGAGCACATATTAAATATTTCTGTGCTCATATTGGAGCGTGTTAAATTAGTGGTAAAATATGGCACAGTGTTTAGTTAAAAAAAAAAAAAAAAAAAACACAGTGATGACCTGTTTCTCTCTTTCTTTCTGCATGTGTAGTTTTTGTGGGTTTTGTTTGATGTTGTGTGTGTGCATGAAGCCCAACTGACAACATGCAGTGTTTCCTATCAACAGATGTGAGAGTAAAATGTTCCTAAACAGAGAACATTTATGAGTCACACACACACACTGATTATAGCTCCAGTGAAAATGTGTGACACCATCTGCTGCTTTCTGTGTGTGAACTAAACTATGATAGACAGAAAAGCAAAATCCCGCAGTTCCTCGAGTGTCCACTAGAGGCTTGTTGCAGGAGCCCGGAAATTACATACACACCAGAGGCAAAAAAGCAGAAATGAACACGTTTACAGCCTGGGACAAAAAACAAAATAGGTCTTTATAGCACATACATTTTGATTTGATGAATGATGTGTTATCCAAAGTTAGGTGTGTAGCTGACATGATTGACAGGTGGGGTCGATGTAACGGTTTGTAACGAGGCTTAAACCCCGCCTCAGCTCTCAGCCTGTCGTTAGGTTGACTGAAGCTCTCAGGTCTTTAAAAATCTAGGTTCAAGACTCGCCTGATTACAGCTGGCTTTCATTTAACGATTTTAATACATTTATCTACATATTGTTTCTTCTCTTTGGTGTTTAAGGTTGTGTTGTAATGATTTCAAAATGTCCTCTTTAAACGTGTGTTTCTGACCTTTGCCGTGATGCTTCTGATGTCATAACCCGACACCTGTCACTCATCAACGTACAGAAGTGAATGGAAGAGGATGCTTCAGTGCTTGGGCTGAAAAAATTTGCTCATTTAGAGATATTGCACATTTTTCCTGAAGCTATCGAGTTCAGATGCATTTCTAGGTTCCACCAAAACACTTTATTGTAGGTAAAATGAAGAATCATTATGTCTTCTTTATTATGTGATATGAAAGAGCGTGCTCAACCCTGCTCGTCCATTTCTACCAGTCGTCCCTGCATTGAAGCGTTCAGACATTTATCTTTATCTCACAGAAGAGAACAGAGAGAGAAAGATTAGAAGAAATGGCCAACGTGTTGGCACAACAGTACAAGCTAATTCATCCATGTCATTACTTTTTTTGATCATATGTCCTTTCAACTTTTCTTTACGTTCTCGTCTTTATCCGTGCTTCAAAGTCACATTGAAGTATCTGAGAGCCAGCACTTAGTGTAAGTGCTCCCCCCTCTCCTCCGTCCCGCGTTCTCTGAAAAGATTTCTTTTGAATCCATTCCCATCAACAGGCTGTCAGCACCATGTTTGGACCACGTCTGCCACTACCTCGCTGACAGCTTGTTCAAGAAGGAAATAGTCCCAAACAGAATCCCTTTTATTGGCCAAGAAGGCCAAGAAGAGTCTGACCCTGAGATTGTTGGTAAAATGATCAACAGCACTCCTGGTCGTGTGCTGTGAAGTGAATTTTCTCTGTTGCCATGAGGACGTTATGTTTTAACCTTTTTGTAGAACTAAGCGCAATTCTGAATCTTCCATCCCCACTGAAATGCTCCTTAGGTTTTAGATTTTTACCCTTTAGTCTGATCCTTGTGTTGTTTTATTTAAAGCCTGGTTCAGACTGCAGGATAATCAGGCCGATGTGAGGTTCAATTCCCACTTCCTGACAACCGCAGGGTCATTCCAGATTTGAGGCTGCGCTGCACCGATTATCCTCCCAGGTTATCTTGTAGTTTGAGTCGTATAAAGATGTTTATGTCCTTCATCTGCTCTGAGATAGTTGATTTATGTCAAACATGAATTTAAAATCTTGACGATAACGTCATGAAAGGGTCTGACGGAAGTCGTTTGTGACTACAATAACCACATGTCACGTGAGGTGGTGCGTTCCTCCACCAGGCCTGATAACCTTAATAAAATCCTGTAGTCTGTCATGTGTCATGATGTGTGTGATGCTGCCTGAGTTCAAAATCTGGACAGATTTTTAAACTCCTGCAGTGTGAGCTGGTCTTTATATCTTAAGGCCCCTTTTCTTATTTCTTATTTCTGTACAAGCTGCTCCAAAAAAAAAACACAATAGCCCCAGGAGGAATGACTCAGAGGTAGAAAACTTTTTTTGATCCAAGAGGGCAATTTGGTTCCACAGTCCGCCCAGACCATTCAACAGATGAAGGATGTCAGAGACAACAAACCATGAAGAACTTGACAAAGATGAGCGCTGAATAAAATTGTTTAAATTGAATGAAAGAGTTTGAACTCTGCACTCTAACGCCCACCTCGGCGTGTGACACCAAGTGGCCGGCTCTACATAGTCCCCCCCCCAAAAAAGAACAAGTGTGTATGTAGCTCTGACCTCCTCAGATTTCTCATTCTTAATAATTATAACCTCTTACACATTGGGGTTTTATGTGAGCAATCTTGCAAAAGTTCTTGTGTGTGTGTGTGGATATGTGTTGTACCTGAACATCTGTACGGTCAGCAATCCACTTGGCCAGCTGCTCCGAGGCAAAACCAATCCTCTGCAGGTCAAACGTATCGGCCCTCTTTGGCTTTCCCTTAGCCGGGAAATGCATGAAGGTCGGGGCGCTGTTCATGTTCAACTAGAGAGAGAGAGAGAGAGAGAGAGAGAGAGCGAGAGAGAGAGAGAGATGTCATTGGTGTCTTATCAGTCACATCATATTATATTTCATACAGAGATACAGCCACTTTATCTATTATAACACCTTCAACAACAGATTGAAGTCAGTGCTGATTTTTAAATGTTCTGTTTGAGTGTTACATGTCAAAGTTTTCAGTTTCACTACGTCATCGGGTATTATGTCCTATTCTCAATTTCACAGTTTAAAGTGCATTGTTGGCACTATTATCTCCTTTGCTTGTAGAAATGTAAGCATAGGACCCTGACTCTGATGTACAGTTTAATACTTTATGACTCAGATAAGAAAAAGTGAGAGACAAATTACCCCGAGTTTATTAGAAATAAGAAACTGTATCAGTGTATTCTATTTCTATCATGATATATGCTTGTGTGTGTGTGTGTGTGTGTGTGTGTGTGTGTGTGTGTGCTGATCTGTGTTTTCCATATCACAGCTAATTATTGGATAAAGAACATCTCCGATAACTCCGTCTTTGCATCAATAGATTCCGCTTTACGAAAATAAATTACTCTGTTTAATCGGAAAAAGACAAATTGCAGAATTCTCTTCCTCTCTCTCTTCAGGTTTCACATGTCTAAAAGTCCCATGACTCTCTACAAACATCAACAACAGTGAATTCCACTTGTTTCCCCACGAGACAGGAGAGAGAACAACCTCAAGAAAATGAGAGGATGGTGAAGGGTGATGACTAGAGATGGAGGGAGGGGGGGCAGTTCTATCACTAATATCACTATCACTAATATTAGGTCATTAAGGGGAATAAATGTCAATGTATTTGTTTCTTTCTTTGTGTATTTGGTTGTGAACAGGAGGTGCTGCAGCTAGGTTTTAACATTTTGGGTGGAAACTACAAATCCCAGTGCTGATGTCTCATGGGGAGAAAAACATAATTTCCTTCCCAACTGTTAGTGAGAGGCTGACGATTGGAAATTAGGCACACCTGTTCAGGACACGAAGGGACAGTCCACCACCAGCGCTACACACACTACACTACACACAAAAATTGTAACACTTTATCTTAAAGAAAAAGGGAACAGGCTGGCAGCTCTGGGAAGCTGACGAGAGAAAATTAGATATTACTATCAGAGAACAGCTACTTTAAAGTTAAAGAGCATTAAGGGTTAATTAAAGTGGATAGGAATAAAGCTCTAGATTTTCAATCAACTTTGTTTGTTAAGGGACAAATCTCCAAAGACATCAGGTATTACTAAAGCAGAGCCCCAAGAAGAACGGGTTGTATCATAGCGGCCATTGTGTGGCTTCAAAACTACACTTCAGATGCAAAAATAGGTCACATCATTGATACTACATCCATGTTTTATACAACCCAACGTTTTGCCATTGGAGGTAGAAACAGAGGTGCAATGGGGTGAGCACGGTGGGGGGCTTGAAATTACTCTCACTTGCCGAAGCGGGGCCCGGCAGAAAAAGTTTTGAGAACCACTGGTCCAATTTAACTTTGGGATGAGCAAAAATGAATCCTTAATAAATGTACTGAACTCTGAAAGTTGAGAGAGTTTGTTTATGTATTGATTTGTCAGTTTTAGGAAAAGTTTAAGGGAACTTTTTTCAAACGAAAGCTTGAGGCAATAAAATAAATACTCCATTACAAATGGATTACTTGGGCTCTGTAGCCTTATGAGATGCATTTTTTACAATCTACAGAAACTTTGACGAGTCCTAACACAATAAAAAAGAGGAGTTAAAGTGATCATCAGCACAATCATTGGTCATAAACGTTGTGGTGTGCGTCAAATATATAAAAAGAACATGAAAATTAAATCCTGACCCATTCTATGAAAGGATGATTAAAAATTGTCACACACGCTCGGCACCAGAGTCGCTAGTCGGTTGAATAAATTATAAACATTTTTATATGTTGGCCCCAAGAGGCAACCTCCGGATAAATGAAGCCAATGCGGAAGTGCAAAATCATGCAGTTCTTCGAGTGTCCGCTTGAGGCTGGCTGCAGAAGGTTGTAGCTCCGCTTCACAGGCGTTCTATTCTGGCTCTAGTGCCCGGATGTAAATGAACAGATAGCATCTCGTAGGAGCAGCATGGTTCCGCAGTACTTGGTCTATAGTAGGGGTGCAAACGAGTACTCGGGTACCCGAGTTAAAGTCAATAATTATCATTAAATAATAATCAGTTACAAAAAAAATGTAATCAATAATCGTGTTGTAGTCCACATTTTTGTAAATGTTTCTTGTTGCATTGTGGGTTCTAGGATAGGCCTTATTCAAAACAGAAAAAAAGAAGCGCAAAAAGAAAATAGATGACAAACAAAGCGCTGATAAAGGCTCTGTGCTGAAACACGTCCGTTGTTGATCCGTACGCTGCAACCCTAACAAAAATATCCCTTTAATTAACCCCCCTATGAATTCACAATGAACAAAAAGTCCCAAACAAACAAAATATGCAATATGATCTACGAAAGTTCAGTTCAAATTGTCTTTTTAGTCCACAGAAAAAGAAGGACTTTCGATTCGCGATTACCGCTTTACTCCGCTAAACCAATGATGTTTGATCATCCAGGACAGAGCAGCATAACTAGATGTTTTCCTATATTTTGGAATTTTAGATGATTATTCTTTTAATAACTACAAAATGGAACAACCTTATAGGGAGAAATAGCTCATAGTGGACGGACGAGCGAGAATGTCATTAACAGACACTTAAATCGTTCACCTGTTCTATTGTAACTTCATTTACCAGAGTAAAGAGTGCTCTACACTGCAGACTGTCATCTTTGTTAACAGAATGTTGCTGTCAAAACAGCTTCAACGTGCGATGAGTGCATTGATGTCTGCACGTCCGCTCGCCACACTCACTGCTCTAATTATAATAAAGTGTTAAAACAGTCATAACACGTCTGTGTGAATTTTTATTTGAGGTTTGCTGTCTGTTGATGTAAGAAATGTCATATTTGAATGTTAATACAAAGGCATCTTAGGCGCGGTGACACTGGCCATCCGTACCATGCTGTACCCAAGCACGATGGGTCCCGAAGATTCAAATTAATCAATAGATACAGTCGGCATCGCGTCATAGTTGGGGGCCGGGCCTCCCGTGGGGGAAAAGAATCACAGAAAAAAAAAGAACTACAAAACGATTACTCGAGTACTCCCTTTAACAATGGGAAGAGTAATCGATTAGAGAAAATTTTGCATTTTTGCACCCCTAGTCTATAGCATGTATTTAAAAGCTGTATGTACGTAGGCTGTGTCAGGTAGAATTAGCAAATCAACCGGAGCCACATTTAGCACAGGCATGTGGATTTTAACCTGCAGGAATGCGGTGCTAGCACTGCTAACGTTAGCCAAAGTTTTTTTTTATTTTTTTTTTAAGATTTTTATTTTGGGCTATTTATGCCTTTAATGGAGAGATAGGACAGTGGATAGAGTCGGAAACCAGGGAGAGAGAGTGGGGAACGACATGCGGGAAAGAAGCCACAGGTGGGATGTGAACCTGGGCCGCCCGCTTGAGACTACAGCCTCTATACACGGGGCGCGCATTAACCACTGCGCCACCAGCGCCCCACGTTAGCCAAAGTTTGCAAACTAATTGGACTTGTTTACCTGCGAAGGCCGGGGTCTAGTGCTTTGATCACCCAATTTCTACTTAATTTGGACTGTTATCGTACTTTGTTTTCTAGCGAACTAAACACAAGTCTGCTAGTCTGAATTTAAATTGATGTTGAATATAATTTGAAATTTGTTGCCTACGAACATCCCTAATCATACCCCAAAATCACACCAAAGCCATCCCTCCTTAAAACCTGAGCGTGGCTTTGGCTTGTTGCAGACTTTGCTAATTCCTAGTGAGTGCACCAGCAGAACACATGCAGGTCCTGTAGACCGTATAAAACATGGACGTAGTCTCATTGACGTCACCCATTGGTTTAAAAAAAGGACGTTTTTAAGCCCAATGAATGTTGGAAATGTTGTCTCCAACAAACTTCCGGTAGTCTTAGACAAAGGGGAAGAGGTGGAGATCTCAATGACATGTTTTTTATATGCATCCATGCTTCTTGTCCTAAGTGGTATTAAAACATTGTTGTTTTCATGGCGTAACTTCAATATGCTATTCTTTGTATGCTCGCTTCTTCAGTCTAACCACGTCCTTCCATGTGTTTGTGTATCCACGTAACACAGAGTACCACTTGATTGTGTTCCAATAGTTTGTCTTCGCATGCATGTACATGTTTGTAAGGTTTTCTTTGTGTACTCGTCCTTGTTTGCCTTTCTTTCGCTGCAGGATGTTGTGCCTCATTGCATCTTCGTTGTTTGACTCATTGTGTGTGTTTACTTTTTGCCCTGTTCACTTAGCTGCTGTGGAAGGTTATTTGCTAATCTACTGCCGAAGTTCTGAAGCAACCCCCTTTCTAATGGAAATCAGCCGCTGGGAAAATGGAAGGAAGAGAGAGAGGGAGTGAGGGAGGGAGGGAGGAAATAAAGAAAGAAAGAGAGAGACTGAAAGGGTGGAGAGAGAGGAGAAACTTTTGACAGGATGAGAAAAAAAAAGGTTGGAGGTGAATATGATATAAAGGAAGTTGGAGTCAAAAAGGTTGGGGAGGAAGGATGGAGGGAGCAGAGGTTGTGAATGGCTGCAGGCCACATGTGGCAGCAGCTTGACTTTTTACGACACTGCAAAGGAGGATGGGCGTTGATGAAATGAGGGAGAGGTCATTTTTAACTCCCTTTATCCCAACAATGGCACTTCTTTCTTTCTTTGACAGTCCTTTATTTTCTAAAATGTTCAAGCCAAAGAAACTACTGTAACACAATGATGCAGATATTGACAGAAGCCGTTTTCACAACGGCACTCCTGATAATATCTAGATAATTTCAGGAGGACTGCTCCGGATATTCTCCTGACCTGGCTGTTCACATATGCTCATCACAGAGGGAGACTATCCCTGTCAGATGGGAGGGGGGGCGGGGGGTCTCCTGAGGCAAGACATGACGCAAAATGAAAGACATGCAAGTAGCCGGCTAAAGCAACAGAGTCTGCTATAAGACGCTTTAATAAGAATATTTGTCTTTATATAAATGCTACGTGTAGTTCAACAGAATCACAATCTGAACTAGTTGGAGAAGAACATACTGGAGAACAGGAAACATAATGCAGCAGGTTCATTAGAGCACAGAGATTGTAGTGGTCGCATGCAAACAGTCTATGCACCGTGTATCAGTCACAGAATAGAAACGTCATGGAACATTACTGTACATGGTTCAAGATGTAATATGTTTGTGTGAGTACGTCTAACATTAATAAAACACTAAATGTGAACTTACCTGTTGGAAAACATCAGCCCCCTCATCATAGTCGACCACAGTGAAGAAGAGCTTGTTGGAAAATGCAGATGAGTAACGCCAGGAGTTAGCCAGGACCTGGTACTCCTCATTGGCCTGCCTGGAACAAAGCAAAGCCACAGAACAAAAGAATGAGAAGACTTCACCCCTACCTGTGTATTATTGGCAAGAATTGGAGCAAAGGAAAAAATTGGAAAATTGCCATTACAGTATGTGATACACAATCTTAAAAGGTATGTTCAGTAGAAATGTGTTGCAGCTTGTAAACACAACATTCAAACTGGGCCCCTCCTCCTGGGCTCATCGGCCCCAGAAGCTCACTCTCACTGCAGGCTGTAGTGTGTATGTTTACTGCTTGTAGCTACACTGCAAGCTAGCACAAGCTAACCACTGGTGTTTGTCACCTGCCTGTCCAACAGGAAGCAGACCCAACTCCACGTCTGCAGGTAAAAGCCAACACAAGGTTCACCCTCGTTTTAGAACGAGCTTTATCCGCTTGACGTTTCACCTCACTGATTATATTTTCTCTTCTTTGCCGCTACGTCCGTCAAATTCACTGGTTTGAATAACGTCCAACCGCTGAATTGTATCCACTCCCAAACTCACCATGTGCGCTGTCATTGGCTGGAGGAAACCCACCAGCTCCGCCCAGAAACGTCCCGAGTCAACCAAAACAAACAAGAACAGTAAAATCCAGTCAGAGGACAGAGTCTCTGTAGACACATGTATGGAGGCCCAGAAGGGATGATGGAGCAGCTTTACTTTTGTATATGTCTGTATTTTATTTTGCAGAAAAAGCTGCTGACTCTTTAAAAAAATCTTCAAAATATTGTGCCAATTACAAAACTACTTATTCAGAATGATCTGAATAGGCAAGGAAATCTGCAGCTATCAAAGATTTGACTTTTGTCACAATGAAACATAATTTCAGTCCCACTAAGCCAAGGTCTTAAATACTGATGTTGCACAATGTTGTAAATTGGATTTGCCTCTTCAACAGATTAAATCTTCTTTGTGTCATTGTTTGAAAACTCAGGTAGAGTCAAACTGTCAGACAGGAACACAAACTACAAAATGTTCTTTACTTAATGTCTTGTTGACAAGGATGCGTCAATGCGTGTGTTGTTTATTTCCCCTCTACCTTTGAATACATGTGTTGTCAAATACTTCACTCTTCTTCGGCTTCTCAGTTGCTTCCATTAATTAACCTGCTTTTCATGTTCAGAAATGCATTATTTTCGATTATGCCAAACCATAGGTACCGTCTCTACAAAAAGGATCAAATGAATGTTTTTGATTCATGCAGAGCAGAATGGGGGAATACACAACAAGGACGAGTTAAAGGCAAAGATAGGGTAAGCAAAGGCACACAATGGAAGAGGCAGAGCCAGGCTGCGGAAAAGTGTCACAATATGGAGGAGGACGAGAGAAGATGAAAGCGTTCACAAGATCTTCGGGAGTGTCTCTCTCTTTTGATGCCACAATGGTTTTTATGACACTCTAATCTCAGGTCATATTATTTTTACTTCCTATGAAGTCAGTCGAATAAAGCCGTTACTTTGACCAGTCACGGTCAGCTGAGTCTATCACCTCATCCTCCTCCATGACAAGTTAAAACACTAAAGTGACACAATGGGGGTATTTTCTATTACCTCTCCATCTCCCTCCTCCCTCTCTCTCTTTTTTTAACTCCGTTTGCTGCTAAACTTCACTTTGACATCGTGTCATCTGCCTATTGTGTTGGCTTTAATTAGTGAGAAATTGTCTGTCAGGATGTGTTATGTGCAGTGATGTTACATTGTTATCTTTGCAGCGAATGTTCGGGGGTTTCCCTTTGAAGTGTCTACAGGTTTAAAAAAGTCGGCAGAGATGAAGTTGAAATTCGGGCCAGCAGACTGTCGGGGATTACAGCCGTGCTTTTCTCTGTTCCGTCTCTGCACACCACTAGGTGTTGATGTATCGATTCTATATGTTTTTGGGCGGCATTGGCCTAGTGGTTAGTCCGTGTGCCCCATGTATAGAGGCTATAGTCCCTGAAGCGGGAGGCCCACGTTCGGATCCGACATGTGGCTCCTTTCATTCTGATTTCCAACTCTATCCACCGACCTGTCTGTCTAATAATGGCATGAACAGCCCCCCTCAGTTAAATTGTTCCTGAACAGCTTTCTTATATCTATTTTGGTTTATTTTTCTGTGACAACAGTCTGAATATGGGCAGAGCAATGTGCAGTAGTCCCAGAGGAAGACATATGAGGTGTGTCGAGGTAGTGCTCAAACAAAGTAGCTTGCTGACAGTAAAAGTGAATGCTCTGGATTTGTTTGGACCAGAGAAGGTAGGCGGTTTTAAGGCACCCCCACACGGCCGTTTTGGACGCCCCTCTGTTTGTCAGATATGAGAGCAGTTATCAGGTCAAACCAACAGGTGCTGCAGCGATGAAAGCAAAAACAAAAGAACTGGTTCAGATAGAAGTGATTGTACCCGACCTAAAAAGCCTCTGCATGTTTCTAATAAGCTCCACGAGCAGAAACGTGCTCAAACTAGGATCAATATTGGAGATGCTTTTGAAAAATGGAGAGAGGTTAGAACGCAGAAAGGTTTACAGACCGATGCAGAGCTGGCTAAACACTGAAGCTTTAGTGTCCACCACATGGCAACCTGCGTGAGCATCAACTATAGAGAGGAGGGGGCGGGGGAGACAGCTCTCTAATGTTTAGAATTTGGACTGCAGTACCCGTTTTGATCTTTTATCCATGCTTCTTTAATGTTAGCTAAATTACATGGTACAAACTGCCCCGTCTGCAGGGTTATAAAGCCCTGGTGTCCGTGCTGGAACTCTGACCAGTTTCTGATTAAAGTGGCCGAAACCAATGGGCATCACCTGTGAGGAGTATCTCACACAACCCCACTTATAAATCAAAAAACTATCACTTTCAAAGTTTAAAAGTCAGACAGTGTGATTCCTATATTGTCCACATGAGTATTACAACAAACCAACCTACAGTTTTAATATCAGTCACATATAAATAAACCAGCACAACACGCTAACAACGTTATTATTTAATAATTACAAAACTAATTTAATCTTTTATTTGTTGACGTCTGCTAATGAGAATGCTACAGTCTGCTGTGAACTCCCTCATGAACGATCTGTTGTACCAACATGAATTATATATATGACCAGTACGTTCTGTCGGCGGTACATTGTAAACTGTTGTGTTCCTACTCTTTGTTCATTTATCATTTAACTCCATTGTTTCAAATCTTCATCTTCTCTTTTTTTCGCCTGATGGGGCTGTGAAGACACGCATTTAGTGAATTTCTGCGTGTTTGATTTGATACAAAGTAAAGCGTTAATGCTCATTTGTTGTTAAAGTAAGAATGTGCAAATATATCAGAAATCAAGTATATCCTGTGTGAATGTGTCTCTGAGTCATGACTGTCTACAATGAGTGAGAAGCTCGAGTCCCGCTGGCTGTGTTGTTGTCAGAGCCGTGTTTACATGGACGGGACGGCCGGCTCCTCCCCTTGAGTATAAAGCTGTTTTAGTCAAGGACTAGAGAGAAGAAGAAAATATACTCACTGATTATTTGAATGTCACATAAGTGTTTTTAGATCACGGTCATTTCGTGTCAATTGACATGCAATGTGAGCTAACTAAAATGCGCTAACATTAGCCTACTAACACAACAATGCAGGCCACGAGCAACTGCAGCTCGAGCCAAAGAGGACTTTGCTCAAGGAGAGCTGAGGCGGAGGAGGTGTGGCCAAACAGCTGTTTGTTTTGGTTTCATGTTGGTGCTCAAGGGCGACATCTACTAGATCAAAAAGTTGCACAAGCGTCCTTTAAACTTGTTTCTAATCTCAAAATCTGACAGAGACCTTAATACATTCCCTGTGTATTACTTTGTATGTGTGTGTGCCTGTATGTGATAAGTGTCTGCTGATCTGTGTGTGACCAAAAAGTTGAGTACCAGCTGGGTGAGGAACATCGATGTGCAAACACTGCAGCACGTCACGTGAGCTGAAAAGAGAAGATCCAGCAGCTTCAAACCACCATGAACAATACAGTCTGAACCATCATCTGCACTACTTATCTCTGTATAACTGAACACACACCTTACAGCTATACATGTATATTTCTATTTTTGTAAGTAATCTGAAGTCATCTGTACATATTTTAAGAGCAAGAGCACACATGCATACGCCACCGACAAAGCAGAGGGAGAAACTTGGGGTTAAGTGTCTTGCCCAAGGACACATCGGACATGTTGCTGAAGGAGCTGGGGAATCGTACCTCTTACCTTCCCGTTGAGAGACGACCGTCTCTACAACTGAGCCACAGCTGCTCTAAACTTTAACTTTATAAAACTATAGTCTTGTTTACTTCCTTTACTTAAAATGATTGCACACATTTGGAGATGAGGCGTATTTCAGGGTTATGATGTATATTTGAGCATGAAATAAATAAAATGTATTGTCACATTAAAACTGAAAAACAACATCTCTAACGGCACGTCTTCTGTTCTTCACATCTGCTCTAAACATCTCTATCCTAAATGTGCAGTAAGCTGCGAGGAACAGTCAGAACAAGCAACATGGGCACATCTGGCAGCATCGATTTAAACTGTACAGCTCTGTGGAAACTTTCCACATGAAACTGTGGCTAATCATTAAAAGGAAAATCCTGAGATCTAACTGCATGTGACAAAAAGAAACAAAGAGGTCCGACATGTGCTGCATCTTTTGAAATAAAAAGAGAAACACGGAGAGGGGAACACAGTTCCTCTGCTAATGAGGAGGAGGTAGAGTGGAATAAAGAAATGGGAAAATGAAATAAGACGGCTGCTTTATAGTAATAAAGGAACACAAGAACAGCCTCAGAGAGAGACTTGAAGTCAACAACCTTTGGAGTTCCCTTCATTTCTACCCTACAGAGTTACCAAGCAACTATGATGATGTAAAATCACATCAATAGAAAAATGTTTACGCCTCTCAGAAACTTCCTTAAGGTTACTTAGAAACTGAAGTAAAGAAGTATGTATGGTATTTTTCTTTTTGCAATGAAAAGTGTCTTTTATAGTTTAGTATATGTACCTTAATTAAAATGTCAATCAAACCATTACACTGTTACATTTTGTCCTTTGACTCATCTAACCGCCATCCGACTTCCAAGCGCGACATTTTTTTTCTCAAAATTTAAAAAACAAACTTGTGGCTTGCAATTGTGTAACTTACGTCATCAACAATGTCTTACGATGTTCAAAGTTACGTTTAGTCTCCATGCGCACCCCGTGATAGTCACTTCTAATTAAACACAAGCTCACTGTCTTGAGCTGCCTGTGACTCACGCCAGCCTCCATCGTGTGCGCTGCAGGTGAAGCTACTAAAAAGAATCAGCAGCACATCTGCTCTGCTATATGTGGCCACAGCGTTAACGAGCAGTAGGACGAGGTGCTGCTGCAAGAAGCGGGAATATTCTCATTTTAAATCTGTGATTGAGCGTCTGCCTCGAGCATCGTGCTGATATGTCTGTGACGGCAGCGTTGAACATTTTTATATGAAAGGGGACACACAGACTGCATGCACGGTGTGTGCTGCAGGAGTGAATAAGGACTTTTGAGTCTTTTTTGCAGCCCTGATCCACTTTATCATGTTTAATGCCGCTGTGCATTGATGTCACGGTAAATACTGGCCATCAAGCTTTAAAGTTGAGTCAATATTTTGAGGTAGGTGCCGTTTCTGAGTATCTGTTTAATAAGAAGAGAGTTGGTCTGAAGCCCAGTAGGGTACGAGACAAAGCTTGATAGTCACGTTGAAGGACCCCAGAGTTCAGCCGTCGTTTTCACTGCCAGACAGAAACCTCTCAACACGGACGCCGAGGTCACCATCTAACATCCATCTCTCACTTAAACTCTGAGTGTCGCTCTCTTTTACTAATGATGTGATGCTATCGCTAATGTTAATGAAGAGAAGGCCTGAGGAAATGGAGAGGCAGAGAGAGAGAGAGAGAGAGAGGAGAAGAAGATGGATGAGATAGAAAGGGAATATAAATAAAGGAATACAAGTAAATGAGAACAGATTGACATTAATGAATGCATCTGGCAATTGAAAAGAATAAAAATAGTCTCGCGCCGTGCTGTGTGTGTGTGTCAGCAAATGGTAAGAAGATTTATGAGTGTGTGACTATCTCTCCTACCTGCTGTGGTGATCTTGTACACAATTAGAGTTATGCCAATGAAGCAAAATGACATTAAAATGTAAGACAAGGCAAAAAAAAAAAAAAAGAAAGCTAAACTAGACTTCATGTATGTGAGGTTGAACAAATGGGAGCGAGCAGGCGAGAGAGAGAGAGGAAGAGAGAGAGGGGGATGTTGAGGGTGCCTCCATGAGTAATAAATAAGTTATCTTATCAAGCGACTGCTGAAGTCGCAAAGTGGCAGATTAGAGTATCAGGGTCAGGATGGAGAAGGTCAATGTTTATTTCATCAACGAGCTGAAGTTCCCGTGAGAGACCAGGACACGGGTCAACTACTTAGTTTAAACTACACAGACGGAGCGGTCAAGGCCTCAGACTTAAGACCAGAGAGACCATGCATGCAAATTCATGGATGAAACCGAACTCCACGTTGACCGTAGTGACGACTAACGGGCGGAACCGACCTTAGGAAGAGACATTTTTTTTTACACAGCAGCACATACAGCAACAGTACAGCAGCTTTCAGTAGCAGCTGTGTAGCGGTCTTGAACGTACAGTAACATCCGGTGTTTCCATGGCAACGATAAACATCCTGTCTGTCACGGTGGCTCTGTCATGGCGTCGTTCAGTTACAACTATAAAATTAAGGATTTCTCCGGCTTCGATAACTGATGGAAATATTTGAGGGAATGTAAATACTAAAAAATTAAATAAAACAGATTTAGTCCGTTTTTATCTAATTAAAATATTTTAATGTAAACACGGTCATAAAATTCTACATATTGTTCCTTTAACAAACACACTTTGGTGTTTAATCAGTTAAATTTGATGTTGTTATTCGCTGTTGCTAACTTTTTCCCGGTAGTTTTCCCTGTGGTCTCATTCAACAGGACGGTAATGGAGGAGCTGTCCATGGTGCTGAAATCATAGCACTGCCAGGGATATATGATTCAGACAGGAGCAACATCTGAAACTAAGTTAAAATCAAACCTCTCGTCTTGTATCTGCACTTTGGGGTCTGGCTGCATCGCCCTGATTCTGCTGCAACATGACGCAACACTGAGTTTGAAAAGAAAAGTCAAATGTGAATCTTGCTGTAGGGATTTTTAGAAGAGCGTCTCATGCATTTAATGCTGAGTGAGTACACATGTCCTGTTGGTGGAACTTATTCATTCCACTGTGATAGCAAAGCTGGCTGGAGTCCCTTTGAACCAAATGTCAAAGTGACTCGCTGGTTCTTGCTGGTAATGAAATGCTGTTTGTTGTGTTTCCTGAGCTATACGTGGAAGGATGGTACATGTAATATATATATCAGATGACTTCTCGGGCCTGTGAGTTCTTCTTCTTGTTTGTGGGAGATTTCAATGCCGGTGAACTTCAGATCACTGAGTCACCTCAGCGGAGAACAGAGAGGAGGACAGAGAGATGTCTGTTAAGGTCAGGAGGCAGCTATGGCAGATTGTGGCCTACACTGGGTGCATTGGTGTGTGTGTGTGTGTGTGTGCATACCTGCAGACAGAGCACTGCCTCTGAGGCTGCAGGGCGGTGAACATGACGATGACAGAGTAGTTCCTGGGCGGGGCCTTGACGAAGCGACGGAACTTGTCCCCGTTCATCCGGACGACCGAACGCCGGGAGGACCACTCCATCATCTGGTCAACTTTCTCCGACAGGAGATTCTGAACACACAGACGAGGGAAGAGGGCAGAGAGGACAACACATTATTTTAGGATCATCATTTTCAAATGCAAGCATTATTTTAGAGGGTCCAACAATGCGGAGGAAAACCAGATAACAGGCACATTGTATTCTTTGGTATTTAAAATAAAAACATCCCTGTACAGTGGCAGAATGTGAAAAAGGAATCGTTGAAGATTCATGCTGGATTCAAGTATCTCCATAATTAAAACTCTTTTAACTTAAATTCCAACATATTTAAGATACAAATATTGTGCTTTATATCCCAAAACATTTATCTGAAAGGTGAAGCTATTACTTCCTTTCCTGATTTTAAGTTAAAAATACGAGAGCTCGACCGATAATAGCATATCCAGTGACTAGCGTTAGCGGCAGATATATGCAGATATTTGTAGATTCATTCTAATAGCAAAAAGCATTTGAGTTTCAATATATGACACTAGCAGTTCTCGTTCACCAGCAGAGGGCGCTATATGGATTACAACAAGCATCATCACTCGCCAGAGTGTCAAGCGGTGATGCACGTACATGAACAGATACTTTCAAGCTGAGTGTCTTCAATAAATATCTTTTCCACAAGTGTTTGATAACTGCATTTGAGGGATCAACGCAATAAATGTGAATATCTATCTCTCTCTACAGATCGAAACATAGATCTAAGAAAGAAATTGGCCAATATCTTGGTATAATTTTTTTCCCTCCCCAATATCAATATCAGCCCCAAATATCTCATATCGATCTGGCTTTTAAAAACAAAAATCTGTTTTACACGTTGACGGAATATTATTTCTTAAAGGTGAGGGAAAAAATTGATTAATGCGAGTTTTAAATAGATTCATAACTCCCAAAAATCATGTTGTTTTTGGCGCTAAGTGCTAAGACTAGCTCTTTAACTCAGCAGAATGCCAAATGCAGCAGCAAGTAATTCAGCCAGTCTCAAAGATGACTGGTGTAGATCCTGAAGTATGTACTCACTCATGAATAGACTTTGAATCCATGTAGCAAGAATCTTTTTGAAATGAAAATAGATTCTCAATCAAATCATGAGACACCCAAAGATTCCCAGCCCTAATACTTATCACTGTGGTTAAAGGTGCTGCCTTCAAGATAACGCAAAAGAAATATTGATTATAAATGATAAAGTAAACATTAATGAAGCCATCTGATGTTTGAGTGCCTTCACGTTGATAATGCTGCCGTTCATGTACTTTAATATATTCCTGACTGACGTTAGAGGAGTAGCCGAGTAGTGACATATAGTTCATTCTTATAAAATGACCCATTCATACAACCCTCTTGATATCAGCCGGTTTCCTGACAGAAGATCTCAAAACTCCCTCACATTACTGGCCTGAAAAATCACGTTTCTTTAAAATCTGTATTTCAACTTTTTCCAAGAAAAGGCCAAAAGGCCGACTGTTTGTTCCAGTTTCTACAAAGAACGAGGCTGATACACAGCAAGCTGTTGCTGTATGCCAGTTACTAAATCTATATTTTAATAGGTTTGACGCATGGCCTTTTCTGAATAATGGAGTGCAAACAAAGAATCTGGAATACAGCAAACCGAACCATTATTTACAGAAAAGAAGGCCTGACTTGGCAGTCTGTGTGTGTGCGTTTGTGTATGAATGCACAGATTTCTTAGCGGTGTGTGTGTGCGTGTGTGTGTGTGTGATTTGTAGGGAGGCCGCTGTTGATTAAATCCAGCACGGCTTAGCGTAAAGGTCACAACAGAGTCAGCGCTGGAACACGACTCTAAAGGTAAACAACACACCCAATACATGTGTACACAAACACACCAAACTGTGATTTACCACGGTTTCTAAAGCTGAACTGCTTATGAGCACAAAGTCATACAGCGGACTACGGTCATGATAAAAGTGTGTGTGTGTGTGTGTGTGTGTGTGTGTGTGTATTACTAGAGTTTCTTCAGGTTGAAGTTCTCAGCAGGGCACCGTCTAGTTTCAACGGGCATCATATTTGCCAGACTTGAGCTTTGAGCTAACAGGTGATGAAATACTGAGGCTGCTGATGAAACACTTGTTGTTTTCCAACCTCTCACTGATCAAACTGTACACACAGAGCTCTCCGTTAGGGAAGCAGATTGCAGTTAACTCCATTTCTTTTTTTTTCCTACAGAGCTAAATCTGTGCTGAGTAAGGGTTCAATTAATCAATCAATTTGTATTTGTATAGCACCGATTCATAACAAGTTTTATCTCGAGACACTTTGCAAAAAGCAGGTAAAAGACCTTACTCATTGCTAAATTACAAAAAACCAGCGTTAATCCATCATGAGCGTAGCGCTGAGCTACATTTAGCAAAAGTTACAGTGGCAAGAAAAAAAACTTTCTTTTAAGAGGCAAATCTAGACTCATGACGACATATGCACTTTACAGCAGGAGACTATCCCTGTCAGACAGGAGGGGAGGTGGGGGGGGTCTCCCGAGGTAAGACATGACGTAAAAAAGACGCGGAAGTAGCAGACGGAGCAACAGAGTCCTCTATACAACACATACTCTACACTACAATAATGAGAATTTTTGCCTTTATATGAATGTTGGGTGTAGTTCAACAGAATCACACTATCAACAAAACAGCGGGCAGACAGTCAGTGAATGCACTGACTCCAGTCACAGGAAGGATATAAATGTCACACCCCCTCCTATCGGCTCAAGCTGAATTCTCCAGATAATATCCTGCATGCCTTCTCACATCAGCTCACTCACACTTGATGCAGAAAAAAATACTAGGGGTCTGTTAGGAGAAACTCAAGAGTGAAAAATGTGGCTGTTTGCGTTCACACATGCAGCTCCTCCAGCAAATATCAGAAGTTTTCTGCAAGTGTGAAAGCCCTAAATGAAATGCAGTATCAAACATTTAAAAAGGTCAAAGATGCTGAGCTTGTTTCAACCCTGCTGAACAAGTGACTTATCTGTCTGTGCCAATTGTATTATTTACTTTGCCATGTATATTAAAATATGTAGCCTGAGCCGGCTTAGTGCGCTGCCTTTCTCAACTAGGGCACAACAAACTTCATACTTCCGCCAGCAGGCATCTTTATACTCGTCAGGGCAGAGGGGCCTTTTATGCAGAGCAGTAGTTGGAAAAACGTCGTCCCGTGTTGCCGTCAATTCTCCCCAGTTACAAGCATAACACCTGCCAGTGGCTGCATGCTTTTCACTCCATGCACAGTATTTCTCTGCCTCCCCATCTTTATGCCTCTTTCCAGAAGTTTGCAAGTATCGGCTCAAGTAGACAGTAGCTAAATAATTGAGCACTACGTCTCACTCCCAACTGCTAATCGGGCTGAAAATCTTTCTTTCTACCCCGCTCTCTCGCTCTCTCACATATGCACATATTAGGTCAGTGGCTTGGCTGCAGATACAGATACAGAGCAGAGTTGTAGACCAAATCTCTGTAGTGAGCCGCCTGCAGAAAACATCAACAAGGACAAACAACAAAGAAGGAATAGATAAAGAAGAGGGTGAGACACAGACTGTAGTATGATGCATTTCTACCCTGTTTTGCTTGTTAACTTCAGACAACACACCATCTGCACAAATGGGACATGAATAATGAAGGAGGAGACTCACTAAGACACACAGCACAATGTAGGGAGACACACCAACACATATTAAGTGTGCATGTCCAGAGGAAGTGTACAACTTTGCTTTTTTTCTTGTCTTTAATGTATCCACAGAGTGTTTGCCCGTGTGCAGTCGGCCCCAAAAGGAGATCTGTCAGTCCAGGATGCCAATCACACCAGCAAGTAATGATGCACCTTCTTCATGCTCTGCTCTCACAAACACAGACAGACAGACGGACCGCAGTTCTGAAAACATACTGAAGAACTAAAGGTGAAGGAAAACAATGCAGACTGATGCCAGGTCACTGTGTCTTAAAATAGATAGCCCTAACTATCATTCTTTCTTAATGATTGTTCTTGTTTGTTTTTCTTTCGTCTGCTTGGCACTCCTTTACCCACTGGAAGTTTTTTTTTTTTTTTCAGTGAAAAACATCCAGGGTATTTTGTGTTTATTCAATAGCGGCTGCATTTTGAAAGAATGAACATCAAACTAGAACCAAGTGGGACACAGAAGTCTGAGTAGTACTTCTCTTGGAAACAGAAACTCTAACAGAGACTAACATGGCTTCAGTCATTTTTAGAGCCCCGCTGGTATTTAGGATTTTTGAGACTGACTGAGGGTTGTCCTGTACCATACCTATTAAGCACGATTTTCAAAAACATCAAACTATCCCTTTAAAGCAGACCTCATTTAACAGAGAGGATTAGAGGTACTTGTCAAAGCCTTCTAATGCAGAAGTATACTCATCTATCAGAGGAAACATACTGTCTGTTTTCTATCTCGTCTGAATTAAGACAAAATGATGCCTGTAAAGTAGAAAGTGTAAAACTTGTCTTAGGTGCAGTTCATAAGCAGGGAGATTTAAATACCTTATGTTAGACCTTCAAGTGACTTCCTACATTATTAACACACACACACACACACACACACACACACACACACACACACACACACACACACACACACACACACACACACACACACACACACACACACACACACACACACACACACACACACACACACACACACACACACACACACACACACACACACACACACACAAACAGCCTAAGACCATAAAAGCATTTATTTTCCACCTGAATGAGCACAGAGGGCGCTAAAATGAATCACATCTTGTGTGTGTGTACGATGCAATAACACACTGGAGATATCCTGTTTTATCCATGATCTTACACACACACACACACACCTGTACTCATTATAGGTCAAAGGTTATAAAAGACTATATATCTGCAGAACTGAGCTAGTGTTTAAATCGTTCTCTAGTTTCTTCATGTTCTTCTCGTTCTTTTTCCACTTGTCCATTTCCCCCCCCACTAATCTCTACCTGACTTTTCCTCTTATTTTTCTCAACTCATTCATATTTCTAATTTCTTCTTCTGAGCAAATCCCCGTGGTTTACACTGTGGTTTTCACTACGGTGAGCTGTGCATCAGATATCAGGGCTAAAAAGAGGATTAAAGGATAAACAAAGGAAACTTCTCAACAAGAATCACAAACCTACTGCAACAATAAAAAAAAAAGATGAGATTAAATTTAGGATAAGGAGGAGAAAAAGGACGACAAGGGGGGGAAAGAGAAACAGGAAGACGATTCCAGAGTGGCATTACAAAGTGAGGAAGAGGTCGACACATGGAGTGAGAGGCAGGACTGATGCACGCTCTGATGACCACACAGCAAGAAGACGTTACAGAGGGCACGATAGACGATGTTCAGGGTATCAGCCAGCCAGTTATCGGATCAAGCAGTCACTCTGCCAGCCGCTGAATCAGCCCAAATGCTGTCACACGAGTACCTCAGCCAGTTGGCCTGATTACACAAATTCAGCAAGCAAATCAGCTAAACAGAAACTCTGTGAACTGCTGTCAGTCATTCTGTGAAAGGACATGATTTAAGCATGCAGACAGGAGGTTAGAAAGTTACTCTGTCATTCAGCTGTGAGGCTCCATAAAACTATGAAGTCAGAAGTCAAGTAATTCCAGTGTTTCCCCTACCAATATATATTTTTTAAAGATTTTTTTTGTGTCTTTATTGTAGGGATAGGATAGTGGATAGAGTTGGAAATCAGGGAAAGAAGTCATTTAAGGATACCTTTCCAATAGAAAAGGACAGCTGTCATTAAAAGTAACGCATGGACACCAAGAGTCCTTCAAGTGTTTGTGTCGTCGTGTCGCTGTGACGGCATGTCGGCTTGTCCCCACTCCCCCCCCAACGCTGTAAACTTAGGGGAAACACTGAATTCTAAAACGCTGACCTTGCCTCTGTCTTTTCCTTCTGCGTCGCCGGACGCTATTTGTCGCTTTAAATACTTCTTTTTTAAATACTTCTTGGTAATTTCTTCCAGATCCATTTTTTAAGATTTTGGTAGAAATTGTCCTTAGGTCTTGACAGAAATTAATAACTCATGTGCTAAAGGAACAAATCTGTCATCTGTATCAGTTGTAAGTCTGTAAAAACTTTGACCAATGTCTGCCACGAGGTACCAATCTGATGAACCAATCAGACGCCTCCCTGCTCGTACTCTACCCCTTGCGTGCTCTAGCTCACACTCAAAGAGCGTCACCGATGACGGCGGACTAATATGCATTAGTCTGAATATTTCTATATATAAGTGCAAGTCTCAGGGTAGAGAGAAAAATGTTACGTTTTAGGACCCGGGAGACTCCATAAAGTATAACTGAGATAAAAATGTTGTTGATTTCTGGTTTTCCAAGATGCAGACGCGGGTTCTTAGAGGTGGGATTCAATCAATATCCCTACAGATAGCAAAACGAGGGCCATGCTGCCAGGAACGTTTTCTGCAAAAATAAATGTGACATCATAACTAAAGAGTTTGTCCGTTTGCAGACCTGCTTAATGTAACTTTGCTGTTCAGTGCTGTGGTGCTGAAACCTCCGGACAGCACCTTTAGGTGGCTTTCAGGTAAAGTGTGGGAACAGCCAGGGGCTTGATCTGCGATCAGGCCTCATGAAAAGCTGACAGTGTTTGTTCAATCCACAATCCCCGGCTCAGAGCGCTCTAAACACAAGTCTATTGTGAGTGAATGGGATTCAGCTCTGGCCATCAGGCTCCTATACACTTTCTTCCAACACTCCCATTGAAAGGGGGATTACTGGAAATTGGCTTTGTGTAACAAGGAACAAAGACTCATCCCTCTCCCACTCTGTCCCCGTCTCTTGGTCACACACACACATGCACACCCACACAAACACGCACACACACACACACACAGACAAAGAAGTACTCAGCCCTTTGTTAACACCAACAAAAACTTGCAAGTCAATTTCTGGTAATCATAGTGTCCTTATGATGACTTCAGGACTTTTGGGTTGAGTTGAAATAAAAATGATTAAAACCCACACACACACACACACACACACACACACACACACACACACACACACACACACACACACACACACACACACACACACACACACACACACACACACACACACACACACACACACACACACACACACACACACACACACACACACACACACACACACACACACACACACACACACACACACACACACACACACACACACACACACACACACACACACACACACACACACACACACACACACACACACACACACACACACACACACACACACACACACACACACACACACACACACACACACACACACACACACACACACACACACACAACAAAAACTCATGAGGTTAGAACAAAGGACAAGCAGAGGATTGGCACCGCTACTCTGAAGGTTTTGTTTTATTTTTCATTTCATATTTTTACGTTAAGAGGAGGGAGGAATTAAATAAAGAGCAAGAGGGAGGAAGTAACTGAGAGGTAGAAAAAAATACTAAGGAATAAAAAGATTTATGATGAGTGATGGGAGGGAAGAAGTGTTACTTTTAACAGTAGCATGAGGGGGAGCTAGAGCAGAAGGTAAATGAAGCAGAACCAGGGAGGGCATGTAAGGAGAAAAAGAGGACTCGAAGGACACAGCATGAAGACGACAGACAGCACTGATGAAGATGGACAAGTGAGCAGCAGAAGAAGAGAATGAGCAATTATCAAGACTCAAATGACTTCTTTTGTTTGTAAGCACACGACCAGTGTTCATTTCACGTCATGTCTGGTCTTGGAATGAGTAAGTAAACAACAGCCCAGCTGACGTCAAACGCTGCTTCAGTGTAGCCTCCACTTACAGTCTGAAAAAGGCAGACGTGTGGGAGGTCCCAGGATATGATATTGGATCTTTCAGGGGCCCAGACATTTCTGCAGGCGGGCCTGTCCATAAGCGCTGAATTACCCCCCTCTGCTGGATGCCATTGCCATCTCCATCTAAAATGGTAAATGGACTTGAGCTTGTAAAGAGCTTTTCTCGTCTTCTGACTACTCAAAGCTTGTTTACACCGCAGGTCACACCTACACATTCACACACTGATGGTAGAGGCTGCTGTGTGAAGAGTCGATCAGTATTAACTCATCCATTCATACACATTCATACACCGCTGACAAAGCAGAGAGAGAAACTTTGGGTGCCTTGCCCAAGGACACATCAGACATGTGGCTGCAGGAGCTGGAAATCTAACCCCGACCTTCTGGTTGAGCGATGACCGACTCTACCAACTGAGCCACAGCCGCCCCCAATCTGGCACTTTGAATTGTGTGAAATAGAACACAAGGAAGACTGGTCTGATGCAGACTGTACATTTCTCCTAAATCAGTAAGACACCCGGGTATTTCTGGCATACTGAGGCTCTTGCATTTGTTGGCATCGTGCATACTGCATTTTGGCTAAATCAGAACGTACTACTAGTATAGTAGGCGGTTTCGAAAATCCAATGACTAAATCTAAAAATGCTGCAAAAATTAGCACTGCACCACACACACTCACAACACAGAAGGCAATAAGTGGAACACGCAGTGACTACAGGAAGGGAAAGATGTTCACATGGCGTGATGTAAACGCATATACCATCACACTTTGAGTGTGTCTGCGTGAGTCAGTTCTCCTGTCAGTGCTATTGTTTCCATTTATCAAACAAATGTGCTTTCATATTGCCAGTTCCATATTTGTCAGCCCATAATCTGCGTTTTCCAGAAATACCGGGACTTGTCAGTGGAGGGGAAGGGGGAGGGGATTTGTCAGCTTATCTGCCTAATAACAATTATTTTAAATAAATGCATTTTTTTTTCCTCTTCCTTTGTCGATGCGTCTCCCATTCCGTCACCCTCTGGTGATTTGATTCTAAGTTTACATCTTTCCACCATTAACGGCAGCCGTTATGTGATGCTTATAGAATATCTAAAGACACTGTATGTTTTTTTTTTTTTTTGGGTCACAGATTACGGCTTCCCTCTAAACCTTGCAGGCAGTGACATTTTAAATCTTCTGTCATTCCCTTTCCCTGAAGCGCCCGTCTACATCTTTTGTGTACGTTGGTTTCGGGTGTCTCTGGGTTTAATCAAGTTAACTTCTAAACTTTGACGGATGTTTTAAACGGCAGTAAGGAGGGGGAGATTTAAGGCTCCTTTGAAAGCTGAAATGTGAAACGATAAATAATGTGCATTAGGTGTGTGAGTGTTACAGTCTGGATTCTGAAAAGGTTAACATCAGAGTTTAACACTGAATCAATTGAGACCAAAATTAACTTAAAGGTCCAACATGTAAGATATTTACAGAATTAAATGTATTTATTTATGAGTGAGGGACAATACATGTAGGCATTTTTACATCTAATTAAAGTGCAACCAATTAAATGTGACTTCTAGACCGCTAATTTGCAGTCATTGTCCCTGGTTAGGCTTTTAGGAAATGGTAAAGGGTAAATGGACTTGAGCTTGTATATTTATTTTCTAGTCTTATGACTACAAAGCGGCAACGGGAGAAGGGATGAAGCTGAGACCTGAGGCCTTCTCCCGTTCGACACGGTTTTGGGGGTTTTGCAAGAGACCTAACGTTTTGAATTTTTTTCTAAGTGCCAACGGGAGAAGGAACGCACCCGCAGGTCAGACCTACACATCAACACACTGATGGTAAAGGCTGCTGTGTAAAGAGTCCATCAGAAGTAACTAATCCATTCATACACATTCATACTCCGCCGATGAATCAGCGTGAGCAATTCAGGGTTAAGTGTCTTGCCTAAGGACACATCGGACATGTGTCTGCTGGAGCTGGGGATCAAACCCCATCAGTCAGTTCATGTTTTTATTTCTGATGGGAGGGGTATTCCAAATCTGTGGGCCGCTAACTGAGAAGGAGGACTGGCCAAACGCTGTCTCACGCTTTACTGGTCTATTCTCCACTAACTGCACCTCATTACTGGAGTATTTCTGAATCATTTGACTGACCAGTTCTTGGGCAGTGATAAATGATAAAGTGACCTTACTATATGATCAGACATTAAGGAAACATGCTATGTTGAAGTGCTGGCTTCTCTGACAACAATGCAGCAGCCAGTATGTCCTCCTTCTAACTTTAGATTCTGGTCCTGAATGCTCTGGATTTGTTTGGAGTGTGTGGGCGCTTGTAAAACGTTCATGCTTTAGCAGTTATAATCTGACAAGAATCACAAACAAAAAACCAGCATCACAGGAAAACGTTCAACCGTGCATTCAGGACAGCGGGCCACTTATGTTGAGTGCTGTTACTGTAACTTCTGTGTGGTTTGCTCAAACTATCCTCACACCTCTTAAGCCGAACTATATGAGTGTGATTTATTCTTTTTAGTTTTTTTCTGTCACAGGATTGAAGCACAATGCAGAGCCAAACACTTCCTCACTCAGCTTGACCTCTGCTCAGCTCTCCTTCCCCCCTGTGATTTTCTTCATCCTGTCTTTGCAGATATAATTTCTGTGGGGAAGCAGGGGGCTCAAATTGGGTTTATGGGGCATCTGTGCCCTTTGATTTTGTTATAAAGGCATCCCAATAAAAACTGGGGGAAAGCCACACAGGGCAAGGGGCCAACCCTACTGTAAGGAACAATAGGGAGTGTATCCAGGCACTCGGGGAGCACACGGTCACCGCTGTACTGCTCCCTGCAATAAAGCCAAAAGATGAAGGGAAGAGAGGGAAGTAATAATGAAAACAGGAAGGAAGGCAGAGGATGAGGAGGGACGAAGAGCTATACAAAAACCACCTGGGAAAGAATAAAGAAGGGACAGATAGAAAGAGAGAAACGGGGAAACAAGAAAGAGATGAAATGGGAGAAGTAGGAAAAGGTGACGCAGGATCACATGCAGCTATAATGGTATTATTTCAGGTTCTTGATGGTAGTAAGCATACCGATCCGAAACATTAATAATGGCAGTAATTAATTCTTAGGGCTGATAACAAATTATCAGATTGAAAGCTTGTTCTTTTGGCAAAAATATTATCTGAATGTCACTTATTCTGACACAGTTTTAAATCCTATTTAGCATTTCTTGGCTATTTAAAAAAAAAAAAATATTTTCTTTGGATTTAAATATCAGTGTCATGCACCAGGGCAGGCATCGGGGTACAGGGCAGATTAAATTAGAGTTAGCTAGTTTATACAAATTTACAAATGCATGCATGGGAAATATTGGAAAATAATTATCAGGGACGCAATTGGCAGAGGACAAAAAAGCAGCAAGCCAACCCCACCCGCACACACAGAGCACCGATGCAGTTTGTGTGTCGCTCTTTTAGTTAAGTCTCTTTTCACTTTGTGGAGTTTGCACTCCTTCTGGCCACACTATGATAGTTTAGCGCTTAGCCTACAGTGAAAGTTGTGAGGCACAGACCCCTCACTTGCGAGCTCTGCCCGACTCCACTGGTCACTCTTTAACTTTAACATAGGATTCTTTCAATCAGAAGAGCCCTCCACGAGGTTTTATTTACGGAACAATTTACCACAGTATTCTGTAAATGCATGATTATAAACCTGGCGTGGGAAATGTGGAAAAGTCACACTCCCAGTGTGGTCGGTGTTGCTGTCTTCCCCAGCACAGCGTGCAATCAGCTTTCAATACACAAAGAGTGGGGAAGTCTTTTTAATCACATCAGGTTGCAGTGATAGCGGCTGCTGCACCCGCGGTAATGACAGTGCGTATATCTGCGATTTATTCTGGCATATTGGTCGCACAGGTGACTCAGCCAAATTTGAAGATGAAAAAATAGGTATTAAATTGCGTCTTTTACACCAGATTGCACGTAGATACTGATCAACACATTACACAGTACAGTGTGTCTAAAGCTTCAGTGCAGTCACCCAGTGTTTGCCTTTGCACAGCTCACCAACAACCAGACCAGCATCACAATCACATTTCTGTAATGATCCCAAAACAAATAAACAAACACTATGTTTCCCCTACTTTTCTTCTTTGTGGTAGCCGAAAGCATGTTATGAAGGGAGCGCATGATTATCTGGCAAAATGCAAGGCAAAACAAATCTGTGTGTAAATTAGTTTCCTCAAGGATTTACATGCGTAAGAGGAAGGGGTTGGTGGGCTTAGAGCAGTAAACATTAGGTGGAAATTTAATAGAAAAAGTGCATCACAGGGTTTGAAAAAGTAATTCTAAATTCCTTGAGGGGCTAGGCAGAAAAGTCTGTGTATGGCAGGGATAAGACAGTACAGCACCCCCACCCCCTTCTTTTTTTTTTTATAGCAGCATCTGTGGTAACGTTGAGCCGGGAAACAGAGGAGCTAAGGTGTGGCACAAGGCATAACACGGGGCGTGGCAGGTTCATCCATCCATTTCCTATACTGCTTTTCCTGTTTGGGAAATCAATTCGTTTGTATTGACTTTTAATTGGATCACAGCAAGGTATGGTCGCATCCCCAACCTCCACACATTGCAAATTATGCTGTTTTTTTTTTTTCCCTTTGTGTCCTTAGTAAAATGAAGGAACAAAACACGTTACTTCAGAGAGAAGGAGAAAAAACTGATTTGGTATTGTTTGAGAAACTGAACAAAAAGGAGACAAACGGAGCCCTAGAGGAGTGCCATTTGCGGTAAAGAGCCATTCAGTTGAATTTGAAGGAAACACAAAGCAGATAGGAGGGCTCCTTCATCTCCCCGACACATGGCTAATTCATCACCATGTAGGGGACGTCTAACCACCAAGTCTTTCCGCACCTTATTATCTTTACTTCAGCTCACTCCTCACATTTCCCTGAAGTCGACTTAAAGGGAGACTTCACCCATTTGCATTAAGCTTTGTATCATTAGAAACCTGGTAGTGTTCTTGAATGGTCGTGCATCTCGCCCTCATTTTCCCCTGAGATGGGAAATCTTTGTAATCCTAAGTCTGAAAAGGAGCTTCCAGTGATGCAAAATGACGATTTTTGCATCACTGTTGCGGTTAGCGGGGTGAAACTACAACGCTAGTTCCTCATATTTTCGACCACTGAAGCCCAATCACAGATCAGTGGGTGGGAACTCACTCCCAGAACGAAACTTAATGTCCTCCATATTGGAAGCTATGCTAAAAGGCTCTATGGAGAAAGATGATAATGGTGAAAAAATATAAATATAGTGGCGACACTGCTGCTGCCGACAGGCCGGTCTTGTGTTTTGGCTGCGAGCCGGCCCCCGGGAGCTCGGCCGCGAATTTCCAAGGAATGCCAGGAATTTCCAAGATCAATTCTGGAAGAAATCTTGGAATCAGTTGAGGAAACGGCCTTAAGTGTTGAAGTAAATATGTCTGTAAATCTTTTTATTACTATATTTATACTGCTATATTGTATATTCTGCAGAAACTGTAATGATCGAATTTCCCTCTGGGATTAATAAAGTGTTTCTGATTCTGAACTAGAGGACCTTAATGGGAGTGGCCTGCGGTGCTGTGCATTCTGGGATTTGGTGTCTTTCATCAACATGAGCCAAAAAGACACTTTCTGCCTTTTCACGGCCAAGAAGGCACCAACTTCAACATTTATTTCACATTTCTATTACATATATGACCCAATGTCAATACAGATTCATGTTTCAACGGGTGAAGTATCCCTTTAAATTGCAAAAACAACTTCTGTCAACTTGCCTCTCCTGGAAGAAGAAGTGCAAATCAATCAACGACTCAGGACTCTGTGTGTTTGGGAGTCATCTCCCCATGAATGTTTTTCCATCAGCTGGGATCAAGTGTTCCGCCTCAAACATCTGCGTGTGCATTTTATGTGAGCGGGGACTAAATGTTTGATTCATCTCATTAAGAGATTTTTTGTAGCAACAGTCAGCTGCGGGTGGTCTCAAGCTTTAATTAAACACTGCAGAGAAAAAAGAAGAGAGTGACACAGCTTGAAGTCCAGCGACATCCTTCTTAATCCATCTGAAATCCAATTAGAAAGAAAAAAAAAAGTGCTAAAGGACTTTAAGTAAAGGAAATCGGAGGAAGTGTTTGCATGTGTGTTTGAAGTTTGGGAAAGCTAGCACTGCACTTGCTATTTCCCTGGACCCTGTAGTGTGGCATGCTCGGAGACGTTTTGTTGATATCCCTTTCAGAGAAATGAGGCTGGAGGGATGGAACGATTTACTCAACTCATGATGCATTATGCGATTTGCTTTTTTTTTTTTACTGCCTTACACCTGGGTTGCTTTATTTCCTGTCTTGAAAACAAATATGTTTTATTTGGAAGGAAGCTTAGGGACGTGTGCAAGATTGCAAAGTATAGTACTCTTTGTCTCCGTTGCCTGCAAAGCAAGTATGGAGACACTATCCTTTCTTTAAAGAGGTCATATTATGCCCTTTTTGGGGTTCATATATTTAATCTATGTACCTACTAAAGTATGTTCACAATAGCTAAAGTTCGAAAAAAGTGTCTGTTTTCATGTACTGCTGCTCCATGCACCGGCTCGCTTCTGACTCTCTCTCTAAGGCTCTGAAGTGTCCACGTTCAGAGTCCCCACGTGTGTCAAGTCTGATCGGTCGGCCTTTCGGCTCTGCCTTAATTGGTCAGTCGCTCAGCCACTCTGGCTCTGAGGGCTGGGGAGCAAAAAAATGAGCACCTTAGCACTACTGTGCTACTGCAGGCTACGGCATATCGTGGACGTGCTACAGAAGTTAACGGGCGTACAACATGAGCTGCAGGGCTTGCCACAACGAGCCAATGGGCTTAGATCAGTGACAAGACGTCACACTGACAACATTTAACTAATGCTGCAGCTAACAGGAGGACGTAGGAGAAGCAACGTTTCCGCGGACTTTGAATTTTTGCACATAGATGTGCCTAAACATGCACAGGACACATGCAAAACACACTAAAGAGCATATAAAACCAGAAAAGGCATAATATGGGACCTTTAAAATAAAGGCACAAAAGCCCCAAAATAAACCTTTAAAACAAAAAGAACAAGATGCTGAACAGTTGTTTCCCCAGTTATATGATGTCCCATCCTCTTCCACTCACCAGTAACATCTGACTCAATAAAGACATTAGATACTGAAGAGAGCTGAAACTTTAGATATGACAGAGAATTAGAAATTTCACTCCGAAGCTACAAATGAAATACGAGATGTTTAGTTATCTCAATGAGCCAATTAACATTCTAACCTTTAATTCCATCCAATAATAACCAAGCAGCCAAAATCTCCATTAACAACCACATATCAAGGTACATTCAGAGCTGAAGGTTAGGCTTTTGTTTAAATTCAGGTCATGCTTCACAAACTTTGCACTACAAATATCTAAAGGATCCGTAGCTTTCTGTGAGCTCTGTGGACAATAATAGCAACCTCTAATATATTAAAGTAGGACAAAGATGCACATTTTTCCTGATTTTCCTCTCCGTCTGCAGATACCCTTTAAATATTGCATGGAGAAAAAACAAAAAAAAAACAACAACAAAACAACAGTCACAGCAAGCCGGTTGGTGATAGAAGGCGGGGGAAGAGATATTAGGGTAAACAACTCATCCTCCGATTTATGAAAAGCACTCGCTCCCTGCCACGTCCACGGACTCTGATCAAAGCTGCTAATGCGAGGCTGTTTTCACAGGTCTCTAACGTAGGAAAATCGTATATTTGAGAGCACATGCTTTATTAAAAATATACATTTTATGAAACACTTTTCAATTCCTTGACTTCCTGGCCTCAATAAAAGCCTTCCCAAACCACTGAGCTGGGTTATCCAATCAAAATAAGAGCTGAAAAATGTCTATACTGTGAATAGTTGTTCCTTGCTCCGGTGCATGGATTGACCTGAGTTCACTTCTGCTGCCTGCAGTACTGTTCCAAAAATAATTGGTGTTTAAAAAAAAAGAGAAAAACGAACTTTAAGCCGAGAAGAGACGAGGAGGCACAAAGGTGGCGACTGCCGGCTTATGTTTAAAGCACAAGGCAGAGAAAACGTGGAAGTGAGGGCTTCGGACTCACTAAAGGTCAGGAAGTTGTGAGTCTTTCTGGCTATACAAGGTCCGTTGCATTCTTCTTTTCTGCTTCCCAGGTGTGCTGTGTGTTACGTCTTGTGTGACCTTTAGCTCTAAATCCTCCATTTACTCCTTTCTCTCTCCGTATTTATGCACCCGTCCAGCATGCAGACGGTGCCAATCCACCCGCAGTGATCCTTTTTAACGGTCAAAGTCAGGGGCCAAGGGCACAATGCATATGAAAGCATATTAGGAACAGATGTATAATTGGCCTAGTATGCTACCCCATTAGCCTTTGGAAGCTAACACTGGTATTGGAGCCTAATTACAGGGGAGCTTAAGTCGCTCCTAATTAGCCTTATTAGCCCTTCACATTTGTTATTCACACCTGCATAGGTGAGTATTCAGTCTCATTAGACCTATTACACAGAAGAAAAGAAAAATTTAGCTGACCATGTTGTGCAGAGGAAACAAAAGCTTCCCTCGTGGGCCATACTTTAAAATATAAATATCTTTTAGTGGATTAGCAAAAGTATCGCTGGTGACATTCATTATTTCAGATACTTCAAAATAAGACTTAAAGGCAGGTACATTATACCTGCTGCTTTGCAGAGACAGTTTATAAAGACGGAACTGTGGCTTAATGGCACGTACCGTAATTGGAACCCTCCATTTTGTCCAGCATGAAGGGATTCAAATCAATGACATATAAAGGCAACATCAGGCTTTTCCAGCTTTAAAAATACTAAAAGAAAGAAATCATATAAACTGACTAAATCTGCACCCCACATCCCTCACCTTCTGCCGTCACAGTGAGCATTTGTTGTGCATTCCCATGTTGCTAGTCTATAAACATGATTTGCACCTTGTAAACTGATCGGGCATTTCCATGATACCATTTGGAATCCAGTCACTGGTGTGTGATCTGTGGATGTTTTAAGCCTGTTCCACCGCACTGGCATGAAACCTGTGTCCAACCAGTTTACTGTTTTATGTGAAAACCAGCAAAAGTCAAAGTGCCAGATATCTGTGGTTAAGCTCATCACTTTTAGTGACCAGTGGCCAGTTGGTTGATGCGCCTGCCCATGTGCAGAGGCTGCAGACTTAAAGCGGACAGCCCGGGTTCAAATCCAACCTGATTCTCCTTTCCCGCCTGTCGTTCACTACTCCTTCTGTCCCTGATTTCTGACTCTATCCACTCTCCTGTCTCTCCAATAAGGAATTTAAAAATTGGACTAGATTATTCCAATGACGCACAGAACTGAGCTTTTCTCTCCCCCACAGAGAGACACTGACTGACTTCAATATGCAAAAATAAAACACTGATTGCTCACACAGTCGCCTTTAAATAGAATTTTACCTTCAATTTAAATGTTGCTAAGAAGTATGAGTCGTGTGCAATTTGTGGGGAGAAGTAAAGTTGACAAGCGTTAAGTTATTTTTCATGAGCGATAAATTGTGAAATTGGACAAAAAAAGGAGTGTGATGTGAAGACTGCCACTTTGGAATCAGCATTATGTTTGCTGAGATTCTGCACTTATATGATGAAAACTAGGAGAGTGCTGCTATTCGATCACAACCTCGGTTGGATAATCAGTTAGACCTGACTGAGCTGGCGTACCGGCTAACGAGCTCATTTCAGATCGAGCTGGTAATAAAGCCACCAGAGAGAAGCTGCTATCCATAACTGGTCTTGTTTTATTTCTGTGAAAAAGTGCATACATTAAAGCTCCAGCCACATCTAAGTACTGCAGCCTTATGGGCTGTGATAACAGTAATGGGAATTCTCCTAGCCCAGCAACCTAAAGCTGTCTCACGGCCAACTGCAAAGTGGTGTCAGGCTCACAGGGGAGCTGGTGAGCTAGTTGCACTTATCATATCGTGCGACGAGCTCGGTTGGTGAGACTAATTGGCCGGTCAATAATGAGAACAGCTGGGAAGGGGAGTGACCACCAGTTGCTCGGTTGAAACAAGGGTTGCAACAATCATCACAAATTAAGCTCCTCATTAGAGACGTGGACTGTCAGCCATAGTTCAAAGAGCCTCAGTCTCACTCTCCGTGTTAATTTGTTTATTAGAAGCAGTTCCAGCCGAGGGGATTGTCAACCCTGAGACACAAAAGTGTTTCAGTTTGAACAGCTTTCACCCCGCTTTAAAATACCAGCCTGTCCAAGAGAGGATGTTTCTGTGCTTTAACAATAAATAAAGGTCCTTTAGCAGCGAAGAAAAGCTCAGGAGATGTTTCCCTTTATAGACAAGTGACGCTGTGATTAGCATGTTGGATGTACTGAAAAACAGCTTTGGTGCTTCACTCCTCAGCGAATGGGTAATGATGAGTGTGTGTTTGTTGGTGATGCTCAAGAGTTTGCAGTGAAAGCACTTTGGGCTGAGAGATGGCTACTTGGATGCACATATGCCATGTTGACATTGCAGGATGTGTGATATAAAGCAGATAGACTTTAACACGGCATGCTGCAACATTTTACTCCTTACTGAAAAAAAAAAAAAAGTTAGGCAGATTTTGTTTTTGTGAATTCATGTTTTCTCCTGCACCTCTTCTGGTTCTAGTTAGGCTGCAGCCACAGATCAAAATGACTGCCAATTTGTGCCACAGAATATCTCCTTTTAGCAGCAACACCTGAACACAAGTTCAGTGTTGGGTGAGTCACAGATATTAGAAGGTTAGCTTATGATAAAAAAAAAAGTATGCAGATAAAACATACATTTGATTGTTTTAATAGATAGCAGATGGCTTGTAGGCAGAGGTGGACACATCTACAGGAGGGTCAAGGTTTCAATTATCGCTTTTTAAATTAACGTCCTGGTCAAGAACTAGTTTTAGAAAATTGGCAGCAATTGAGATTTTTATGAGCAAAATAACTGTGTAGTGAAAATGAATTGCATTTTGCTGCAGGTGGAGGCCTTATCGTCATTACGGGCTGCTTCCGAAAACAGCAATGACAGCAACATGACGCCTGCAGTCTAAGCATGATTTTTCGCCTGCTCCTCTGTTCATACGCATGCACCTAACCACCATCCCCACTCGACCCTGGGAGAAAAACTAATACAATTTAGCCGACTGCCGACTCCCGACTCCAATGCAAATTACTTTTTCTGTTACATCTTTTGGTGTATGACTCCCACAACGTTTTCTCTGTTTGACCATGAAAACAGTCCAACAGGTGACTTCTTTTGACCAATTAATAAAAACTCTTCTCTGAACCAGCAGTTAGATGTAAATTGCTGATGTGCCGACCTGTCAACATGTCCGATTTCATCCGATACAGATCCTAAACCGATGCATGGTTGCGTCCCTAAAAAAATAAGAATCTTGGTAGCCTTAAGACATCAATATTCAGCACCCTGATGTGTTTTGGTTTCAGTGAAATGACTTTCTTACTTTGACACATCAGCGTCTTAGTGTGTGATATAAAAATTTGCAGTTGCATCCCAGGGCAGGGCACCTTATAGATCATTGGGCTTTTACAGACCACCTTTTTGGCTACTTATCCCCACTGGCTGATTATTCCATGTCTGTGGAAAGCTGAGTGAGTAACCTTTATAAACAAGAAAACCCTGCATTTTATCTCCTCTTTTTTTAAATATATATTGAATTTTCACTTTTCCTCATGTTGTGCAGCCCTGATAGAAAAGCTAAAGATTCTGTTATTGTATGAAACTCACAATCGAAAAGGAGCCACATTCATTCATCACCATGCAGGAAGGTGGTGGTGTCATGGTCTGTCTGTTGGCGTCTATAAATTACAATATAACAATATTATCAGGATGACATTTATTTCCACTTATCTGTGGAGGTGTGATGATAAAGCATTTGCTTCAGCACAAGCTTCACCTGTGTGTGTGTGGTTTTTTTTTTCTCATTTTGCATTCAACTATCTTGTTAATTTAAAAGTTGCCTTCTCCCCAAGACAGAAGAACAAACTTAAAGACAGGGTTAGTCATTTTCGAAAACTTCCATGGTTTTGAAAGTAGCATTCCCTCAATGCTCCGTCTACATCCCTTCCCCTCTGTGCTCCCTCAAAAGCCACGCCCCTCACTTACATGCATGAGCGCCGTTGCACCAGAAGCGGACTTCAGCACATCGCTTGCATTGTGTAGAAACTACGTGATCTAATGTCAGCGGTAAATAATCTCACAGTATAAAAGTCGGTGACGCGCTTTGAGTGTGGGCTAGTCAATTAATCAATCATCATTTGTATAGCACCAATTCATAGCAAGTGTTATCTCGGGACACTTTACAAAAGAGCATATGGGATAATAGCTTTCTGTTGTCCACACTTCGTTGCCGCTGAGGTGTAGGTCGGAGCAGGCCGTGCATGAATGGGGGGAATGGCAGCGGTGGTTGTGCACACAAGAGATAGAGTACGAGCAAGGAGGCGTGATTGATGGCAGACATTGGTCGAAGTTTTTACAGGCTTACAACTGCTACAGAAGACCAATTTTCTTGGTTCCTTTTTCAGAGCACATGAGTTATTAATTTCTGTCAGGACCTAAAGACAATTACAACCTAAATCTTAAAAAGTGGATCTGAAAATGACAAACCCTGCCTTTAAACTTTTGATTGTATACAACAACAACAACAGGGTGTAGCGGGTTAAGTTAACAACTCACTTTCTTGCAAAACTCATCATGCCTTTGGGTATACAGTCAGTTGGGATTACTATCACTCCATTATTTAAAGTGTCCGTGCAATAGAGTTAAAACAGGTACGACGTAACGGGGGGCGAGAAAAAGATTGGAAGGGAAGGTGAGAAATTGAGAGGGAGACACAAAATGGCATTTAGAGTTTATCCTGACGACAGCTTTATGCTAAACTGCTCCAGTTCATCATGTTGTATTTCCTTATTGCTCCTTGTGTGTGTGTGTGTGTGTGTGTGTGTGTGTGTGTGTGTGTGTGTTAATAACCTACTTTGGGGGCATAAATAACCTGTCATTTAGACAGGCAAGCTGAGACAGAAATATGATTCCTAATAAATCTCAATACAACCCAGCGGAGGGGGATGAGCACTTCTGTAACTTTTTCTTTCAGGACTTTTACCGAATGAACCAACAAAGCCTAGAGGTTAAAGATGCAAGCCCCCTCCCATCCACCAACACCAACACCAACACCAACACCACCCCACCTCACCTCACCTCACCCACCCCCCAGCTGAGAATCTATATTACTGCTCTGGTTGAAAATGTCCCCGAGTCAGAGAGACATGTAGTGTGATAACTCAAACAGCAACCTCTGGTGTTGAAATATGAAGGGAGTGCAAAAACCTGCAGTTCATCGAGTATCCACTAGAGGCGTGCTGCAGAAGCTCCGTAAATCCCATATACACACACCATTCAAAAATGCACATTTGGACATTAGAAATAAACATGTTTACATCAACAAAAAAAAAAACTGGTCTGTCTGAATAGTTGTGTCTTTAACAGCAAACACTGTATGGGGTTTAATAAGGCTTTTTGTCAGGAAGCTAAAGCCCCCCCTCAGCTCTAGCTTCCTGCCTGGTGTTGTCAACTGAATGTTAGGTTGTTACATTATTTCCAGTATGGCGACCCCCAAGCTTCAGAAGCCCCTTTCGGTAATGGGTGACGTCACTTCAGGCTTCATCCATGTATATTTATAGTCTATGGGGCCCCCCTCAACTGCACCTCCTCTCCGGTCTCTAGATAAGCCGTAAATTTGTTGGATTAACCATTTCTAATATGGCGACCGCTATGGTTGGGCTTCATTTTGCTCCTTCAGAAACCAATGGGTGATGGGTCACCAAGGCTTTGTGCATGTTTATTTACAGTGTTTGTGATAACTTCACGTTCCCTTGACAAATAAATGCTTCCCAGAAGTTGTGTTGGGATGTGTTAATGAGTCATAACCAGTTTGATTACGTCTATTGTTACTTTACAAGGATTCACTTTAACGACACGAGTAAAGCCCTCAGGTCGAACAAGGCAAGAAAGATCTCTGGGAAGACTAAATCTGCTCTCCTTTCCACATTCTAGCCTACTGTGACCGTATCATGACAAGTGTTTTCAATAAGGCATGTCCTGTGACAGCCTCTCTACCATGCAGAGAAAGACTGAAATACACACATACTATATACACACACACACACACACACACACAAACTTTAAAAGGCTTAAGTCTTGTGCAGAGTGTTAACAGGCTTTCTGTCAGTGAAGCAGAAAGACTAAGAGTTTAATAAGAGAATCATCAGATATCTGTGACAGGCAACATGTACACACAAACAGACACACACAAACAGACACACACAAACAGACACACACAAACAGACACACATAGGGACAAGTACACAGCATTAGGAAAAGCTCTACTATAAGGCTTTCAATCTAACAACCGAGTACAAAGTCACGAGTGTGTTTGTGTCTGTGCATATGTGTAAACGTGTGTACTTGTGCATTAGTGTCTGTTTCTGTGTGCAGCTGAGTGTATTAATCCAAGTGTGTGTGTGTGTGTGTGTGTGTGTGGCCTGCAAACCATCACAGCAACACAGGTCTGTCTGGGAGGATAAGAGTGAGACGTCTTATCAGCCACGAGCCAGACAGACACACAAACACACATTCTCAGACACATTCCCGCACACACAGTGGGATTATGTGCCACATCATATCGGCTGTATGGCGAGGCCTGTCATCGTTTGGGGGGGGGGGGGGAGCAGCTAGGAGAGGGAGAGAAGAGATCAAGAGGGGCGAGGGAGACGAGTCATGCAGGGCAAGGGAGAAAAGTTGAAGGTTGAAGAAGAAAAATGTGTAAATGGGTTTAGGAAGAAGAGAAGAGAAAATAGGAGGGGTGCAAAGCAGGCAGTACTGTATGACAACATTTCCCCTTTGGAGATAGGAGTAATGAGGAATACTATGGCGGCTCTTACACGCTGTCAGTTCAAGGCGGGATACTTATGCCCCTGTTGCGTCTCCCTTGCCATGTGTAACACACGGACTCAGAATGGTAGAGCGAGGTTTTCAACGCCCCTGAAGAACTTACAGAGGTGTATTGGGTGGACTCTGTGGTGATGTAGAACGTCGGCGCTAGCATGATGAAAGAGCGCTGTGTGTGTGTGTGTGTGTGTGTGTGTGTGTGTGTGTGTTTGTGTGTGAAGCTCATGCTGTGTGCTCAAACCCAATGCCGCTGCCTGATCTGCAACACTGGTATGCAATAAACCACACACTAGAACACTTACATTTGCTGCTACATCAGGGGTGTGAAAAATCAAAGGTGTGATGACGGCATCAATGTCAAGCCATTAGCACTTGTCCTCCTGACACAACAACTTTAACATCATGGCTCAGTGTCTGAAAAAGGGATGAATGCCATGAGCATGTCATATGAGGTGGATCAAATAAATGAGATGAAACAAGCAGATGTTCCCATCACCTGACAACTCCTGACATTTGGACATGCAAGTGTTAGCTGCCATTGGGGATACATGTTTGTTTGCCGTGCACTTGTTCCACCAGGTGGTTTAAAAACAAAGGCATTAAAAAAAATCATAGAACCCCAAAGGTAAACACAAACCTGATGATGATTTGAAAGCTATCCTTAGAAAATAATTTACGTTCGCATCCAGCCACTTCCCAGCTAACACCACCAATCGATGGTATTATGCAACACTTTAGCTACTTTCACACTCGCACAAAACTCCTGAGAAACCTCAAGTTCTTGAGATGAGCTACATAGTGTGAACACAAACAGGCACATTTTTTACCCTGACTCTATCTGGAGTTTCTCCTGACAGACCCCTAGTGGAAATTCCACATTAAATCCAATGGAGCTGATGTGAGAACGCAGCAGGAAATAAATCAAGTGAATTTTCCGCATGTGAGTGGGACGGAGTGGTGACGTTTATTCTCGGTGATCAGTGCACGGTGCATAGACTGAATTCATGAAATCCTCTAGAAAAATACAGAAGTGCATATGTGGAAACAGCTAATGTGCATGGTTTATGGTTTATCAAACGTTTACTTTTAATGTGCAGATAAATGAGAAGCATTACAATAAAAGAGGCTTTTCTTATTCTTTATACATATACAACTTGCAGCCTTCAACATTATATGACAATGATATATCATCATTTGTGCTACCCATCTTTGAAAATCGCTGCCGTGTGAATATGTTGAATAGTGCTGTGTGTTACTAAATGATTGACAACCTGACTGTGTAAGTGACAAGTCCACAAATTATTGATTGAGACGTTATTTGGTAAATGAGCAGATTTATTACCTGTTGATGTGTAAGCAGGAACCAAGTGACACTGGAAGGTAATATCAGGGTAAATGACTGACTGACTAAAAGGCGTTTGGGTGAGTAGATGACTGATTGAATGACTGACTGCATAAATACCTGAATGACATATTGAGTAAGTAACTGACTACCTGATTGAGTAAATGACTCAATGGCTAATTCAGCAAAAGAGAGAAAGACATTTCAGTGGGAGCAAGTGCTTATACATTTGGAGAATGCCATGCAGAAATTAATGTTCATAACAACAAGGAAATACCCTTCACAACTTTCAGACTGAAACCGGGCTGGCCCAAAAATTAGCCTAAGAAATGTCAGGGAAATGGCAAAAGAGGAAGGAGGGGGAGGCAGGGTGAGTGAAGAAGAAGGCCAGGAGAACAAGGGAAGGACCAAAAATGAAGGAGAAAAGCACAGAAAAAAAGTAAAACAAAAAAAAAAAAGGGAGAAATCACTGCTTGACACCGCACAAATATAGAAATGTCAAAGGCGTGCGCAGAGAAGAGAAGTTGAAGAAAGGAGACGCAGGGGAGGTGACATGGGAGGGAAAGGGGGTGGAGAGCAGAAGATGGAAATCCTTTTGCCACTCAGAAAATTTGTTATAGAAGTGTTGGGAAGGGGTGTAGAAAGAGGAGGAGGAGAGGGAGGAATAACAGAGGAGGAAAATGACTTGGGAACGCAGGCCATCAGTCATCGAGAAAGCAGGCCTGACACTGCTGCATCAATAATTCAGATGACTATGGCTAATGAGCGCGATCCAAACAAATCACCCCTGAATTCAGTGAGAGAACATTGAAACATTTCACTGCACAAAATATGGCGACATTATGGCAGCTTCTTAGATGGAGTTTGTTCGGTATTGGCAATTCTAAAAAGGGAGGAGAAGGTTGGATATGATATTCATCTCCCTTGAAAGATTCACATTTATTTTCATGAGAAGAAAAAAAAAAAAAGGAGACAGAGAGCCCAAACCAAGACTGAGCATTGGCATACATACATAAAATATTACAACAAAAAGATAAGTTCCCTTTGACGAAAGACCGAAATAAAACAAAAGTAAGTAAAGGAGGGGCAAATATGAAGAGATTAAGAAGCAATGAAAAAGGAGCGCAGTAGACGGAAAGAAATGTAAAGACAAACTCAGATTTGGTGAAACTGAGCCTCGATCAAACCCACCATGGTGTCGCAAGTTCAAGAACTTCCCGTCTCCCAACATAACAACTAGTGCTTAGAACAAACTTAGAATATGGCGCGGTAACGTCCGAACACATTCTGACGACAACACTTGTTCTGAACGCACAGACGTTCCAAAAATATTCGCGGCTTTCTAGTGACCCTATGTCTCTTCAGCAAAGCAGTGGGCTGCAGTCTGCTGAGAGACGAGTCTCCCTCTTGTACGTTTGAATCTCCTGAATTGCAGCCTCTGTTGCTTTTGTCACAACATTACTGTCTTCGTTTACTGAGGTCAAAAGTGCATGAAATGGTCAAGTTACACTGAGAGCGCCCTCTGCTGGACCACAACGTAAACCACTTCAGACAGCCTGACGCGCTGATAGACTGAATATATCGAATTCAAACGACTACAGTTCAACTGTGTTCTATCTTCCCCAGGTTTGAATGAATATTCAAAATTAGAAGAAAAAAAATCTATCATGCCTTGGCACGGTACAAAACAACCATTGTGAAAAAACCCTAAAACCATACACCATAACACAAATTGCTAATTTTAGCCAATGATTATTTGTCACACAGTCCTTCAGCATTTAGCTAACCTCTGTTTTTGTTGATGGAGGACGGCAGTACCACTCAACTTTCCCCATATTGAGAATTAATCATTTTTACATGCTGACTGATTGTGGTTAAGAGTAATGTTACCTTCCCCCTCCCACATTACTGTTTTGTAACTCTCCTTTGGAAATGCGTAACGAAACTTCATACACCGAAACTTAAAAACTTAACATGCATCACGCTATCTTTTCTCACACCCCTGTCTGCACCATAAACTCTAAAGACACCATGCAGAATGTGTAAACGGTGAGCTATGGTTTATTCTCCAATGAGCAGGTCAGACAGAAAAAACCCAGAGTCAATAGTGCTTACACAGTGTTTAGCTTCATAAGCCTCGGTCTAAACTCAGCAAGTGGCTCAGGTTATGCCCTGAAGGCTCTACCCAGTAGTTTATTGCGCCTCTGTGTGCAGAGGTAGCAGGCTCTTATTATTCCGATCCACTTATTAGACCGGTCCCTGGGTGTGGTAGCAGGCCCGGTACTTTGCAATCTCCATCTCTCTGTAGATATATAACTCTCTTGATATATAATTCTCCTTGCCACAGACTCGCTGCCCTGGACTGTTTTCCTCACTTTTCCTCCCCTGACTCCGTGTGCCTCGGTATAGGAAGTGCTTACATTGGTTCTTTCTTTGTGCTGTAGTCAGCCTTAAGACAGAAACACAACACAAGCTGGATATAATATCTAGCAGAGCCAGGGTGATGAACGAGGCAGTACTGAAGGGATATAAATATTCTTTCTCTCGCCATGACTATTTCTTCCACTCCCTGAGGGGGCATATAGCCTGATTTAAAAAAGGCAGGGGTCCACCACTGCTGCCCCAACTTCGCTTTTTTATTTCCTTTTAATTTCTTTCTTTCTTTCTTTCTTTCTTTCTTACCCCATGTCTGTGACAATCTTGCTGTTTAACTTCCTCCCTAACTTCTCCTATCAGGCTCTATTTTTGTCTTCATGCTCCACCCACTCTTCCATTCGTCTTAATAAGCTCTACAAGGATAAAGGACATAAATGAAAGGAAAATTTGCTTTACTTTTTAAACATTCAACTTTCTAGGGCATAAAATACTATGCTGGGGTCCAGCTCTGACAATAAGTACCACTTTAACCATGTGCATAGAATATTACCATCTTCTATTAGTGCTTTCACACCTGCAGAAAACTCCTGATTGATATAAAGGCAAATAATCTCATCATAGCGTTGTATAGCGGACTCTGTTGCTTCATCTGCTGCTACTTCAGGAGACCCCCTGAAATTACCTAGATATTTTCAGGAGTGTGAGTGCATCTGTGAAAACAGCTTCATATTGTTATTCACACTTTTGCTGCTAAATATAGTGTTGTACTTTTCTGATCTGTAATTTCACTGCAAAAAAAGAAAAGAAAAGAAGGGTGACCCTCAGACCCTGTTGCCATTGGCCTACTGGTTAGTTTGCGTGCCCTATGTGTGGGGGCTAAAGTCCTTCACAAGCAGGCTGCCTGGATTTGAATCTGACCTGTCCTCCGCATGTCATTCCCCACCTTCTCTCTCTCACCGAGTTCCATACTTATCCACTGTCCTGCATGATAATGACCTAAAATCAGCCGATTTCTGTTGATATAAAAAAGTATGGACGTATAACTCCAGCTTTACATTATAGTCATTAGAATTTGCATGGCTGCTGTAGGTTTTTTTTTTTTATTTCTCTCCATTTCTGCAACAAATGAAGCTACTGAAGACCGTGCTCACTGATCTCCCTCTTGCCGTGCCGTCAAGAGTTGAAATGAAGTCCATTCCTTCTCCTCACTTTTAATACAAATTCAAGCTTCCAACAGCTCCTTCCTTCAGAAGACTTATGTTACAGCCTCCGTAATTTGTACTTTTTTTTTTTTTTTTTTAGATTTCATTACATTCCCAGCAGTGTTTTGCTCTCATTTCAGTTCGGTGTATTACAGCGAGACTATGAATAATAAACACGAAGTAGTCAATTTATATCAAACAAATAAAAGTGGTCTTAAAAATCAAGTTGCACCAAAATTACTGGAAGGCTTTTTCTGTGAAGCTCGTGCAGACACTGTGAAATGAACAACCAATGGTGAAGTCCTTGTAGACAACAAGTTGGTGTTAAATTCTGCAATAACATCGTTTAGAAAATGGGAAAAGATAAAAACACAGTTAGGCTACAATATTTTAGGTGATAAGGAGGCAGAAGAAGAAAATCCAAATGGGAAACCACACCCATCAAATCTAAATAATACCTAAAGAAGTAAATATGAAGCACATTTAAAACCTGGTGTATAAGACACACTTTTAATACATATGTGGGTGGGACCAACATACCAGTACTTAAGTGCTGAGACGTGCGCCTGTCAGGTGAGATAGGACAGTGGATAGAGTCGGAAATCAGGTAGAGAGAATGAGGAATGACATGTGGGTAAGGAGCCACAGGTCGGATTGGAACCTGGGCCACCCACTAACCACTGTGGCTCCAGCGCCACAAGACCCCCATTTTTTAACCGAACCAGAGCAGAGATCATTTGAGCTTTCACACCACCCCCAAACTAAACAAACTATCCCTCAAAGCACACCAGGGTTTGTTTCAAACGGACCAAACAGCTTGAATGCACCTTAAGATATTTCAACTTTGAGGACAGCCTTAGTTAACTTAAGATCTGCACAACCTCACACTTTACAGCCAAAGTTTGTGTTGGCCAAGGTACGACAAAGGGCAGCTGGTGAAAGACGGAGTGGATGATATGAATACAAAATGCTGCCTCACCATTTGGTCCATTTTCAACTAAATAAGATTTTCCTCCACCTCTTGCACTTCCTCTGCCATAGCCCCGGGCATGCAATTGGGAAAGAACGTTTCTCACATTATAAACTTTCAATATCCCTCCTGTGGCTCCCTGAAAGTACGCCTGTGTATATGTGTGCTTATGCAAGTATGCATGGATAGCTGCAGTCTGCTACTTGCTACAGAGTCAAACTATTTAAAAGTTCACAAAATACTGAAACCTCACTTTTAAGACAGTGGCAATGTCAGTGTCAGAGAAGTAGATGCACAACGGCGGGATACACTGAAGCTGTGATATGTGATTGAGAAATGCTCCTCCTGTCACTCCTTCGATAACGTAGAGGTGTCCTTGAGCCGGGCAGTGCCTAACAGCAGACTGTGGCTATAATGGGAAGCGCTCTGGTGTCATTTTGTGAATGTGAAACAAGGTGTTGCTGGAAATAAGCACTGATGTCAGCATGCTGTCCCTTAGCATTAAGGTTAAAAAAAAAAATGTTATTTGAGACGGTATTCATTACTTACAGTAAGGTGACGTTTTTAACTCAAAACTATCAGTGTTAAATTATCTCAGTCTATCTCAGAAGGGGATTGTTTTATAATGGATATTTTGTTTACATTGTTCATCTCTTTAACCTAAAAAGTGAAACGGTAACACAGGCTGTTGTTGTAGGTCCATGCTTTACTTATTTACCATGTGCAGTTAATAGCTTTATTTTTGTGCATGTCTCTTACTCTGCCTATGTAGATGTGACTGTTAACTACGTTTGGGGTTTGTTTATAACATCCTCTAATATCAGTGACTGATCAGCACTGTGCTTCATGTACACCATGTTTGTATTTCAATAAAAAGATTTTGACAAAAAAAAAAAAAAAAAAAAACTATAAGTGTTACAGAGAGGCTGCGTTAAGCATCCACACACTACTCAGGGATTTTCACCCCTCAAAGATTTGACATAGATCTCCAAAATGGGAAGTGATAAATGAACAAGTTCAACATAGTCGAAGCTCATGTTTTGTACTCAATGATGGATCTTTATTTTGAGTTTTTAATGATGTTGAACTTGTTTGGCAGGGGCGGATCAAGGGGAGGGCACTGACCCGCTATCTTAAAGAAAATACAAAACGAGCTAAATGATTCTTTCTCTGATTTTTTTTATTTTGCTGATCCGAAAAATGTTCCAATCTAGGATCTGTGATCCGATCAAATGGAATATACCTTATTATCGAAATGATGTACTGAAAAGAAATGTGTACATGAGACAAAATACCCTAATATTGGACCCTAAATAATGAAAATAATGCATTAAACTTATATAATATATTGAATATTTAAAGACACTTTAATGTACTTATTACAAAGCCCTATTCAGACTGCTTTTTTCTTTCCATTACTATGCTCAGGCATCATCACATCTATGTACATTTATATTAATTCTGTGACAGTGTAACGGTGGTGTACCAGTCTGTGAATGTCGGCATTTCGGAAGCTAGGCACACTAGCAGGTCCACATAGACACACAGTCAGACAGCGATGCATTCCCCCGCTGGCTCCGCTGAAAACATCCCCCCTCTGTAACGCCTGTTACTACCTATAACATCACACATCAACGTCACATGGGCGTTATTTTTACAAACACATTCTCACACTGATGTCAGAGGCTGCTTTGCAAGTGCCAATCTGGCCATCAACATCTTACCACATTCACGCCTTCACACACAGATGGTTCTGCTCTAGGGGGCAAATGGGGGGTTCAATGTCTTGCCCAAGGACAATTCAAAGACTGCAGGAGCTCGGTATGGAACCACCAACCTTCTGATTTGAGACAACCCACAATCGCCTCTCCTAATTGTAAAAACTGCAAGAATTTGGAAATGGGTGCTCATTTTTCCAGACTCCCATGGAACATCACATTCATTACACATGCACCTTGCACGGCATCCAAATTAGAAATGAAAGAATGCGTTTGTTTGTGTGTGTTTGTAAGTGTGTTTGTGTGCAAGTGTTTGCTGGAGGGCAAATGTGTCAGTCTCAATTATTCATTCATTCGCTCTCTCATTCAAATACTTTGTCGTCTGTGGTTAATCTGTCCATTTATTCATCAGTTTGTTCTTCCACTCAGTCGGGTCTAGTTCTTTCTTCCACCACTTGTTGACAATTTCTTTCCATCCATTCAGGTATTTATTCACCTGTCATGTATTTGGCCATGAATTCCTTTCCTTTTTTATTCTGTGATTTGTCCACTCAATCTAGTTTCTATTTATATGCAAAGTCAGCTGAGAGGGAGGGTTCAGATGAGGTGACTTTATGGCTGCAGCAGCAGCAGCACCGCAAAATGGTTATAGCTACAAAACAAACTGAGGCTGCTCAGTAAGAATCACAGCTATGGTCTCATACAGTCAGACACACTCATGACCTGTGTGTGTGGGAGGGGGGGGGGGGGGGGACACAAACCGTGAAGGACTGTCTGGCATAACCAACAGCCAGGAGATGCAATTGAATGCATTCATTTCAACACAGACTATAAACATACTTATTAATATTTCAGTTTTGAGCCATATTTTGGTCTGAAGTAATTTGGGATACAACTGTCAGACGGGGTGGGGGGGGGGGTCTCCTGAGGTAAGACATGCCAAAAAAACAACGTGGAAGAAGCAGACGAAGCAACAGAGTCATCTGTACGATGCTATAATGAGAAGATTTGCCTTTGTAGTTCAACGGACTGACAACATCAATAAAAAGAGCGGAGAACAACATACTGGCTAACAGAAAACGTAATGCAGCCGTTTAGTTAGAGCACGGAGATCGTAGTGGTTGTGTGTATACATTCTACAGGTGAATATCCTGCAGCGTTCTCTGACACTCGGACATGCTGTGGAAAAAAATACTAGGGGTCCGGCAGGAGAAACTCCGGGTGAAGTCAGTCTGCGTTCACATATACAGCTCCTTCTGGAAATATCAGGAGAAGTGTGAAATCCCTGTAAATAATTTCAGGTCGGACTGCTCCTGAAATTCTCCTGACCTGGATGTTCACATATGCACCTCACAGCGGGAGATTGTATTATCCCCGTCAGACCAGAATCGGCTATATGCTGCTATAATGACAATATGTGATTTTATAAAAACAGTATTGTAATCATCACACTAGTGTATAGTAAATAATTCATCCTATATCGCATCTTTAGAGTAACTGCCTTGGTAAAAAAAAAATAGTGTATTTTTGAGTGACTTCAGTCAACCTGAGACAAGCAGGTGAACAAACACAGTAACAAACATTCACATCGAGAAACCGCAAGCTTCCTCCTCACCTCCGGTTCATATGAAACCTCTGGAAACAGACCTACTTTCATTTCAGAGAAAATAACCACATCACTAAACCAGAAGGAGGTAAAGGCCATTTCCGTCTACCACAACCAGCAGACTGCAGCTAGCATGCAGCAGCTATCTATGACCGGGGTTATTGTCACATCCTCACGTCACTGTAAAGTTACCGGACACAACAGCAGCATTTCCTGCCGACAATATTACCAAAATCAGACCCTCGTTGTCGACAGCCCCGGTCAATGGGATTTAATGCAGAACTGGATGGCTTAGCCACATTAGCTTAGTATGTCATATAACGTTACGCTTATTACATCGTGCCGAATACAAGTGAAGCCTACTTACTTCATATAATTAACAGGAAAACGTAAAAACAAGTCAATGGTTAGTGTTTGTTGCGCTCTGCGACGCACTTCCTGTCTGTAGCGACTAACCATCGCTAGCTTACCGCACACCGGCAGGTTCATTTTCAACACTCCTCGCGTTGAACAACACAGCGTTAAACTCGTAAAAAAAAATATATCCCATGGCGAAGAGTGTTACCTCTTTCTTCTTTTGTCCTCCTCCGGGTGGCAGGCATAGCAGCAGGAGGCAGATAACAGACAGAACCGGCAGGCTGGAGATGGATTTAGCCCAAACAGACGCCATGACGGAAGGATGCTTTGACTGTGAGACACGTCTCCGCCCAGGGATTGGACTGTGGTTCGGCCAATCAACGACGAGAGATTGGAAACGCGGACGCTTATGGGTCTTGTAGTTTTTTTTAAGGCAGACTGTACCTTCGCATATAATGCTGTTGATTTTAACTTAATTGAACGCTTCTTTTGGAGGCTGTTGAAGCCATTACAGTTTAAATAACTGCATTATACATCAGGAATATCTTCTGATTAGTGTAAATAATGTAAACAATTAGATAGAATCAGGGCAAACAAACACTAGGCCCAGTTGCCCTGCACCCCTAAAGCACTATTGCCCCCATTCCCCTACTGGCCTGCACTCACACTGCTCCAGGATTAACCGGGCCTGAGCACACTTGTACATAACGTCATCAAACATGCTTGGGCACAGTACGGAGTGCCTTGTGTGAGTGCCCCTTAAACTGTTTAATTCCAATGCAAAAACAAGTACAACAGAAACGTTTAAGGCAGCATTAAAAATGATGTTGTGACATAAGTTCAGTGTTTCCAGCTTTCTTAGCTGTCTCAGTTGTCATACAGAAGAACAATATGAATGTTAATCATAAGTCAGAAATCACACTTAAAGATTAAAAGTGCAATCGTACTCAACATGTTTATTTATTTTATTTTTTATTTTATTTGTCAATTTTATTTCATTCAAAAAAACAATAAAGGTAAGAAAAACAAACAAACATAAAATCTCAAATTTTGAATGAAAAGGAGCAGAAAGAAGATTAATCTTATAATATCTGCCCCTCTTTTACTAAACATTAATTAAAACAAAACAGAACACTTACTTGTTGTTGGCATCTTTTGGTTTGAAAGTTTAGTTTAGGTTTCATGTACGTGTTCCTGTGTTAAAACCCTTGAAATTAATCATATGGCTGAAGACTCTCTCTCTCCCCCCCCTTCATTAACTCAATCCAGCTGCTGAACACTTAACACAGCAGACATATGATGTATGGATGCTCTGATAGACCTGAACATATTCCATTAAACAAAAAAGGAAACTAGCAGCGACATTGTTGTTCATTGAATTGAGGATTGATATTTCTTTAAGTGCCTGATTCAGCATTAACAAGCATGATTTAGAAATATTGCAATACAATAGAAGAGTGTAAGAAGCTTTAAGTGCAGGGCAACACCCCCCCCCCCCCCCCCCCACACACACACACACACACACACACACACACACACACACACACACACACACACACACACACACACACACACACACACACACTCCCAGTGCAGGTACATTCATTTATAACCTAAGCAGTGGATATGAAAACAAACACTGGTTATAAAATCAATCGAATTGAACATTGCAGTAGATGTCTTGGGAGATATGAGTACAAAACAGGCAGCGAGGATGGATCCCTCAAGCAAAGTGGAAGGGGGGGGAGGGAGGGGTGGGGGGTAATGGCCCAGCAATAGATGCTTAAGTGGCTTGTGCAAGGTCTAATGACCTGCTGGTTGCTCTAAAATGTTCCGCTTAATGGTAGTGAGAGCGATACCTTTGAAGTGAGACTGAATGGCAACTAAAGAAAAAGTGTAACTCAACACAAAAGTCATGAATTATTATTAATATTGATGAATGAAGGGATTCACATAGCCTATGAAAGAAAGGAAGTTGGTTTCACAAAAGCTCTCCGTCTCTTTCTCACACACACACACACACACACACACACACACACACACACACACACACACACACACACACACACACACAGACACACACACACACTAACACTAACACAAACACACTCACACACTAATACAAACACAAACACACTCACACACTAATACAAACACACTCACACACTAACACAAACACAAACACACTCACACACTAACACAAACACAAACACACACTAATACAAACACAAACACACTCACACACTAACACAAACACAAACACACTCACACACTAACACAAACACAAACACACTCACACACTAACACAAACACAAACACACACTAATACAAACACAAACACACTCACACACTAACACAAACACAAACACACTCACACACTAACACAAACACACTCACACACTAACACAAACACAAACACACTCACACACTAACACAAACGCAAACACACACTAACACAAACACACTCACACACTAACACAAACACAAACACACTCACACACTAACACAAACGCAAACACACACTAACACAAACACACTCACACACACACACACACACACACACACACACACACACACACACACACACAAAATGAAGCATGTTGGAATATTAAAGCCAATGCAGCGTGAAACAATCACCACGTGTTGCAGCCTTGTTAAACCATGGTTCATTGTCTGTAGCTCAATCATGGAAACATTCCCAGACTTGCTGGGATCGGTGTAGAATGTGAATTGATTCGTTTGGAAATTGTCTGGCATGATTGTTACTCAGGAATAAAAGATTCTGAATGTTTAACGTGAAGTTCACTAAAGTGTATAGACGTTGAATCTGTGTATGGTGAACATTTTGTCTTAGGGATGTCTTTTCAGTAATCATTTTAAATGAAGCATTGTCAGTGAAGCTGCAGATTACTTGATCCTTTTTCTGATTGTGTTTTTGAAGAACAGTAAGAATAAAAACTTCACAAAACATGAGTATGTGAGTGGCAGTAGCTTGAGCTGTAGGCTCACGTCCCTGTACAGACCAAATCTGGAAATTTGTCTGGTAGCTTGAAGAGGTACAAGTTCACTTCCTGAGCACTGCCGAGGCGCCCTTGAACAAGGCGTCAACCCCCCCCCCCCCCCCACCAGCTCAGGAGTGCTCGCTGTGTGCAGCCCCCTCACTCTGACATCTCTGCATCAGTGCACGTCCACAGGATCCTGTTTGTGCATGTGTGTGTATTTCAGCCTGTGTGTGTGTGTGTGTAGCTTGTTCAGTGTGTAAATTATTAGTCAGCGCACTATCTCAAAAGTCTAATAGCCTATATCACAACTTTTTCATTGAAGAAGTTATTTTTAAAATTAGTCAGTTTTGCTTCAAAGAAATGTATTTTTAAAAAGGACATTTTGAAAATGTTGCAGGTTACAGAGGATGAAGGGACGCTGTCGACTTCAGGCTTTTTGTGGCAGTGGTCAAGACGGTAGTTTCAGAGCGCTGATCACTGGTCCTTTCTGTTGCTAAGTTACGAAAGTTGGCTTGGAGCTCTTTTGCTTCCCTTGTGACTATTAGCCCTGTTTTAATTAGCCTATTATACTTAATATTTTATAAGATATCTGTTTTATACCCTTGAAAAGACAGTTGAGTCTCTCCTCTACCATTGTAGTTGAAAAAGATGAAAAAGAAGACCTGCCTCTTCTTTACTCTGATTGGCCGCTGAGGGAGAAGAGACATTACCGGGCACAGAGTGAGAGTGCTGTAAGCGCTGTTACAAATAACAGCTGACAGGTAGTTTTTGTGCTGAGGAAGCTGAGCGCTGATCTGTTTTGTTTTAGAAAATGGAGTAGTGGAGAGAGGCCACAACTTCACAGCATTCGTTGCTTCATTGGTTCCCAACCTGGAGTTTATGTTGAATTCCTGAATGTCCCCTCCTCTCATTCATCCGAAATAGTGATCAAAGCAATCGCTAACATCCTTACCTTTGTTTCTTAGGAATTCCCTCAATTATCTCAGATTTGCTGACTAATTCAAACAAGTAGCTGTCAAAATAAGCCCTGCATGGCAATAACGTTATACCCTCCATTTGGCTTTTTGCTCTCTTTTTGCTTTCTGCACCTCGGAAAGCAAACAGCTGCACTTTGCATCGGAGCAGAAGAATAAAGGTCCTATCTGATCACATCCTCCAAGAGCTTTGTGAGAGGGAGAGAGAGCGGAGAGACAGAGAAGCTTGTTAAGTCAGTTGCTGCGCATCGCACAGCTGCATGGCTCTTCAGAGTAATGGGGCAGGTAAAAATACACTACAAGATAGGGAACTTCTGTAAGGTATAACAAGTTTGTAGGTCTAAGAGTCGAGAGAGGGAATGTTCAATGTGAAGCTGCGCGTTCCTGAACAACATCCCACAGGAATTGGGGTTGAAATTTGATGAATTCAAGTGGATTTTTGTGAGGGAAATGCTGATAGGTGTAGGGCTTTTTGCTGTCTTGGTTTTTAGTAAACAGTGCTGGCAATAAATGCACGGGGCTGACTGACAGGGATTCATTTGCTTTTCGGGGTAAAAAGGCTCGATGGAAGAAAAGGAAAACAGTTGATGGCATTTTAAAATGCAGGAGAAGCAGAGGGAGAGAGAGAAGGAGGAGGGAGATAGGTGATGTCATTTCCAGCTGGCACAGGACTGGCTGTCCGTACCCGATATCAGCCGCTCCCTTATAAAAAATAACGAGTCCTGGGGAAAATGATTAATTGCCCGACAGCGCAAAGTTTATAGAAAAGAAAGAGAGGGGGGGTGGCAGGAGGGTGGAGGTGGTGGGGGTCCCTGAGTTACAGAGGAGCAGAAAATAGCCAGAGTGTAATGGATAGAGAGAGAGAGAGAGAGAGAGAGCACAACATCAAAGTGGAAACAGAAAAAAAGGGAGAGAGAGTGAGAGGAAGAAATAAAAGATGTTGGGGTAAAAAGGGATTTGATGCAAAGTGGCGGCAGATAGCAAGGGGGGGATGGAGAGAGAGAGGGGGAGAGACGAGTGATGAGAGAGCGAGGCAGGAAAAGAAGAAGAAGAAGAAGAGAGTCGGACAAACAGAGAGCGAGGAGGAGCATGAGAGAAAGAGTGAGGATTCATTAATATGATGTTCGTTATCTCTGACTGACTCCCTCAACAAATGTTCCTCTGTGCTCTCTAGAGGGCTATTCAATAGGCCCATCGTGTGTGTGTGTGTGTGTGTGTGTGTGTGTGTGTGTGTGTGTGTGTGTGTGTGTGTGTGTGTGTGTGTGTGTGTGTGTGTGTGTGTGTGTGTGTGTGTGCGGTCAGTTGAGTTGAGAGTTATTTTGGCTTTAAGTCTAGTACCATTTTGATGAGATGGGGATAACTTTTGATAGAGACTACATTTTACTCTTACTGTTAATAAACGATGAAGATAATGAAATTCTAAGCTAGTCACATTGAGGTTGATCAAGGTTTTTCCACCCACAGCTCAAACTGCATAGATCACCCCTCACCACATTCTGACTCGACTATACTTCAAATAAAGTCTTCTTGATAACGTACAATGGACGTAGTCTTGTTAGTGAACACACTGTAAAGGACGCTAAACGGTCCAATAAATGTTTGAAGCTGTAGCTGGATTCTTCTTGCAAACGGGCATGTCGCCATCTTGGAGAATAATGGAGGAAATACTTTTTTAATTTTGCTCTTTTAATTAAATATTACACACAGTACAACCTTTTTGAAGTGGAACTTTGAACCTTTCTTACTGCAGCGTCGTGGATTACTTCCATTCCAATTGTGCAAAACTGAGTTGGTGATTTGACTAAAAAGTCACATTTTATAGGATAGTAAATGAGCCAAGGACGGTTAAAATATGCGCTGATTCATCATTTGACTTGTTTCCAAGGCAATTTAATTTATAGTTTGTTTGTTTTTTTGCAATATTTGTGTGAGGTCTGTGACATTTAATCACAAAATGTAGGTGTAAGGAGAAGGATCTGCAATAAACTGAGATCATTGTGGTTCAGAATTTGCAGCCACTATTTAATGAATTTGTAGAGATGGACATCCTCTCCTACCCCTTCTTCTTCATATGAAGAATGTTTTCTGCCTCTCCTCTCCTCTCCTGCCTTTTTATTCTCTCCCCCCTCATTTGTCCTCACTCCCTCTCCCCCCCCCCCTCCCTCTACTCTCTCTCTCCACTCCACTGCTCTTCTCCTTATTCAAAAGGTGTGTGACAGATAATAAAAAGCTCTGGTGGTCGGTAGGCGGCGACACCTTATTATGCAGGAGAAAGATGAGGACAATTTGCACTGCAAGAAAGAAAGAAAGAAAGAAAGAAAGAAAATGAGTACATGATCTTTTTGTCTATGTGTCTCTCTTGCCCAGAGTCACAACAGGGCTATATATGCCTACAATACAATTTAGTGCTTGTGTCTTCTGTTTTTCATCATACTCAAATGCACACACACACACACACACACACACACACACACACACACACACACACACACACACACACACACACAGGCAGCAACATCAGACTTTCTGCAACAGCCTTCCAACAGCCTCTGCATTTAAATCTCTCTCTTGTCTTCAGTGGCAAAGCATTTTCTATTCATCTACTTGATTAGAGAGAGAGTCTTCCCCTCTTCTCTCCTTTCCTCACCCTCCTACCCTCACACACACACACACACACACACACACACACACACACACACACACACACACACACACACACACACACGCACGCGCGCACACAGACACACACACACCGGTGCGTCAGTCATAGGAATAATATACACCATAAACCTCGCATCCTTCTCTCCTCTCGTCTCAACTCTCACAGCTCTCCTGATCTCCTCTCTTGAGCGTTTCTCCCACCAGGACTCTCTCTCTCTCTCTCTCTTTATCTCTGTCTCTCCCTCTCTCTCTCTCTCTTTCTCTCTCTCTCTGTCTCTCGCTTTTCTTCCAGTGAGAGCTGATATCTCTGGCGGTTTGCCGCATGGAAGTCGCCCAGGCAAGGCAGAAAATCATCTGTCTGATCCGGACTCCTTCTCCTTCAGTTGCCGACCACTGCTGCGCGAGCAGACACAACATCACTCTAACATTTAACGGGATTTCAACGGGATATAACGGTATTTATCCGCTGACCGACTGACAGGAGAGTCCTTAATCCAGGCTTCATTCCTGCAGTGGGGGTAATAATTCTTACTCAGATGTAACACCAACAAAAAAAAGGAAGACGGACCGGATTGTCAAGTGCGCAAAAGCCGCAACTTGAAACATTACGCACGGCTTCCTCTATCTTATTCCTTTACATTTTATATTCCCTCCTCTCCCTGCACCGGCAAACCGGGGACCGGAGGTGGTGGTGGGGGGGACTTCCACGGCATGGAGTCCCGATTTTACCAAGCGACCCACCGGGAGGAATGAAACTGAGAAAATTCGTCGCGGTGGAATATTAATAACCTAATCCTAACGATAATCCAGGGGATGTTGCACCAGAGTTTGGGACTCTAGAGAGCATTCCAACTTTTTCTTTTCTTCCCCATTTTTAATCCCTCTACTCCTCTTCTTCGCCAGTGGGACTTCTATTTTCGTGACTGATTTGCAGCACTTCACTTCTCCATCATGGACCGGTCGACGTCTTTGGATATAGAAGCGCTCAAGGTAAGAGGAACGCATCCCGGCGGCGCGCACTTGCTCCCGGGGTAGAGAGTTGCGATGCTCCGCTGGCCCGTGTGGTTGGATTGACGAATTGATGGCACGGTGGCCTCGTGGGTGACTGAGTATGATGGGTGGCAGGTCAGATGACAGTTATCATTGGTTGGCTCCTTGGATTAACATGCAGCAGGGTGACGGATGGTGGAGGGTAAAAAGCTGCTATGCTGGGTGACTTGATGGGTGACTGGGTGGCTTTTTGTGGCTGGATGGGTGACCTTATGGCTCCATGATGCTTGGGCGGACATCTGGATGCTGCTGAAAACTAATAGATTTTTTGTGCGCAGCTCGGGTTGTTGCAACACCATCCAACATCTCTCCTGCTCTCTTAGATATTATCAACACTCTTTCTCTGTTTGAAAATTAGAGAGAGAGAAGGAGAGATCGGCGTGTGTGTGTGTGTGTGTGTGTGTTTGTTTGTTTGTTTGTGTGTCAGTGTTTAGTGCGTGTGCTGAATATCAATATGCTTCCCTTGCACAGAGAGTTGTTGCAAGGCGTCGGTGGGACGCTCGATAGACGGGACGGATTGGCCCGACGGGGCGGCATCTTTGTGCAGAGGGTCTGTGAGCATGAAAGTGAAGGAGGAGATGGCGACGCCGCCCGGTTATCACGTCTCACTCCGTCTCTCTCTCCTCCTCTCCTAAATTATTCTCACTTCACATTCATCCCCTCAAACCAGTGTGGCTGATGTGTGTCTGCTTAAAAAAAAAAGAGTGATTCTGCACGTTTGGAAACGTCCTGATAAAAAAAAAAAAAAGCTCTACAAGTGAGCTTGGGTGAAGGCTATGTGTGCGCGTGGTGTGTGTGGATGTTGGGTTGCTGCTTGCCCCCACCTCCATATGTTTACGTGTATGTCCACATGGCCATCATTATGTTGCAGCCATGTGAATGTTAAAATGAGGAGGATAATTAAAGGTTGCCCTGCAAACTCCACCAATTATATCCTGCTCTGTATGTGAGGGTTTTTTTTTTTTTGTTGTACTGTGTGCAATGGATCAGAAAAATTCAACAGAGCAAAAGGTTATTTATAAGCAGCTGTACCTAGCAGCATTCAGCACCTGCTCCCTGTCTGAAAAGGGAAGAAGTTTAAGAAACATTTGTGTTGTTTTTGTGCACGTTTGCTTTGTCTCTTAAGTCATGCAAAACCTGTGTTAAAATGTGTGTAATAAGATGAAACAGTTTCTTCAAGCGAAAGGTTCCCAAAGTAATACAAATGTAATGCTTTATGGATGATGACATATATTGTAGGAGAATTTGGATCATTTATTATGACAAGCCAAACAAATTCAGGCGGGTCATTGCAATGCAGACGCAACTTTGTACTGAAGTCTAATGTAATGCTGTCTGAGTTTTCATCAGGAAAAGTAAAGCAGGGAGGAAGCGTGGGCGGAAGTGTCCATTTTCTATGTGCTGCGGCTGTTACTGATAACCAGTGATTGGATAAATCAGCAAATCGATGAGATTCCCCAGGGGTTTGACATTTCAAGTAGCATTTTATGTGATCAAATTTCTGAGAACAGGACCTCGAGACTGCGCTGTCGCAGGGCTGCAAATTGACTTTGACTCCGCTGGCTGGTTGTCATCAAGATGAAAATTGACATTCAGATTTAAAAATGACCTTAACTGTTGGCCAAGGAGTTTGACCTGCGCAGCTGTTTGAGTGTTGCTGTTTGTCGTCGTCCAAATGAGCGGTGTGCTGGTTTTTTTTATCTCCTGTTTGGTTTTGTATGTCTGTCAGTAATTTCATACTTTCCAGGTGAACTTGTAACACACAGATTGTCATATATGCAGATAAGAGACAAATAGAGAGGAGAGAACTAACATTCAGTGCAACACAACTCATCGGATTTCTGAAATTGTGAGCTAAAAATGATGCACACTTAATCAAAGCAGAACATATAGTCATTTTTGTTTGCCAGGATGTTATATCCCGGGATGTTTCTTGAAACTCCACACCCAGACAGAGCCTTAATTTGGTGGCAACAAGGGACCAGCAACCTCATTAAGGACGTACAGAAAAAGCAATTCAGAAACACTAGAAAGTCAAAAGCAGATGCATTTGTGCAAAACAAATGCAACAACTGAAACATGCTGCAAGTGCATTAACATCAAACCAATAAAGAACTGAAATATTGATACCAAATTAATTATTTGACCTCAGGCTGTGAACATGTTTATTTCTGCTGTAAACATGAACATATAACATGGGACCTCATGGGGACGCTGTGAACCTGAAGTGGCTCATTTTTCAACACCCGCTCTAAAGAATACTGACCTTTCCACTTTACTTAATAAGGAGGTAATTGACATGACTGTGCAAAATCTCCGTCCGTGCAACCCCTACCCGTACCAGCACACCACCACACCACCACACCACCACGCCCCACAGCACTGGGTGGCCACCAATCAAGTCCGAACCCTAGTGGTGTTAGTCATTTGCTCTGCCCATTGGGTTTAAAGGATTTCCGTCCTCCGCCCCCGCTCTATCTATCCATCCATCTGCTGGTTGTTTTGTGCAGGGCTGGTGTCATATCCTTGGCAGTGCTGACAGTCCCTGAGTCCGAGTGCATTGGTAGCTGGCACTCAAACTCAAACCCACACACACACAAACACACACGCTTTCTCCTGCTACTAGCTCTATTTGTAGTGTTCACAAAAGTCTGTGTGTGTACTTGCATGTTTTTTTTATGGGTACATGGATCTTTATTTTTACTTGTGTGTGTGTAAATCCTTCACAACAAGCAACATCATTTTTTTTAAATGCATTTTGGAGTTC